>NC_092046.1:106109706-106429794 GCF_003086295.3 Arachis hypogaea | reverse complement strand
GAGATGCTTTTCGTTCCTCTGAACCTCCGCTTTCCTGCTATCTCCATCCAATCAGTCTTACTCCTTTCCATGGCTGGCTTTATGCAAGGGCATCACCGTTGTCAGTGGCTACATTCCCTCCTCTCAGTGAAAAATATGCTCACATGCTCTGTCACAGCACGGCTAATCATCTGTCGGTTCTCGATCATGCTGGAATAGGATTCACCCTCCTTTTGCGTCTGTCACTAACGCCCAGCACTCGCGAGTTTAAAGCTCGTCACAGTCATTCAATCATTAAATCCTACTCGGAATACCACAGACAAGGTTTAGACTTTCCGGATTCTCTTGAATGCCGCCATCATTCTAGCTTACGCCACGAAGATTCTGATTAAGAGATCTAAGAGATACTCATTCAGTCGAAGGTAGAACGAAAGTGGTTGTCAGGCACGTGTTCATAGGGAATGATGATGATTGTCACGTTCATCACATTCAGGTTGAAGAGCGAATGAATATCTTAGAAGCGAAATAAGATGAATTGAATAGAAAACAGTAGTACTTTGCATTAATCTTTGAGGAACAGCAGAGCTCCACACCTTAATCTATGGAGTGTAGAAACTCTACCGTTGAAAATACATAAGTGAAAGGTCCAGGCATGGCCGAGAGGCCAGCCCCCATGGTCTAAGAACTATGCGTTCAAAGATGTCTAATACAATAGTGAAATGTCCTATTTATAATAAACTAGCTACTAGGGTTTACAGAAGTAAGTAATTGATGCATAAATCCACTTCCGGGGCCCACTTGGTGTGTGCTTGGGCTGAGCTTGAGTGTTGCCCGTGTAGAGGTCCTTCTTGGAGTTGAACACCAGTTTTTGTGCCAGTTTGGGCGTTCAACTCTGGTTTTGGCTCCTTTTCTGGCGCTGGACGCCAGATTTGGGCAGAAAGCTGGCGTTGAACGCCAGTTTACGTCATTTATTCTTGGCCAAAGTATGGACTATTATATATTTCTGGAAAGCCCTGGATGTCTACTTTCCAACTCAATTAGAAGCGCGCCATTTCGAGTTCTGTAGCTCCAGAAAATCCACTTTGAGTGCAGGGAGGTCAGAATCCAACAACATAAGCAGTCCTTCTTCAACCTCTGAATCTGATTTCTGCTCAAGTCCCTCAATTTCAGCCAGAAAATACCTGAAATCACAGAAAAACACACAAACTCATAGTAAAGTCCAGAAATGTGAATTTAACATAAAAACTAATGAAAACATCCCTAAAAGTAACTAGATCCTACTAAAAACATACTAAAAACAATGCCAAAAAGCGTATAAATTATCCGCTCATCAACCGTTCTACAATGCATACACAGCTCAAAGATATGGTGGACAACCTTGTAACTACCAACAAGCCCCACCCCGTGCATGTAAACCATCCTTTCAATATAACCTCGAACCACCACACTCACAAGCTTCTCTTCACCATTCGCCACCATATGATCCTTCCTTACCCCAGTGCCAATCCAATCGCCCCCAATCACCACCACTTTCCTTTGTGTCATGTCCAAGTCCAGCAACCCGAGAAGCAGAGGTTTGCCTAACGGAAACAGTAAATAAATTTCAAACAACCATTCAACAACTGGAGCAAGCGATAATTCAATGGGTTTCTAGGCGCACAAATACACAAGGATCAGCCACAGCCCCATGTGAACAGTCTAACGAAGAGCATAGCATGAAGGAGATACCAGAAACTCTAGTGGACAAGACAAAGAATGAATTCGTACTAGAACAAGTAGAAGAAGATGTCATCGCTCAAGAAGAAGAGTTTGTTGAAGATCTAGGAGATGCTGAACCTCCATGGGAATCCAGAATTGAGGAACACGCCATCAAGGAGACTACAGTTGATGCTAAGGAGGATATTTCTCCAAGGCAAGTCGTTTATGAAGAATCAGACGGAATAATCCAAGAAACAAATTCCCTCGATAGTGATAGTCACAAGTCTAGCTCTCTTAATGATGAACTTGCATCCGCAAGTGAATTCTCTGAGATCGAAGAATCTTCCCCAAGTGAATATGAAGATGATGCAGAGGTAGATTTCTCTCAACCTCCAATCTATGACTCAAGTGATGAGGAAAACACAGAAGACTTTGACCAGGACACAGATACAATTGAAGATCTTTGCAAAGAAGTGGAGGAATTCACAGAAGAGCACAAAGAAATGGAACTTGCAGAACCACCAAAAACACCTATCCCAAGGCCATTACCACCTAATACAAGCTTCAAGTGGGTACAATCCTTAACTTATAACTTTACTTATTCACTTGAATATGGTTTGCTTGAAACAGATGGCCAGCTTAGAGCTCTCTGTGGCTTTAAGAGTAAGAGGGAAATGGCTCGTACTCAGAGCTGGTGCACAAGGTTCAATAAGGTTCCACGCTTCACCTCGAAGTACACGGATTGGTATCATGCTCAATTGCATGGATCACGGAAAACGTTTGGTCACCAAGGTGAGATTCTACTTTTTAAACCGCCCGAATGGAAACATGTAGATCAAGACGGAGGCGGATTTAAAAGCAAGGCTTGGAATCCTGGACTCTATCCTAACATTCGTCGTCCCGGGAGCTTGAAAATATGTTTGGAGCTGTTCAGAAGCTTTGCATGCTTGGTTTGGGACCCCGGAGGCTATTGGCATTTCAAGCACTGGTGGAGATTTTTAGACGAATTTAAACATAAGCCGCCATAACAGGATACTCCTCCAATGTCCAACTTAAGGACTTTAACTAAAAGTGCTAGGTGGGAGACAACCCACCATGGTATGGTCGCTTCTTTTTCAATTTATTTCTTGTTAATTGCTTTCATTTTTCCTTTTTCATTTTAATTTATTAAACCTGGAATCATAAATAGCATTCATGTTAATCATTGCATTCTGCATTTTTCATGCATATATAAAAAAAAAGGGGTGCACGACGCGACCGCATGCTCCATGCGATCGCGTCATATTGCGAGAAACACCACCCACGCGACCGCATGACCCACGCGGCCGCGTGATATATATATCGGTGTAAGGATCCAACGAACAGAAAGTTAGGCTGGAATCGTGCGGCCCTTGTGCGTTTCGCACAAATTGGCCCATGCGATCGCATGCCCCATGCGATCGCGTCACTTGCACAATACCAATCCCACGCGACCGCGTGAGCGACGCGACCGCGTCGCATGGATTGCACATCACCCCAAAAGGAGACAGAGAGTTGCGCTAAAACGGCGCTGGAGTTGTGCGTTTAGCACGAATTCCAGCGACACGATCGCGCGACCCACGCGATCGCGTCACCCCTCTTTCCCCCCCACCTCTCATGCGATCGCGCGCCCCACGCGATCGCGTCACTCCCATTTTCAACCCAACCACGCGACCGCGTGCCCCACGCGACCGCGTGCCCCACGCGGCCGCGTGTATTCGAAAATATAACCCCCCCAGCCACGCGAACCCTATCAGTCGCGTAGCCCCCCACCCCTAACTCTCTTCTCCCACTCTGCTTCTTCTTCCTCCAGCCACCACCCAGCACCACCCAGCCGCCACCGCGCCACCACCCAGACGCCGCCGCCGTCCAGACACCGCCGCCGTAACATCCCCTCCCCTTTTTTTTCTTCTTCTTTCTTCCTCTCTCCCCCCTCTCCGCCACCACCAGAACCACCACCCACCACCGCTAGCCATCCAGCCGCGCCCCCCTCCGCCACCCACCCGCAACCCCCCCTCCCTTCCTCTATCACTAACCCTAAGACCCTACCCCCATTCCCCCTCAGCCGACACCGCGCCGCCGTGCCCCGCCACCGCGCCGGACACCACCGCCGCCATCACCCAACCGTTCTGCTTCTTTCGCTTTCCAGGTTCCGCAACACGCACTCCCTTTTATCCGTTCGTCGTTTTTCTGTATTTTTTTCCATTTTTGTTCATACTTAGGATAGATAGATATGCATGCTGTAGTGGATTTTTAGGTTGTTAGGTAGCTTAGGCTGTGGTTAGTGGATCTAGGTCTGTTTACTTGCACTGTTCCTGTTTCTGTTTTATCATAACTGCAATTCTGCTGTTCCTGTGACCTCGTTCATATGCTGTGATTTCTTGCATTTGCTGCTTGTTACTCTGAATTTTCCTGTTTCTATTAATTATAGGTAACTACAGCAAGTTTTTAATTCATATGAACTGCTATGATTGCTGTTTATTTTCCGGGACAAAAATAAAAATTTGAGAAGCATGCTCATATAAAAACAAAACAATTGAATTACCATGTTGATAAACCACTATTTTATGATTTATCTTGTACTCAATTGAGTGGTTTTTATCAACTCTTTACCCACTTATTCATACTATTTGCATGTTTTACATTTTCCTTCCTGGTTTTGTGCTGTGATTGAAAACATGCTTCTTTGATCTTATATTTGCTTATTATTAATACTCTCTTATTACCATTAGATGCCTTGATATGTGTGTTAAGTGTTTTCAGAGATTACAGGGTAGGAATGGCTCAGAGGATGGAAAGGAAGCATGCAAAAGTGGAAGGAATACAAGAAGTTGGAGAAACTGCTAAGCTGTCCAGCCTGACCTCTTCGCACTCAAATGGCTATAACTTTAGCTACAGAGGTCCAAACGATGCGATTTTAGTTGCGTTGGAAAGCTAACGTTCGGAGCTTCGATTTGATATATAATATGCCATAGTTGCTCTGACACTAGGCGACGCGAACGCGTGATTCACGCGGACACATCGCATCTACGAACATCAATCCGCGCGGCCGCGTGGATGACGCCTCCGCGTCACTTGTCCGCGACCTGAACGTACCAAAATATGCAGGGGGCAATTTCTGGGCTGTTTTTGACCCAGTTTTCGGCCCGGAAAACACAGATTAGAGGCTATAAAGTGGGGGAATGCATTCATTCAAGGAGAGCTCGCCAATTTTCACTTTCCATGATTTAGATTTAGTTTGAGAGAGGTTCTCTCCTCTCTCTCTTAGGATTAGGATTTAGGACTTCTCTTAGTTTTTAAGAGTGACTCTCGATCCAGGTTTAATATTTACTTTAATCTATGTTTCTATGCTACTTTTACTTTAATGCTTTTATTCGTATCTATAGATGTTGCCAAATTGGCTTATAAACCATTTCCATGTTATGATTTGAAATTAATGATTATTTGAGGTATTTCAGTTTATTATTGTTCTCTTTGATTTAAGATATTTTTGCTTCCCATCTAAGGACATTTTTGTTCCAGCAATTTTACTTTTTCCCTTTTTGGTCTTGGTTAAGAAATCAGTAACTCAACATTATCGAGCTCAGCATAATTGATAATCGCTATCTTGCTAATTGAACTGAACTTCAATAATCCCAACTTTTTCTTAGGAAATAAATAGGATTCGAAGGTCAAACTAATTAGTCTCTTGACTTTCCTTTTCATTAAAGGTTAACTAAGAGGAATTAAGATTCAATTTTCATTATTGTTGAGAGGGATAACCAAGTTGGACTTCCAATTTCTCTTACCCTGCCAAAAGTTGCTTTACAGTTATTTATTGATTTTAATTGCCATTTAAATCATTTGCTTCTCATCTTCTAAACCCCGATTACAACCTTTATAGCCAATAATAAGAACATACTTCCCTGCAGTTCCTTGAGAAGACGACACGAGGTTTGAATACTCGGTTAACAATTTTTAAGGGGTTTGTTACTTGTGACAACCAAAACGTTTGTACGAAGGGATTTCTGTCAGTTTAGAGACTATATCTACAACGCGAATGTTCTTATGAAATTCTTTACTGGCAAAAATCCTAACGTCAAAATGGCGCCGTTGCCGGGGAACTGCTAACGTGTGCCTTATTATTGGTTATTGTAAATATTTTTCTTTTACTTGTTTATTTATTTCTGTTTTTCCTTTTTATTTTTCATTTGTTTCCATGAATTCTCACCCCTCTCGCTTTGAGTTTGGTTCTAACTTTGTTGAAGGAAATAGAAGTTACGGTAGGAATATGCATCAAGGTCAGACCAATCAAGGATGGATGAAGCCAAGAGGATCTAATCAACCCTTTAGGCAGCAACACCCTCCGAGATATCCTGGACAAAGATCATTCTACCGTGCATACCCAGCTGAAAGATATGGTGGACAACCTTGTAACTACCAACAAGCCCCACCCCGTGCATATAAACCATCCTTTCAACATAACCTCGAACCACCAGACTCACAAGCTTCTCTTCACCATTCGCCACCATATGATCCTTCCTTACCCCAGTACCAATCCAATCACTCCCAATCACCGCCACTTTCCTATGTATCATGTCCAAATTCGGCAACCCGAGAAGCAGAGGTTCGCCTAAAGGAAACAGTAAATAAACTTCAAACAACCATTCGACAACTGGAGCAAGCAGTAATTCAATGGGTTTCTATGCGCTCAAATACACAAGGATCAGCCACAGCCCCATGTGAACAGTCTAACGAAGAGCGTAGCATGAAGGAGATACCAGAAACTCCAGTGGACAAGACAGAGAATGAATTCGTACTAGAACAAGTAGAAGAAGCTGTCATTGTTTAAGAAGAAGAGTCGGTTGAAGATCTAGGAGATGCTGAACCTCCATGGGAATCCAGAACTGAGGAGAACTCCGTCAAGGACGCTACAGTTGATGCTAAGGAGGATATTGTACAATCTCCAAGGCAAGTTGTTTATGAAGAATCAGATGGAATAACCCAGGAGACAAATTCCCTTGATGATGATAGTCACAAGTCAAATTCTCTTAGTAATGAACTGGCATCCGCAAGTGAATTCTTTGAGGTCGAAGAATCTTCCCCAAGTGAATATGAAGACGATGCGGAGGTAGATTTCTCTCAACCTCCAATCTATGACTCAAGTGATGAGGAAGACATAAAAGACTTTGACCAGGACACAGATACACTTGTAGAACCTTGCAAGGAAGTGGAGGAATTCACAGAAGAGCACAAGGGAGTAGAACTTACAGAACCACCGGAAACACCTATCCCAAGGCCATTACCACCTAATACAAGCTTCAAGTTGGTACAATCCTTAACCTATAACTTTACTTATTCACTTGAATATGGTTTGCTTGAAACAGATGGCCAGCTTAGAGCTCTTTGCGGCTTTAAGAGTAAGAGGGAAATGGCTCGTACTCAGAGTTGGTGCACAAGGTTCAATAAGGTTCCACGCTTCACCTCGAAGTACACGGATTGGTATCATGCTCAATTGCATGGATCACAGAGAACGTTTGGTCACCATGGTGAGATTCTACTCTTTAAACTGCCCGGATGGAGGCATGTAGATCAAGACGGAGGCAGATTTAAAAGCAAGGCTTGGGATCCTGGAGTTTATTCTGACGTTTGTCACCCCGGGAGCCTGACAATCTGTTTGAAGCTGTTCAGAAGCTTTGCATGCCTAGTTTGGGATCCCGGAGGCTATTGGCATTCCAAGCACTGGTGGAGATTTTTGGACGAATTTAAACATAAGCCGCCATAGCAGGAAGCTCCTCCAATGTCCAACTTAAGGACTTTAACTAAAAGTGCTAGGTGGGAGACAACCCACCATGGTATAGTCGCTTCTTTTTCAATTTAATTCTTGTTAATTGCTTTCATTTTTATTTTCTTTTCATTTTACTTTATTGAACCTGGAATCATGCATAGCATTCATATTAATCATTGCATTCTGCATTTATCTTACATATAAAAAAAACGCCACACGACGCGATTGCATCAGCGACGCGTCCGCGTCGCAAGGAGAGGGGAGAAAATAAAAACGAACAGAGAGTCACGCTGGAGCATGGCTGGAGGCGTGCCCGTGGCACAAATTGTCCCACGCGACCGCGTCGCTGACGCGTCCGTGTCGAGTGGGAATACTGGACTCCCACGCGACCGCGTGCCCCACGCGGCCGCGTGACCAGCATTTCGACATAATAATGGTGCACAACCGAAAGTTGTGCTAGAGTGGTGCTGGACTGGCGCTGGATGCGCAGTCCATCTCACGCGACGGCGTGCCCCACGCGGCCGCGTCACATCCTACTAAGTGCCCACTCACGCGATCGCGTCACCTAATATTTGGCAATTAATGATTTTTGAACAGAGAGTTGTGCGAGAGCGAGGCTGCCCTCGCGCCAGTAGCATAAAACGGGTCACGCGACCGCGTGACCGACGCGACCGCGTCAATCAGTTTGAGCGCTAGCCGCGCGACCGCGTGTCCCACGCGACCGCGTCGCTTGCGTCGCGCAGCTTATCCTAATTTGCCAAATATCTTATCTTTTCTCCCCCTAATCCTAATTTTTCCTCCCTCCTTTCTTACTTACTTCTTCTTCCCTTCTTTCCTTTCTCATTCTTCTTATCTTTTATTTTATTTTACTTAATTTATTTGCATCTTTCATTCATTGCATCTTAATTTTGTGCATATTTTTGTTTTCTTTTCTAAATTCATTATTTTTCCTTTGGTATTAAAATTTTCTTATTTAACTGTTGCATCTTCTCTTGAATTATTTTGGGTGCTTAGTGACTTGTTTTATTCTGGATAGGTAATATTATTTATATCAATGCCAACCTTTTATACCTGTATTACTTTTACATTGACATGAATTTATATTATCTCTCCTTACCCACACTATCTTCCCTATTTTTGCAAATTTTTGCACTCTTGATTTGCCATGTACTCCTACTGTTTTCTCATTTGCATGTTGTAGCTACCATGTAATTGAGACCCTCATTATCTGGCATTAACCCAACCATATTTTATTTTATTTTTATTTCTGGGTTACTGTTCTTCTTTTTCTTTTCTTTCAGGCTAGCCACCGAAGACGGAAAAGGGAGAAACTTCTATAAGGGGAGACAAACAAGTCCATCTGCACAATCCTTGAAGATAAGTGATGAGTATTTTGGAGGAAAAATAAATTTCTCCCAAAACACACAAATCTAACCGGCAAGTGCACCGGGTCGCATCAAGTAATAAAAACTCACGGGAGTGAGGTCGATCCCACAGGGATTGAAGGATTGAGCAATTTTTGTTTAGTGGTTGATTTAGTCAAGCGAATCAAGATTTGGTTGATGGTTTTGTGACTTGCAGAATTAAATTGCATTGAAGTAAAGAGAACAAGAAATAAATTGCTGAAACTTAAAGAACAAGAAATTAAATGACAGAAACTTAGAGTGCAAGAAATGTAAATTGCGGAATCTTAAAGTGCAAGGAATGTAAATTGCTTGAAATGTAAAGGGGACTGGGACGTGGATTTGCAGAAATTAAACAAGGAAAAGTTAAATTGCATCAAACAGAAGAGTAAATGGGAATTGGGATTGGATCGGGTCTTATAGCAGAAAAGTAAATGAACAAGGAAAGCAGTAAAGAGAATTGAAATAGGAAATCAGATCTCAGGACCCAGAGACTAGAAAACCAAGTCTAGATCTCAATGCCTTCCTAGATCCAACAAGAACAATTGCAAGGAAATTGTAAATTGCAAAGAAATTAGATGAGAAGCAAGTAACAGAAACGGAAATTCAATTAAGCAGTAAATAAATAGAGAGATCCAAGGATGAGATTGAAACAGAATTTCTTCAATTCTCCAACCCAAGATCCAAGACAATTGCAATTGAAATAGAAAGCAATAAAATGAAGAGGAAGAGAAGTGAATTCTCCTTCCCCAAGACAAAGAAATTAAAGATCACTCAATATCCAAAGCTCTCCGAAAACTATTATGAAAATTCCAAAAGAAAGCTCCCCGAAGAACTTGAATTCTATCCTATTTATACACTTTCTTCAAATGATCTTCAAGCCTTGAGTTGGGCCTTTGCTCTTGGTGGAATTGGGTTGAAAGAGGCCTTGGTTGATTGCTCTTGAAGTTTGAAGAAGAACCAAAGTGAACCAATTGAACCGGGTTTGATGTTAGCAAAAGTTGGACCAAAAGTTGGAGCTAAAGTTAGGGGTCTAACTTTGGCTCCAACTTTTCATAGCAGCCCACAAAACTTGCTGGTATGAATGTTGGTGCCAACGTTAGGGGTCTAACTTTGACCCTAACGTTGGCCTTGCCTTGTGTGCTAGTGGCGCCAACGTTAGCCACCAAGTTAGGGGGCTAACATTGGCGCAAACTTTTGCTCCTTCCCCATTGAATTTTCATGTGCCAACGTTAGCCTCCAAGTTAGGGGTCTAACGTTGGCGCAAACGTTGGTTGGCCAGGGAGGAATTCATGTGCCAACGTTAGCCTCAAAGTTAGGGGGCTAACGTTGGCGCAAACTTTTGGTGCCCAGGGGAGAAATTCATGTGCCAACGTTAGCCTCAAAGTTAGGGGGCTAATGTTGGCGCAAACTTTTGGAGCCCAGGGGAGAATTTTCAAGTTCCAACGTTAGCCTCAAAGTTAGGGGGCTAACGTTGGGGCTAACTTTTCAACCAAAAGTTTGTGCAAAAGTTTGGTGCTAACTTTCGGTCCAGCTTCTTGCTTCCTGGTTCAATTTCACTTATTCCATTGTCCTCTCTTCACTCCTAGCCATTCCTTCTTGCTTCAACCTTTCTCCAAGCTTTCTTCACCTATCATTAATCAACCAAACACATCAAAGCTATGCTTAAAATCATGAGGTATTCATTCTTTCATAATATGCAACAAATATAGCCTAAAACCTCATGAAATGGCATGAATTCATACATGGTTGATTCAATCAAGGGAAACATGAAAATCTACTCAATTAGCTTGCTTGTAGCTCAAGAAAGTGCATAATTCTAATGAAAACAAAAGAAAAAAGACTAGTTAAAATAGGCTAGGATGACTTGTCATCAATAAGCATCAGTTGGAACAACCCGTCCACTCGCACATCTTAGCATGCACCGAGGACGGTGCAATCTTTAAGTGTGGGGAGGTCGATACCGATCTCCGTGGGTTAGTACCTTTCTGTCTCAACACCAATGTTTAAATTTTCTTTTATTAGTTGTTGCATTTGCATGTTTAATTGCATGGCTATTTGATTTTATGCATTTAGTTACTACTTGGCTAAAGTAATAAATTTCTTTTTAGGACTCTATTTTTGAAAATTTTCACTAATTTAAATAAAAAAAATTTCTGTTAAAACTTGTTTGAAGTTGTATTTGGAACATAGTTTTTGAGCCAAAGAACACACAACCTGTGAGATTTTGAGCTTATTTACATGGTTACATTATTTAACCATAAATATTTTATTCTTGTGTGTTTACTTCTCTATAATTGTGATCTTTACTTTGTTTCAGTTTATATGTCCAATATTTAGTGTATTTACATGCTTGCATATGATTGAGGCCATTATTTGATTTTAGCTCACTTATCCCAAATAAGCCTACCCTTTAAATCACCCTTGTCAGCCACTTTGAGCCTTGAAATCCCCATTTGTTCTATATCTTACCACATGACTAGCTTTAAGTGGAAAATAAATTAATTATCCCAATTGAATCTTTGGTTAGCTTAAGATAGTGTGTTAATTAAGTGTGGGGAAACTGTGGGAACATGGGTTAATAAAGGAAAAGTATAATGTTTCTAAATTATTTGAATATTAGGAATTTGGGAACCTACTCATGAAAAATCAAAACAGAAAAATAATAGAAAATTCATGTGCATTGATAAGTTATGTTTGTTTCTCTACACAAAAAAAAGAAAAAAAAGAGAAAAATCCAAAAATACTCAATAAATAAGTAAATAAGGGGACAAAATTATCCCAATATTAAGTTTAATAAAAGATCAATGCACATGTGATAAAAATTAAAGAAAAAAATTTTTTTGGTACATGAGTATGGGAATTATACAAAAGTGGGAATTATGGGTAGCTAGGCATGAATTTAAAAGTATATAGAGTATATGTATATTAGGTGAGAGCTTAGGTTAATTAAAGATTCAAATTATAAAGCTCACTTAGCCATATATATACCTTTACCCTTACCTTAGCCCCATTACAACCTTGAAAAAGACCTCATGATGTTTGCATTGGTATATTAAAAATTGTTGATTGGTTAGATGAAGAACAAGGTTTAGAAAGCATGACTAGAGAAGAGTAGAATGAATAACCCTATACACTTGAGAGATTAGAGTGATATACACTACCAGTGAGGGTTCAATGCTTGATTCTATGTTCCCTGCTTTCATGAGCTGTCTTCTTACAAGTTTACTCGCTTTTTATTGTACGATTTGAATTAGTGGAAATTGGTTTGTATTTGTCTTGGAGAACTTGTTTACTTTTAAACCAAGTAGGTAGAAACATTTTGCATGTAGTTGCATTCATATAGATAGGATTACATTTTATACATCCTACCATTTCTCTTCATCTTTATAGCTTCTCTTGAGCTTAGCATGAGGACATGCTATTGTTTAAGTGTGGGGAGGTTGATAAACCACTATTTTATGGTTTATCTTGTACTCAATTGAGTGGTTTTTATCAACTCTTTACCCACTTATTCATACTATTTGCATGTTTTACATTTTCCTTCCTGATTTTGTGCTGTGATTGAAAACATGCTTCTTTGATCTTATATTTGCTTATTATTAATCCTCTCTTATTACCATTAGATGCCTTGATATGTGTGTTAAGTGCTTTCAGAGATTACAGGGCAGGAATGGCTCAGAGGATGGAAAGGAAGCATGCAAAAGTGGAAGGAATACAAGAAGTTGGAGAAACTGCTAAGCTGTCCAGCCTGACCTCTTCGCACTCAAATGGCTATAACTTTAGCTACAGAGGTCCAAACAATGCGGTTCCAGTTGCGTTGGAAAGCTAAAGTCCGGGGCTTCGATTTGATATATAATATGCCATAGTTGCCCTGACGCTAGGCGACGCGAATGCGTGATCCACGCGGACACGTCACATCTGCAAACTTCAATCCGCGCGGCCGCGTGGATGACGCCTCCGCGCCACTTGTCCGCGACCTGAACGTACCAAAATACGCAGGGGGCAATTTCTGGGCTGTTTTTGACCCAGTTTTCGGCCCAAAAAACACAGATTAGAGGCTATAAAGTGGGGGAATGCATCCATTCAAGGAGAGCTCGCCAATTTTCACTTTCCATGATTTAGATTTAGTTTGAGAGAGGTTCTCTCCTCTCTCTCTTAGGATTAGGATTTAGGACTTCTCTTAGTTTTTAAGAGTGACTCTCGATCCAGGTTTAATATTTACTTTAATCTATGTTTCTTTGCTACTTTTACTTTAATGCTTTTATTCGTATCTATAGATGTTGCCAAATTGGCTTATAAACCGTTTCCATGTTATGATTTGAAATTAATGATTATTTGAGGTATTTCAGTTTATTATTGTTCTCTTTGATTTAAGATATTTTTGCTTCCCATCTAAGGACATTTTTGTTCCAGCAATTTTACTTTTTCCCCTTTTGGTCTTGGTTAAGAAATCAGTAACTCAACATTATCGAACTCAGCATAATTGATAATCGCTATCTTGCTAATTGAACTGAACTTCAATAATCCCAACTTTTTCTTAGAAAATAAATAGGATTCGAAGGTCAAATAATTAGTCTCTTGACTTTCCTTTGCTTTAAAGGTTAACTAAGAGGAATTAAGATTCAATTTTCATTATTGTTGAGAGAGATAACCAAGTTGGACTTCGAATTTCTCTTACCCTGCCAAAAGTTGCTTTACAGTTATTTATTGATTTTAATTGCCATTTAAATCACTTGCTTCTCATCTTCTAAACCCCGATTACAACCTTTATAGCCAATAATAAGAACATACTTCCCTGCAGTTCCTTGAGAAGATGACCCGAGGTTTGAATACTCGATTAACAATTTTTAAGGGGTTTGTTACTTGTGACAACCAAAACATTTGTACGAAGAGATTTATGTCGGTTTAGAGACTATATCTACAACGCGAATGTTCTTATGAAATTCTTTACTGGCAAAAATTCTAACGTCACATGTGCATTAAAAAAATAAAATAAAATAAAATTTTTTACATTTTCGGTATTTAATTAAAGGGATACAAAAATTCCCCAATTGCAAAATAAAAAAAATCAATTCACATGTGACAAAGTTAAGTTTAAGGCATGAGTTTGCACTACAAAGTGGAAAAATTTGGGCAAATAGGTTAAGAAACTTTGAATTACAAAATATGTATGTTAGGTGACATCTTAGACTAATCAAGGATTCCCTTATTAGCTCACTTAGCCTTATACATGTACCCTTACCCTTACCTTGGCCCCATTACAACCTTGAAAAAGACCTCATGATTTTTGTATGTTTGTATTCTATAATTGTTGATTGGTTAGATGAAGAACAAAGTTATAGAAAGTAAGGATAAAAAAGAAGAATAGAGTGATTAACCCAATAAACACTGAGTGACTAGAGAGCAAACACAAAATCCCGTGAGGGTTCAATAGCTCATCACCATATATCTCTGCTTAAATTGTTAATTGTCTTGCAAGTTTGAAAAATATTTTTACCCATCTCAATTGTAAAAGTGCTTTAACATTATCTAGGGTTTGGCTATGCATATATGATTCCTTGAGAATGTGAACTAATTTAACTACATGTAAGTTTTATATACAAGTGAATAACAATTAGAATTGCATGATTCATTTAGGTAGTTGCATTTAGGATAGATTGTATTGCATGAGATTCCACCACTTTAACCTTACCTTACTCTTTATCTTGGACTTAGCATGAGGACATGCTATTGTTTAAGTGTGGGGAGGTTGATAAACCCATATTTTATGATATATATTGTGCTCAATTTAAGTGATTTATTCAACCCTTCACCCACTTATTCATGTAAATTGCATGGTTTTACTTTCCCGTCCTTATTATGTGATATATGTGAAAAACATGTTTTCTATGCTTTAAAAATAATTATTTTAATTACCCTTTATTACCATTCGATGCCGTGATTTGTGTGTTGAGTAGTTTCAGATATTCTAAGGCAGAAATGACTTAAAGGATGGAAAGAAAACATACAAAAATGGAAGGAAAGCACAAATGGAGTTTTTGATGAAACTGGCAGCGACGCGAACGCGTGACTGACGCGGATGCGCGCCTTAAGCAGAACACATATGACGCGGACGCATGACCGAAGCGAACGCGTGATAAGGAAAACTCCAGATGACGCGACCGCGTGACCCACGCAGACGCGTGACAGACGCCACGCACCAGAAATTACAGAAAGCACTCCCAGTGATTTCTGAAACCCTTTTTGGCCCAGATCCAAGTCCAGACGCGTGACAGACGCCACGCACCAAAAATTACAGAAAGCACTCCCAGTGATTTCTGAAACCCTTTTTGGCCCAGATCCAAGTCCAGAAAGCACATATCAGAGGTTATAAAGTGGGGGAATGCATCTATTCATAAGGACGTATTCGATTATTCACTTTTCATGATTTAGATGTAGTTTTTAGAGAGAGGTTCTCTCCTCTCTCTCTCTTAGGACTAGAAATTAGGATTTTTCTCGCCTTCATGATTGTCTCTTTTTATCAGGTTCAATGTTCCTTTTTAATTATTTTCTCAAATTAAGTTATGAACTCTTCCATGTTACATATGATTCTCTCAATTAATGCTATTTGAGGTATTTCAGTTTATGATTGCTTCCTTTTATTTATGTTACTGTTGCTTCCAATCTGAAGATATTTTTATTCGAGTAAGTTTACTTTTCCCCTTTTGGCCTTGGTTAAGTAATTGGTAACTCATGAGTTATCAAACTCAACGTGATTGATAATTGTTGTCTTTGCTAATTGAATTAAACTTCAATAACTCCAGTCCTTTCTTAGGAATTGACTAGGACCTGAGGATCAAACTAATTGGTCCACTTAACCTTCCTTTGCTTTAGTAAAGGCTAACTAAGTGGGATTAAAACTCAATTCTCATCACCATTGATAAGGATAACTAGGATAGGATTTCCAAATTCTCATACCTTACCAAGAGTTTATTTTACAGTTATTTACTTATTTTATTTGTCATTTAAATTACTTGTTTCTTACTTTCAAAACCCCCAATTTACAAAACTTATAACCAATAATAAGAACACCTCCCTGCAGTTCCTTGAGAAGACGACCCGAGCTTTAAATACTTCGGTTATCAATTTTAAAGGGATTTGTTGCTTGTGACAACTAAAACGTTTGTAAAAAAGGACTTTTGTTGGTTTAGAAGCTATACCTGCAACGAGGATTTATCTGCAAATTTCTAGACCACGCAAAAGTTCTCTCTTCACATGCGCACGCGCACCTTGCGCGTACGCGCGAATACGTGCATCCAGAGCCAGCGCAATGGAGCCGAGCGAGGAGCCGGCGCGCTTATTTGGCTGGGCCATATTCCCTATGATGCTCGCGCGCACCTTACGCCTGCACGCAGATCTCAGAAAACCCAGGATGCGTGCGCGTATAGTGTGCGTATGCGTCGATGTGCGCACATGATTTTTAAAAAGGAACACGTGCCCAGTGATTTCAAGGAGTCCCTAGGCCCTGTTTTGGAGCAGATTTTGGAGGGAAAAGCTTAAGAAGACCAAGGATTAGGAGTGTGAGGACAATTAGTCAGAATTCTAGATATTTTAGAGAGTTAGTTACATTTTGTTTTTAGAGAGAGAAACTCCAACTTCTCTTTAGGATTTCACTTATTCCATTACAATTCTCCTTTGATTTCTTGGTTAGATCCTTTGCTAATTCCCTTTTAGTTTGGTACAAGTTGTAGATATACTCTTCTATTCTTAATTGATGCTCTTTTGATTCAATTTCTTAGATCTAGATTTGGTTGACTTTGTTACTTTGAATTTGGATTAATGAATTGAAGTTTCATTCAATTGTTTGATTGTTGATGATTGTTTGTATTAGATAGCTTTAATTCAATTCTCTTCTCTCAATTTTATCATGTTTTCTATGATTGCCTACCAATTGTTTGTGATAATGACAACCCTAGCTATGGAGTAGATTTCTCTTACTTGGCTTAGGGGTTGAGTTATTGGAGACACTTGAATAGTGGATATCAATTGTAGATTATGAATTGAGAAGTTGCTAATTGACTTGGAGTGCACTAAAGCTAGACTTCCCTAGGGTGAGACTAGGACTTGTGACTCAAGTTGGTTACTCTCACTTGACTTTCCTCCATTGTTAGGGGGTTAACTAAGTGAGGCAATAATCAATTCTTATCATAATTGAAGGAAACTATAAGGATGGAATTTCCAATGCTTACCCTTAGCCAAGGCTTTTATCTCAATTAATTGTTCTTTGCTTTGCTAGCTTGAATTCTTGCACCAACTCTTAAAACCATAAAAGCTTTCCTAATCAATGATGCACATTCTAAGGCAATTTCTAGGGAGAACGACCCGGGATCAATACTCTCGGTCATAGATTTTAGAATTGTTTGATGCGGTATTCACGTGTTGGTTAGACTATACTCATGATCGGATTCATTGCTAGTTTCTAACCAGCATATGAATATAATCGTTCATCAAAATGGCGCCGTTGCTGGGGAATTGCTTATGTGTGCCATTCTATTGGTTAGTGTGAATATGTTAACATGTCAATATTTGCATTTCTCTCTTGATTGATTGTTTGTTTGATTGTTACATAGGACTAGATTTTGCTTAGATACCAATTGATGTCATGAGCTCCTTTTCTCCTTCATTGTATGACGCGTTCACTACCAAATCCGAGCTTAGCACTATTTGATTCGGAAATTGAAAGAACTTTGCTTCATATTAGGCAAGCTCGGAGGCAGTTAGCTTTTGGGGAAGGTGAAAAGGTTCTTACCAATTCACCAACCACATCATCGTCATCCAACAAAGGCACTAATTACTCTTCTGTTGATACTACAAATAGTTCTTCTTTTGATCTAGGTTTTGACAACATGGCCGCTCCAAGGAGAGTTACTCTCAAGGAAGCGGGTGGACCGAATTTTGTTCTCCAACCTCTACATGTGCTTCATCCCAACTTGAATGCAAACTTTGAACTCAAGACCGCTCTCATCAATCTCTTACCAAAGTTCCATGGACTTCCCGTACAAGATCTAATTAGACACCTCAAGGACTTTCATGGTGTATGCTCGACTACTAGGCGGGAAGGATCCGATGAAGTGGCTATATGGTTGTTTGCCTTCCCTTTTTCTCTTGAGAGAAGAGCCAAGGAGTGGTTCTATACCTTACCTAGTGATGTTGTGTCCAATTGGGACTTGCTTAGAAGAGAATTCCTTGATAAATTCATGCCCGTAGAAATAACGGACAAGCTAAGGAAGGAGATTTCATGTATTGTACAAGGCGAGATAAAAACTTTACATGAATATTGGGAACGGTTTCGCAAACTTCTTGATTCATGTCCCAACCACATGATTGACACTAAAGTCTTGCTTAGCTATGTGTGCCAAGGCATGAGGGAGCAAGATAAGAATTTGATGGATGCTTCAAGCAACGATTCTTTGTCAAAGTATAGGACGGCGGAGGAGGCATGGCAACTCATTACCGACTTGGCCGAGTCCACTCAACATGCTAGACGGAGAGTCAACCGCCCAAAGGCCGTGAATGAAGTTTCTTCTATTGGTGAGACCGCTACCCTTACTAAGACCTTGTGTGAGATGACAAACCTTCTAAAGTAACTCCCAGTGAATCAACAATAACCTCCATCCCAACAACATCCACTACCTCCTCAAAACCAACAATGTCAACAATTGGTCCCCCAAAAAGTATGTGGCATTTGTTCATGTTACTCCCACTACACGGATGAGTGTCTAGGTTTCCAAGAAGATAACACTCTAGCGGCTACCCACAACTTCTATGATCGCCCCTACTATGAACGTGCTAATCAAGGATACCATTTACAAGGGAGCAATTACAACCAAGGGTACCCCCAACATGGAGGCAATTGTAACCAAGGGAGTAACAACTCTAATCAAGCTTGGCGGGACAATTATGAACAAGGGGGTAGGGATAATAGAGGCAACCAAAGGTGGAACAACAACACTCTACAAAATCACTATTCACAAAACCCTCCCAACCAACAACCAAATCAAAGAAGGAACTATCAAACCTACATACCACCTCATAGACAACCACTCCCACCCAACCAACCCCAAGCACCACAAATCACCTATCCTTTCACATCTCCAAACCAAGATGACACACTCCGGTCCACACTCCAAGGACAAAAAGAACTCCAAAATACACTAAACTCAAGCATTAATGGTCTCACTTCCACCCTCCAAGCTCTCATTGCTCGCATGGAGGCACCTTCTACTCCCACTCCTCAAGCCTCAACCTCTAGTGCCATACCCTCTCAACCTCTACCCGATCCCAAGGGTGGCATCAACGCCGTAACCTTGAGGTCCAGAACTTAATTGAAGGAAAGAGATTCAAAGGCACCTAGTCTAATGAAAGTCGCTCAAGAGGAAGATGGGGTTGAGATAGAAGAAATTGAAGAGGAGGAGGAGTCACATGTAATAGTTGAAGATGAAGACCCTCTACCAAGGAGTGAAGTCTCTAAAAAGGAGAAAATCTTGGAGGAAGTGGCTCAACCAATCTCATTCCCTACATTGGCAAGAAAGGCTAAGAAGCGTGTGGAACTTGACCCAAAAATGGTAGAGATGTTCAAGAAAGTGGAGGTAACTATCCCCCTCTTTAATGTTATACATCAAGTGCCTAAATATGCGAAATTTCTTAAAGAGTTGTGTATGAACAAAGATAGAATTCATGAATTGGAAACCATTCCATTGGGGAGTTCCATTTCGGCTTTAATGGGGGCCATTCTGGAAAAGTGTGTTGATCCGGGTCCTTGTTTAGTCTCTTGTGTTATTGATGGGGTCCAATTCATTGATTGTATGTGTGACCTTGGTGCATGCGTTAGCATTTAGCCTCTTTCCATTTATCATCTATTGAAACTCCCACCGTTGAAGCGGTCGGCGGCTAGGTTTGTCTTGGCGGACAAGAGCATAATAACCGTGGCGGGTATTGCGGAAGATGTGTTAGTCAACATCAAGGGTTTGATATTTCTAATTGATTTCCATATCATTGAGATGCCACCGAGTGAATCCGAGAGGGCATCATCTATCCTACTTGGGAGACTATTTTTGAGGACTTCTAGATTCAAGTTGGATGCCCATTCGGGAACCTACTCATTTGAGATAGATGAGAGAGTTGTAAGTTTTAGCCTAGAAGAAGCGATGAGGCACCCACCGGAGAACCATTTCATATTTTGGTGTGATCTAATTGACAACATTGTGGCTGAGGTGCATTGTGCAAAGCTAGAAGAGAAACATGTGGTTGAAGAAGATAGTGAAGATCCAAGTGTAGAAGTTCAAGTGACAAGCCAAGAGCAAAAGCTAGAATTAAAGCCACTACCGCCCCACCTAAAGTACTCATACCTTGATGAAGCCCACAAGTTCCCGGTGATCATAGCAAGGGAACTAAATCCTCAACAAGAAGAAAAATTACTATGTGTTTTGAGGAAGAACAAAAGGGCAATAGGGTGGAGTTTGGCGGATCTAGTGGGGATAAGTCCCCAAGTGTGTGAGCATCGGATCTTTTTAGAAGAAGAAGCTAGACCCGTGAGACAACCTCAACGGCAATTAAATCCTACTATTTTGGAGGTTGTCAAGAAAGAGGTGACACGGTTACTGGAGGCGGACATCATCTACCCTATTTCGGATAGTGAATGGGTAAGTCCCGTTCAAGTTGAGCCTAAGAAGTCCAGGATAACCACAATCAAGAATGAAAGCGGGGAGCTCATAGCAACATGGGTGCAAAACTCTTGGCGAGTATACATAGACTACCGAAGGTTGAACTCGGCCACTAGAAAAGATCATTTTTCACTTCTGTTTATCGATCAAATGCTCAATTGATTATCCGGTAAATCCCATTGTTGCTTTCTAGATGGCTATTCGGGGTACTTCTAAATACACATTGCTCTAGAGGACCAAGAAAAAATAACATTTACTTGCCCTTTTGGAACTTATGCCTACAAGCGTATGCCATTCGGCTTATGCAATGCACCGGCAACTTTCCAAAGGTGCATGATGAGCATCTTTGCGGACTTTCTAGAGCAATGCATGGAGGTATTCATGGATGACTTCACAGTATATGGTGATTCTTTCGATCATTGCTTGGATAATCTTGAAAAAGTTTTGGAAAGATGTACTAAAACTAACCTTGTCTTGAATTTTGAGAAGTGCCATTTCATGGTCAAGCAAGGCATTGTTTTAGGACATATTATTTCCAAAGATAGTATTTCCATAGATCCGGCAAAGATTAATGTTATATCTAGCTTGCCTTACCCCTCTTCCGAGAGGGAGGTCCACTCTTTTCTTGGACATGCACGATTTTATCGTAGATTCATAAAGGATTTAAGCAAGGTAGCATTACCTCTCTCAAGGTTGTTACAAAAGGATGTTAGTATTGATTTAAGCAAGGAATGCATGGAGGCTTTTGACAAGCTCAAGGTAGCATTGACCCAAGCTCCCATTGTGCGAGGGCCAAACTGGAGTCGGCCATTTGAAATAATGTGTGATGCTTCAAATTTTGCTGTGGGAGCCGCGTTAGCACAACGCGAGGGTAAGAATCCATATGTCATAGCCTATGCATCGAAAACACTAGACGGAGCCCAATCCAACTACACTACCACCGAAAAAGAACTTTTGGCCATTGTCTTTGCCTTGGACAAGTTCTAAGCATATCTACTTGGTTCAAAGGTGGTAGTGTATTCGGATCATGCGGTGTTAAAGTATTTGTTGGCTAAGAAGGAATCCAAACCGAGATTGATTAGATAGGTTTTATTGTTGCAAGAATTTGACTTGGAAGTCAAGGATAGAAGTGGTACGCAAAACCTAGTGGCGGACCACTTAAGTCACCTTGAACACACAAAGGGCGATACCACTCCTATCAATGATTCTTTTCCCTTTGAGGGCTTGCATGCAATCTCGGAAACCATTCCTTGGTATGCACCAATTTCCAATTACTTAGTATCTCACTCCTTCCCTCCTAATCTCTCCAAACACCAAAGGGATAAGCTAAAATGTGAATCCAAGTACTATGTGTGGGATGACCCATACCTTTGGAGATGTGGGGCAGATCAAGTAATTCAGAGGTGCATCCCACAAACCGAATTCCACTCAATCTTGGAAGCTTGCCACTCCTCCGAAGGAGGAGGCCATTTTGGACCTCAAAGAACGGCAATAAAAATCCTAGATTGTGGCTTTTGGTGGCCAACTCTTTTCAAGGACTCTTCTCATTTTTGTAAATCTTGTTCTCAATGCATTAGATTTGGTAACATCTCCAAGAAGGATGAAATTCCCCAACAAACCATGCTATTGTGTGAGATTTTTGATGTGTGGAGAATCGACTTCATGGGGCCATTCCCAAATTCTAATGGTTTTCTCTACATTCTACTTACCGTTGATTATGTGTCCAAATGGGTGGAAGTGATACCCACCCGGACAGATGATGCTAATGTGGTCCTTTCTTTTGTGAGAAACAATATCATTTGTAGATTTGGGTCGCCACGAGCAATCGTGAGCGACCAAGGTTCACACTTTTGCAACAAAAGAATGGAAGGGCTCATGAAAAAATATAGCATCAGCATAAAGTAGCCACGGCCTACCACCCACAAACAAACGGCCAAGCCGAAGTTTCCAATCGGAAAATTAAACGCATCTTGGAAAGGATTGTGAAACCCAATAGGAAAGATTGGAGTGCTAAGCTCACCGATGCATTATGGGCCTACCAAACGGCATACAAACGCCAATTGGCATGAGGCCCTTTCGGTTGGTATATGGAAAAGCTTGCCACTTACCGGTGGAGATAGAGCACAAGGCATACTGGGCCATCAAGGAGTGTAATCAAAGTTTGGGTGGAGCCGGAGTTGAGAGGAAGCTACAACTAGCAGAGTTGGAATGTTTGAGGCTTAAAGCTTATGAGAACTCTAGACTTTACAAGGAGAAAATGAAAGCCGTGCATGATAGGAACATAAGAGGCAGAGAATTTAAAGCGGTGATCTAGTCCTTCTTTACAATTTTAGATTGAGATTGTTGCCCGAAAAACTAAGGTCGAAATGGGAAGGCCCTTATGAAGTAGTGAAAGCAGAACCCTATGGGGTTTACCATTTGCGCCATCCCTCAAGTTCGGATATCTTCAAGGTCAATGGGTACCGTCCCAAGTTGCATCATAGTGAGCAAATGAAGAGCAACAAAGAGATTGAGGTATTTCTTTTGGAAGATGCACCTATTGGCAAAGAGCAATGAGCTAGTGGAAGTCCAACTTAAGGATATTAAACAAAAGTGTTAGGTGGGAGGCACCCCACCATGGTGAGATCTATCCTTTTTACCCTTTTGTATATAGTTTTTAAACTCTTGATTGGTTTACGATTGCTTAGCTATAGTCCTATTTGATTAGAGTTAATTGTAAACACCTTGGATATTTTACTCATGAAGACTTTCATTGATTTTTCCATGATTGATTTGATTGTGTGGTAGAAGAACACCCCTCTTTAGGTTTTGCATTGATTTTGGGTGTTTTTAGCTCCTTTGGCTGGATTGGCCATTAAATTCATGACAATTAGGCATCTTTCATTTTCATTCAAAAAAAGGGGGGGGGACGCGTGCGTGCACAGCGCGCGTACGCGTCCTTAGGTCTTCGCAGATCCTGGGCCATTTTCCAGAGAGTTGTGCAAATTCTGGGCCAGCTTTGGGCCCTGGCCATAACCAGCATCACACGTGCGCGCACTGTGCGCGTACGCGTCCATGGACATTCACGCAAAAGCACGCATACGCGCACTTGCCGCGTGCGCATCACCATTGCGAATTTGCGATCCTGGGCCATTTTTCCCGAGAGTTGTGGCCTGGTAGGGCTGATTTCATGCCACTGGCCTAACTCACCTCACGCGTACGCGCATCAGACGCGCCCGCGCACTGTTATCATAAAGTAAATCGACGCGCCAGCGCACCGTACACGTCTGCGTCGATCATCAAATTTTATTTTCTAGTACTTTTTCCCGAGATTTGAGCCAAAGTTGTGCCCAACCTGTGCTGAGGGCACAACTCCTATGCACGCGCATGCGCACTTGGCGCTCGCACGCACACCCACATTTCGCCACTTTGTGCACATGCGCACCATGCGCGCCCGCGCCCTTACTGATTTTTGCCCATGCACGCGCACGCGTGCATGGCGCGCGCGCGTCGGTTTTGCGAACCAATTGCATTAGAGTGTGCCTTTCTCCTTCAATTTTCTTTCTTTCTTCTTACCACCACCCCTCTTTTTCACTTCTACCCTCTTCTACCATCTCTACCACATCTTCTCCGCCACCGGCGGCAACCACCACCTCCGGTGGTCCCAGACCTCTCTTTTCCCTCTCCTCTCTCCTACTCTTCACTACCTTTTTTCTCACCTCCATACCCCATCTCCCTTCTTCCTCTCACGGTACTTCTCATTTCTATTTTTCTTTGGTTTTTCTTTTTCCTTTTTCCTTTCCTTAGTTACATTCCCTTCCTCTTCTTCTTAGTTAGTTTCATTCATGTTTTCTTTGTTGTTGAATTTTTTTCATCTCTCTTTATTTTTACTTTCTTATGGGTGTTAGAAGTGGAGATTACTCTTGCATTTGTTGAGTTTGTTTAACTTACTTGCTTTCCTTTGCAACATGCGGTAGTTATGATGATTGATGATACTTTATGGGATGTTACATTGTAACCCTTCTCTCAATTTTTGTCATAAAAAGGGATGCACACCAAGTGTTTGATGAAAGACCCACATGACTTCTTGGAGTTATTTTGACTAATTGTTTTCTATCTTGGTGCTCTTTCTCTTTCACTTGCTTGTTCATATATGCATTGAGCCTACTACATTTCTTGCTTCATTTCTACATGCTCATCCCTTAATTCTCACTTCTTGTTATTGATGTTAAGAGTGTGTGTGCTTCTCATGCTTCTTGTTTGCATGCATATACCACTCATACATCACATGCTAGTGATTAACCATGATCTTCATTATTGCCTTAGTTACATGTTGCAGCTGTCATGTATCTACGTCACTTATCCTCTTGGCTTTGTCACTAGCATGCTTATTATTTCTTAAGTGCTTCTTAGGACCTAATTTTACCATCTCTTCCTTCTTTCTAGGATGGTGATCAAAAGAGACAATGGAAAGGCGCCATCACGGTCCATTAGCAAAGCACAACAAGGACCTAGAGCCAAGCCCCTCCCCAATAAGACAAGGAGCGTTGCTAACATTGATGTTTTGGAAAAGGACAATCCGGCAAGGGATCCGAAAAAGTTTCCCAACCGCTATTGCGAACTTGTCTTCCCCTTGATCAAACCAAGGAACTATCATGCGGAGCCTCTACTAGCCCCTCCGGCTCATGTTATTCCGCTCATCATGCCCCGCATCGGACGGCGACAATGGGAGTTCCTATTGAGGAAGCCACGGGAAGCAAACTTGTCCTGGGTGGTAGAATTTTACACCAATTACCACTCCCCCTCCCTTGCATCGGTATTTGTGTGACAAAGACAAGTTTCTATCACGGAGGAGGCCATTCAATGTGTGCTTAATACTGGACTGTTAGCGGAAGAGATTGATGCTTATCAAGAGATTTTGTCGGCACGATGCGAATATGCGTTTGATTGGGATTTCATCCTCAAGGTCATTGCTATACCCAAATCATTCTGGATTCGAAGAAGGATAAGACCCCAACCCAAGGGCATCACCGAACGTTTTCTCACTAGAGAGGCTCAGGCATGGGCTCAAATTCTAGCCCACTATGTGCTCCCAAGCACCCATGGCTCATCTATCACGGCCGAGTTAGCCTTGTTGGTTTGGTGTGTCCTCACAGAAAAACCGGTGCATATTACCCGTCTCATCCGCCAATCTATGGGCTGCATCCACGCTAAAGGGAACTTACCCTTTCCCGCTCTAGTGACCGACTTAGTCACCACAGCCGGTGTTTCCCGGGAGACCAAGGATAGAAGGGCCATGATCCCGGTGGATGGCGATGTTGTTCCCAACGGGAGATATCTTTACCCTCCGGCAGACACCGAAGAGCCAAACTTAACCGTCCCCATGAGCATCCCCTCCACCTCATCCGCACCACCAAAGTCATCCATGCAACGCATAGAGGAGCTCCACAAGAAGCTTGACCGTTATGAGTGGCGTAACCAACGCCGTTACGCTTTTGTCAAGAAGCTTCTAAGTTGCCTAGCACCACCTATGGAAGACCCGGAAATTTTCACGTCCACCGATACCAATAATGAGGAAAGCGATAATGAAGATGAGGATGGACACTCGGAAGCCGATCAACCACTGCGTCTCACTCAAGGCACGGAGGACCATGCCTACTTCTAAGTGTGGGGAGGTCGGTCGGCCGACCGGTCTTCATAGGTAACACCCAAATAAATTTCTTGAGTCTCTTTTGTTAACTAGGATAGGTTGCATATTAGGTTTTTCAGTTTTGGCATCTTTTGCATACTAAGTATCTCTTAATAAATTCACTTGGTTAGATTAATGACTTCTCTCCTAGAAAACTAGAATTTTAGGGAAACCCTACCAATTTTGAAAATCTTTTGATGCTTAGCATGTTTAAAGAATGTAATTTGAAACATAGATTTTGAGCCAAGAACACAAGCAAGTGAGTTTTGAGCCTAATTGTGTGGTTGCATCTTATAACCACTTACTTTCCTTCTTGTGTGCATTGTCCTCTCTCTATGATTGTGATCCTTAATTTGTTTGACTCTATATGTCCATTGTTATATGTATGAATGCATGTGCATGATTGAGGCCATCAATTCACTTAGCCACCTACCCAAATGACCTTACCTTATAACAACCATTGCAACCAATTTTGAGCCTACGCTTAACCCACTTATTCTTAATTCTAGCACATCACAAGCCAAGGCAAAAAACCATGAATGTCCCTATTTGAATCCTTGAATAGCTTAGGCTAGTGCGTGTGTGCCATTCAAGTTTTGAAAAATGCGGAGGAGAGCATTGGTTGAGATAAGAGCATGTTGTTTTGTTGAAAATATTAGGAAGATGATGCATACTCATGTGTTGATTAAATGTATAAACCTTATGCATTGACATTCTTGTATAAAGTTGAAAAAAAAATGTACATATACACACATATGTGTATAGAAAAAAAGAGAAAGAGAAAAGACAAGAAAAGAAAAGAAATATATATATATATGTAGAAAAAAAAGAAAAAAAAAGGAAGAAGCAAGAAAAGGGGACAAAATGCCCCAAAGTAAGGCTTAGAGACAAATCAATGCATATGTGTAATGATCAAAAGTGAATGCATGAGTATGTGAAAAAAGTGAGGAATGGGTAGTTAGGTTAGTATATAATTGTATAGGATGTTATATAGGTTAGATGAGAAGCTCAAGTTAATCAAGGAATTCAAATTTTAGCCCACTTAACCAAATATCTAACCCTACCTTAACCCTAACCCCATTACAACCTAAGGAAAGACCTCATGATATATGTATGCATGCATAGAACAATTGTTGATTGTCAGAGGAAGAACAAATTTTGGAAGAGCATGAAGTAGGGGAAGATTGAGTGATCAGCCCTATACACCGAGCGATTAGAGTGCAAATACTTTCGGTGAGGGGTTCGAAGCTAAAGCCCTTGTTCCCAGCTCTCGCGAGCGTTATTCATGCAAACTATGCATATCTCACTTTGATAACTAGAATTGGTAGAGTTCATACATTGACCATCATCTTGCCCTATGTGCATATATATGCGTATTCTAGGAAGATTGAATTGCTCTTGGCTAAGTAGATAGTAGCATACATCCTAGTTGCATTCATGTAGGTAGATTGTATCACATGAGTCCTACTCCCTTGTGGTCCTTTGATCTTTTGCTTCCCTTTAGCATGAGGATATGCTATACTTTAAGTGTGGGGAGGTTGATAAACCCCGTTTTTAGGGTTTATCATGTATAGAATCTAAGGGTTTTATCAATGATCTTCCACACTTATTCATATAAAACTACATAATTTTGTGTTCCTTTCCCATTTTACCTCATAGATGAACATATGCCTCTTTTGCATCAAAATTGATATATTGTAATCTCCTCTACTATCATTCAATGCCTTGATCCATTTGTTAAGTGGTTTTAGAAGTTATAGGGCAAAAAATGGCTAAGAGGAGTGAAGGAAGCATGCATGAAGGGAAGGAGCATGGAATAAATTAAAGATTTGGATTTTGGACATGCACGCGCATGCGCACCTTGCGCGTACGTGCGAATACGTGCATCCAGAGCCAGCGCAGTAGAGCTGAGCGAGGAGCCGGCGCGCTTATTTGGCTGGGCCATATTCCCTATGATGCTCGCGCGCACCTTACGCCTACGCGCAGATCGCAGAAGACCCCAGGGACGCGTACGCGTACAGTGCGCACATGATTTTAAAAAGGAACACGTTCCTAGCGATTTCAAGGAGTCCCTAGGACCTGTTTTGGAGCAGATTTTGGAGGGAAAAGCTTAAGAAGACCAAGGATTACGAGTGTGAGGACAATTAGTCATAATTCTAGATATTTTAGAGAGTTAGTTACATTTTGTTTTTTAGAGAGAGAAACTCCAACTTCTCTCTAGGATTTCACTTCTTCCATTGCAATTCTCCTTTGATTTCTTAGTGAGATCCATTGCTAATTCACTTTTACTTTGGTACAAGTTGTAGATCTACTCTTCATCTATTCTTAATTGATGCTCTTTTGATTCAATTTCATAGATCTAGATTTGGTTGACTTTGTTACTTTGAATTTGGATTAATGAATTGAAGTTTCATTCAATTGTTTGATTGTTGATGATTGTTTGAATTAGATAGCTTTAATTCAATTCTCTTCTCTCAATTTCATCATGTTTTCTATGATTGCCTACTAATTATTTGTGATAATGACAACCCTAGCTATGGAGTAGATTTCTCTTACTTGGCTTAGGGGTTGAGTTATTGGAGACACTTGAATAGTGGATATCAATTGTAGATTATGAATTGAGAAGTTGCTAATTGACTTTGAGTGCACTAAAGCTAGACTTCCCTAGTGTGAGACTAGGACTTGTGACTCAAGTTGGTTACTCTCACTTGACTTTCCTCCATTGTTAGGGGGTTAACTAAGTGAGGCAATAATCAATTCTTATCATAATTGAAGGAAACTATAAGGATGGAACTTCCAATGCTTACCCTTAGCCAAGGCTTTTATCTCAATTAACTGTTCTTTGCTTTGCTAGCTTGAATTCTTGCACCAACTCTCAAAATCATAAAAGATTTCCTAATTAATGATGCACATTCTAAGGAAATTCCTAGGGAGAATGACCCGGGATCAATACTCTCGGTCATAGATTTTAGAATTGTTTGATGCGGTATTCGCATGTTGGTTAGACTATACTCATGATCGGATTCATTGCTAGTTTCTAACCAGCATATTTCATTGGAAGATTCTCATCAGTTCTTAGCTGAATTCTCGTAAATCTGTGACACTGTTAAGACCAATGGGGTTAATCCCGAGGTCTACAAACTTATACTTTTCCCCTTTGCTGTAAGAGACAGAGCTAGGATATGGTTGGACTCACAACCTAAGGAAAGCCTGAACTCTTGGGAAAAGTTGGTCAATGCTTTCTTGGCCAAATTCTTTCCACCTCAAAAGTTGAGCAAGGTTAGAGTGGAAGTCCAAACTTTCAGATAGAAGGAAGGTGAATCCCTCTATGAAGCTTGGGAAAGATACAAGCAATTGATCAGAAGGTGTTCTTTTGATATGCTTTCAAAATGGAGCATCTTATGTATATTCTATGATGGTCTATCTGAATTGTCCAAGATATCATTAGACCACTCTGCTGATGGATCTCTTCATCTGAAGAAAACCCTTGCAGAAGCCCAGGAACTCATTGAGATGGTTACAAATAACCAGTTCATGTATAGTTCTGAAAGAAATCCTGTGAATAATGGGATGACTCAGAAGAAAGGAGTTCTTGAGATTGATACTCTGAATGCCATATTGGCTCATAATAAAATATTGACTCAGCAAGTTAATATGATTTTTCAGAATCTGACTGAAATGCAAGCTACATCCGGCAGTACTAAAGAAGCCTCCTCTGAGGAAGAAGCTTATGACCCTGAGAATTCTGTAATAGAAGAGGTGAATTACATGGGAGAATCCTATGGAAACACCTATAATCCTTCATGGAGAAATCATCTAAATTTCTCATGGAAGGATTAGCAGAACCCTCAACAAGGCTTCAATAATAATAATGGTGGAAGAAATAGATTTGGCAATAGCAAGCCTTTTCCATCATCTTCTGACTTAACAACCATAGTCTCTGATCTATCTAAGACCACTCTCAGTTTCATGACTGAAACAAGGTCCTCCATCAGAAATTTGGAAGTACAAGTGGGTCAGCCGAGTAAAAGAGTTACTAAAACTCCTCCTAGTACTCTCCCAAGTAATACAGAAGAGAATCCCAAAAGAGAATGCAAGGCCATAACTATATCCAAAGTGGCCGAACCTGGAGAGTGGAAAAAGGCAGTGATTTCCAGTGAGGAAGACCTCAATGGGTGTCCATTAACCATTAAGGAGTTCTCTATTAAGGAACCAAAGGAATCTGAGGCTCATATAGAGACCATAGAGATTCCAATGAACTTACTGTTACCATTTATGAGCTCTGATGAGTATTCTTCCTCTGAAGAAGATGAAAATATTATTGAAGAGCAAGTTGCTCAGTATCTAGGAGCAATCATGAAGCTAAACGCTAAGTTAATTGGTAATGAGACTTGGGAGGATGAACCTCCATTGCTCATTAATAAACTGAATACCTTGGTTCAGTAGAAATTACCTCAAAAGAAATCGGATCCCGGAAGATTCTTAATTCCTTCCACCATAGGCACCATGAGCTTTGAGAAGGCTCTGTGTGACTTGGGGTCAAGTATAAACCTCATGCCACTCTCTGTAATGGAGAAACTAGGGATCTTTGAGGTACAAGCTGCAAAAATCTCACTAGAGATGGCAGACAAATCAATGAAACAGGCTTATGGACTTGTAGAGGATGTCTTAGCGAAGGTTGAAGGCCTGTACATCCCTGCTGATTTCATAATCCTAGACACTGGGAAGCCATCATCCTTGGAAGACCCTTCCTAGCCACAGCAAGGGCTGTGATTAATGTGGACAGAGGAGAGTTAGTCCTTCAATTGAATGAAGACTACCTTGTGTTTAAGGCTCAAGGATCTTCTTCTGTAATCATGGAGAGAAAGCACGAAAAGCTTCTCTCAATACAGAGTCAAACAGAGCCCCCACACTCAACTTCTAAGTTTGGTGTTGGGAGGCCACCATTAAGCTTTGAGTCTCTGTGAAGCTCTCTAAGAGCTCACTGTCAAGCTATTGACATTAAAGAAGTACTTATTGGAAGGCAACCCAATGTTATTTAATTATATTTATTTTTTTTAGACATTTGTTTTCCATTGCTATGTTATGTTTTCTTTAGGTTGATGATCATGTGGAATCATAAAAATAGCTGCAGAATTAAAGCAAAATCAAAAACAGCATAAAAAATAGCACACCCTAGAGGACAGGCTTATTGGCGTTTAAACGCCAGTAAGGATAGCAGAATGGGCGTTTAACGCCCATGCAGGCAGCATTCTGGGCATTTAACACTAGAAATGGCAACATTCTGGGCGTTCAGTAAAATGCCCAGTAAAGAAGGATTCCTGGCGTTTAACGCCAGCCAGGATATCTGGATGGGTGTTAAACGCCCAAAGAGGCAGTCAAGTGGGCGTTAAACTCCAGAATGGATAGCATTCTGGGCGTTTAACGCTAGGATGACACAAGGGAGGTAATTTTGTTTCCAATTCGATTTTTTTTTATTTTTCATATTTTAATTCATAATTTTTTGCATCAAACATATTTTAAATGTTCATCTTTCAATTTCTATTTTCAAATATTAATAATCTTTCCAATTCCTTTTAATTCTTTTTTTTTTAATTCTTTTCAATTCCTTCCAAAGCGTTCTCAAAACTTACATATCTTTTCAAATTTTTTTCAACTCTTTTTAATTTTTCTTGTATACTTTAATAAGTTTTCAAAATTAATTGCATCATTCTTCTTCTACTCCCTTCTATCTTATTTTGCTCGAGGACGAGCAAACCTTTTAAGTTTGGTGTGAAAAAAAAAGCTCTACTTTTTGTTTTTTTTTATAACCATTAATGGCACCTAAGCCCAGAGAACCCTCTAGGAAGAGGAAAGGGAAGGTAGTTGCTTCCAACTCTGAGTCATGGGAGATAGAGAGATTCATCTCAAAAGCCCATCACTAGAAAGAGGATGGAGCAAACCAGAGAGCCCACTCATGGACCTCAACAAGAGCATGAGGAAGTCCCTCATCAAGAAATCCCTGAGATACCTCAAAGGATGCATTTCCCTCTGCTGGGATATTTTTTTTTGTGGAGAAACGAATTTCTCCAAAACACCCAAAACTAACCGGCAAGTGCACCGGGTCGCATCAAGTAATAATAACTCACGGGAGTGAGGTCGATCCCACAGGGATTGAAGGATTGAGCAATTTTAGTTTATTGGTTGATTTAGTCAAGCGAATCAAGATTTGGTTGAGAGATTTGTGATTTGCAGAATTTAAATTGCATAGAAAGTAAAGGGAATGGGCAATTGGCATGAAATTAAAGAGAACTGAAATTTAAAGTGCTGAATCTTAAAGAACAAGAAATTAAATGGCAGAAACTTAGAACGCAAGAAATGTAAATTGCAGAATCTTAAAGTGCAAGAAATGTAAATGGCTTGAATTGTAAAGGGAATTGGGAATTGGATTTGCAGAAATTAAACAAGGAAAAGTAAAATTGCAACAAGCAGAGAAGTAAAGGATGACTGGAATTGAACCGGATCTTAAAACAGGAATGTAAATGAGCTTGAAAGCAGTAAACAGAGGATGTAAAATTGGAATTCAGATCTCAGGACCCAAGAGACTAGATAACCAAGTCTAGATCTCAATGCCTTCCTAGATCCAACAAGAACAATTGCAAAGAAATTGTAAATTGCAAAGAAAGTAGATGAAGAAGCAATTAACCGAAACTGAAATTCAATTAAGCAGAGAATTAAACAAGATCCCAAGGTGAGATTGAAACAGAAGTTCTTCAATTCTCCACCCAAGATCCGAAGCAAGAAAATTAAAGAGTGCTGGGCAAGAACAAGGAAGAAGAGAGATCAATTCTCCTCCCCAATTCTCTTGAATTAAAACAACAATGCTAGAATGTAAAAGTGAGCTCCCAATCAAACCCGAAAAGAAAGCTCTATGAAAACTAAAAAGGGAAGCTCCATATGAAAACTAAAAAGGGAAGCTCTCCTCTAAAAACTTAAATCCTATGCTATTTATACACTTTCTTCAAATAGTCTTCAAGCCTTCAATTGGGCCTTTGCTCTTGATGGAATTGGGTTGATAGAGGCCTTGGTTGATTGCTCTTGGAGTTTGGAGAAGAACCGAATTAAACCGGGTTGGAATCATGAAAGCTTGAGTAAAAGTTGGAGTAAAATTTTGAGGCTAACTTTTACTCCAACTTTTCACATCAGCCACCCTTCTTTGCTGATACCAACGTTGGGGCAAAAGTTAGGGTTCAAACTTTTGCTCCAACGTTGGCCTCCCCTTGCATACTCATGGCACCAACGTTAGCCAAAAAGTTAAAGGCTAACGTTGGCGCAAACTTTTGCTCTCCAGGGTGTGTTTTTCATGCGCCAACGTTAGCCAAAAAGTTAGGGGCTAACGTTGGCACAAACTTTTGCTCTCCAGGGTGTTGATTTGTGATGCCAAAAGTTAGCCAAAAAGTTTGAGGCTAACTTTTGCTCTAGCTTTTTGCCCAAAAGTTTGCACAAAAGTTTGAGGCTAACTTTTGGTCTAGCTTTTTGCTCCCTGGTTCATTTTCAATTAATCCAAAAGTTTGAGCTAAAGTTTGAGGCAAACTTTTGCTCAAACTTTTTGTTCTCTCTTCCTCCTAGCCATTCCTTCTTGCTTCAACCTTTCTCCAAGCTTTCTTCACCTATCATTAATCAACCAAATACATCAAAGCTATGCTCAAAATCATGAGATATTCATTCTTTCATAATATGTGACAATTATAGCATAAAACCTCATGAAATTGCATTAATTCATACATGGTTGATTAAATCAAAGAAAACATGAAAATCTACCCAATTGGCTTGCTTATGGCTTAAGAAAGTGCATAATTCAATTGAAAACAAAAGAAAAAGGCTAGTGAAACTAGGCTAAGATGACTTGTCATCACAACACCAAACTTAAAGCTTGCTTGTCCCCAAGCAAGAAATGATTTATGCTCAATGGTTCTTTCATTTAAGATGGATTGAAGAACAACTTGTCAGGTCCTGTGAGTGAAGTGATCAAGTAACAGTGGGGTGAACTCTAAATTATATGCTCATACAAGGGCTTCAGTGCTTACTAGTCCTCACATATTGGGAGTCTTAGGTCTTAGGATTTTCATCCAAATGGTATCATGGAGATCTCTTTATATGTAGTCACCTTGAAGCAGCTTATAGTTTCTTTGCTTTGGCCTCGACTCTAAGTGTCATGTCTCAAAGCGGCTCTTTAGATAAGCTTTCAATCAATACTCCTAAACCAGTTGGTTTTAAGGTATTAGGTGTTGAAGCACCCCTAAGGATTTACTTGCTCAAGCCTCTTTCTTTGACACAACTCAACCACAAGCATTTTACTAGGCTAATAACTCTTTGAGTCATTATTTCTTCTTTCTTTTCTGCCTAGTAATTGATGCTCAGAGCCTTGGGCCATGTTCTTTTTGTCTTTGTATTTTCTTTTCTTTCTTTTGTTTTGTTTGCTGCTTCTTGGATCAATAGATTTTTGAGAATCTCCACAATACTTCTTTGAACTTCATGTCCTGCTTATGAGCTCCCATGCAGGTATTCACAAGCATGCAACCTCAATACATAATCATACAACTAGAACTGCCACTTCTCCTAATCTTTTGCTTGCCTCAAAATTGTTTGATTCTTCAATCCTTCTTTTTCAAAGAACTTTCATGTGATGCATTTTTTTGAATATTGAGTGCAAACAAGTTTTGAAGAGAGTATAGTGTTGTAAATGATCAAGCATCTTGCTTATTGAATTACAGAAAAACTATGCTATGCAGGCAGGCAGGGGTATTATGTAACTTTCAATTTAGCAGCATCTGATACAAAATAATCACTGAACAATACAACCTTTTGGAGTTTACTTGCTTTCCTCTTCCTCATCATCATTGCCGATCTTTACATTCCTCTCTCTTCCTTTTGATAGATGATGCTAAATCTTTCCAAAAGTTTGTATGGTACCCTGCAGTGATATTGAAAGTTGCTTGTTCCCCAAGCACTTAGAGACAATGGTTAGTCTGCATGATTTATTTGTAGGCCTTTGAACTTACTTTGGTGTGGGAACACCAAACTTAGTACCTTGCCAATGGTTTTCATGCATCAAATTAACCATGTGTGATAATTTTTTCTATTTTTTTTCTCTTTTTCAAAAGCCATGGAACTGAAAACTAGGAAACAGCAAAATAGCTAACTAGTTCATCCAATATGCTTGAAGCCAACATTATGCAGAAAGTGAGAATGTGTTTTATAATGGGATTTTGGTGAAACACCAAACTTAGAATCCTTCATTTTCCTTTATATTGTTTTGGTGTGTAACACCAAACTTAGCTTCTAGCAATATAAATAAAACTAATTAACCTTTTTATTAAAATAGCTATGAAAAGAAAACTACCTCAGGTTGGGTTGCCTCCCAACAAGCGCTCTTTTATTGTCATTAGCTTGACATCTTGCTCTTTGATTATGGAGGCTGGAAATCATAATGCCTCAGTTTTTCTCCTCTTGCTGTAGGATTCCTTTCCTCCATGACCTGCACAATCACAAACAATCCAAATGAAAATTGGATATTCTCATGCCAGAATGTAGTCAGAGGATTAGTTGACACCATGTGTCAAACAGTTGATAAACTTGAGAGATTAATGAACGAAAATCACTTCTCTCGTTTATTTATCAAGCTATGAGAATCATATTCAGCAAGATAAACCAAGAAAACTTCACTCTATTGCTAAAGTGAGGTTTCAATTAGCTCAGGCAAAAATTCAAACAGTTAGTGTGTCAGTCAAAAATTAAAGAAAAAGTGCTTAATCTAAATTGCCACCTCACTTAATCATTGTCAATCTAATCAATCCCCGACAACGGCGCCAAAAACTTGATGGGATATTTTTTTTGTGTGGAGAAACGAATTTCTCCAAAACACCCAAAACTAACCGGCAAGTGCACCGGGTCGCATCAAGTAATAATAACTCACGGGAGTGAGGTCGATCCCACAGGCATTGAAGGATTGAGCAATTTTAGTTTAGTGGTTGATTTAGTCAAGCGAATCAAGATTTGGTTGAGAGATTTGTGATTTGCAGAATTTAAATTGCATAGAAAGTAAAGGGAATGGGCAATTGGCATGAAATTAAAGAGAACTAAAATTTAAAGTGCTGAATCTTAAAGAACAAGAAATTAAATGGCAGAAACTTAGAACGCAAGAAATGTAAATTGCAGAATCTTAAAGTGCAAGAAATGTAAATGGCTTGAATTGTAAAGGGAATTGGGAATTGGATTTGCAGAAATTAAACAAGGAAAAGTAAAATTGCAACAAGCAGAGAAGTAAAGGATGACTGGAATTGAACCGGATCTTAAAACGGGAATGTAAATGAGCTTGAAAGCAGTAAACAGAGGATGTAAAATTGGAATTTAGATCTCAGGACCTAAGAGACTAGATAACCAAGTCTAGATCTCAATGCCTTCCTAGATCCAACAAGAACAATTGCAAAGAAATTGTAAATTGCAAAGAAAGTAGATGAAGAAGCAATTAACCGAAATTGAAATTCAATTAAGCAGAGAATTAAACAAGATCCCAAGGTGAGATTGAAACAGAAGTTCTTCAATTCTCCACCCAAGATCCGAAGCAAGAAAATTAAAGAGTGCTGGGCAAGAACAAGGAAGAAGAGAGATCAATTCTCCTCCCCAGTTCTCTTGAATTAAAACAACAATGCTAGAATGTAAAAGTGAGCTCCCAATCAAACCCAAAAAGAAAGCTCTATGAAAACTAAAAAGGGAAGCTCCATATGAAAACTAAAAAGGGAAGCTCTCCTCTAAAAACTTAAATCCTATGCTATTTATACACTTTCTTCAAATAGTCTTCAAGCCTTCAATTGGGCCTTTGCTCTTGATGGAATTGGGTTGATAGAGGCCTTGGTTGATTGCTCTTGGAGTTTGGAGAAGAACCGAATTAAACCGGGTTGGAATCATGAAAGCTTGAGTAAAAGTTGGAGTAAAAGTTTGAGGCTAACTTTTACTCCAACTTTTCACATCAGCCACCCTTCTTTGCTGATACCAACGTTGGGGCAAAAGTTAGGGGTCAAACTTTTGCTCCAACATTGGCCTCTCCTTGCATACTCATGGCGCCAACGTTAGCCAAAAAGTTAAAGGCTAACGTTGGCGCAAACTTTTGCTCTCCAGGGTATGTTTTTCATGCGCCAACGTTAGCCAAAAAGTTAGGGGCTAACGTTGGCGGAAACTTTTGCTCTCCAGGGTGTTGATTTGTGATGCCAAAAGTTAGCCAAAAAGTTTGAGGCTAACTTTTGCTCCAGCTTTTTGCCCAAAAGTTTGCACAAAAGTTTGAGGCTAACTTTTGGTCCAGCTTTTTGCTCCCTGGTTCATTTTCAATTAATCCAAAAGTTTGAGCTAAAGTTTGAGGCAAACTTTTGCTCAAACTTTTTGTTCTCTCTTCCTCCTAGCCATTCCTTCTTGCTTCAACCTTTCTCCAAGCTTTCTTCACCTATCATTAATCAACCAAACACATCAAAGCTATGCTCAAAATCATGAGATATTCATTCTTTCATAATATGTGACAATTATAGCATAAAACCTCATGAAATTGCATTAATTCATACATGGTTAATTAAATCAAAGGAAACATGAAAATCTACCCAATTGGCTTGCTTATGGCTCTAGAAAGTGCATAATTCAATTGAAAACAAAAGAAAAAGGCTAGTGAAACTAGGCTAAGATGACTTGTCATCACCCTCCACACAACTACTGGGAGCAACTCAACACCTCTTTAGGAGAATTGAGCTCCAACAAGGAGCAACAAAGGCAAGGAAGAGACATAGAGGAGCTCAAGAACTCCATTGGTTCTTCAAGAGGAAGAAGAAGCCACCATCACCAAGGTGGACCCGTTCTTTAATTTCCTTGTTCTTATTTTTCTGTTTTTCGTTTCTATGCTTTCTATTTTGTCTATGTTTTTGTCTTTATTACATGATCATTAGTGTTTAGTGTCTATGTCTTAAAGCTATGAATGTCCTATGAATCCTTCACCTTTCTTAAATGAAAAATGTTTTCTGAAAAAGAAAAAGAAGTACATGAATTTCGAATTCTATCTTGAAAATAGTTTAATTATTTTGATGTGGTGGCAATACTTTTTGTTTTCTGAATAAATTCTTGAACAGTGCATATTTTTTATAGTAAAGTTTATGAATGTTAAAATTGTTGGCTCTTGAAAGATTAATGAAAAACAGAAATGTTATTTATAATCTAAAAAAATCACAAAATTGATTCTTGACGCAAGAAAAAGCAGTGAAAAACACAAAGCTTGTGAAAGAAAAAAAAAGGGGGGGGCAAAAAATAAAGAAAAGGAAAGAAAAAGAAAAAGCAAGCAGAAAAAGCCAATAACCCTTTAAACCAAAAGGCAAGGGTAAAAAGGATCCAAGGCTTTGAGCATTAATGGATAGGAGGGCCCAAAGGAATAAAATCCTGGCCTAAGCGGCTAAATCAAGCTATCCCTAACCATGTGCTTGTGGCGTGAAGGTGTCAAGTGAAAAGCTTGAGACTAAGCGGTTAAAGTCGTGGTCCAAAGCAAAAGGAGTATGCTTAAGAGCTCTGAGCACCTCTATCTGGGGACTCTAGCAAAGCTGAGTCACAATCTGAAAAGGTTCACCCAGTTATGTGTCTGTGGCATTTATGTATCCGGTGGTAATACTGGAAAACAAAATGCTTAGGGTCACGGCCAAGACTCATAAAGTAGCTGTGTTCAAGAATCAACATACTAAACTAGGAAAATCAATAACACTATCTGAATTCTGAGTTCCTATGGATGCCAATCATTCTAAACTTCAAAGGATAAAGTGAGATGCCAAAACTGTTCAGAAGCAAAAAGCTACTAGTCCCGCTCATCTAATTGAAACTAATCTTCATTGGTATGTTTGAGATTTATTGTATTTTCTCTTCTTTTTATCCTATTTTGTTTTTAGTTGCTTGGGGACAAGCAACAATTTAAGTTTGGTGTTGTGATGAGCGGATAATTTATACCCTTTTTGGCATTGTTTTTACATAGCTTTTAGTATGTTTTTAGTTACTTTTTATTATATTTTTATTAGTTTTTATGCAAAAATCACATTTCTGGACTTTACTAGGAGTTTGTGTATTTTTCTGTAATTTCAGGTATTTTCTGGCTGAAATTGAGGGATCTGAGCAAAAATCTGATTCAGAGACTGAGAAAGTGCTATTGTTTCTCTTTCAATTCACGCTTACTTCTTCTCCAAGATATACTAACGTGGCAGAAATTGGCGAGTTAAGAAATTGTTATAAGAGATACGTTGCAAGTACAGTTCTTAACTAACCAAAAATCTGCTTATCAATTTAGAAGGGTTGTCACAAAATTAAAATTAAAATACTGGGAGTATGAATCCCAGGTCATCTCCCAAAGAGTTGCAGAAAGGTGTGCTATTTTATTAATCAGATGTTTTCTAAAATGGTTTGAGTTGATAAACAGGAAATTAAATTAGAGAATTTATGTAATTTTAAATAAAAACCTTGACTGGGAGTAGATTTGTTGGAAGCCCTATTCTTGTTGGAGTACTCTCAAGATTAATTGATGATTGAAGGTTGTTCTACTTATTTATCCCTTACTAGGTAGAGGAAAGTCAAGCAAGTTGGAAAGTTATTTCTATTCACAAGTTCCAATCCTCTCCCTTGGAAAGGATTAGTGTCAGTGACTAGAGGACAATCCAACAATAAACCCAATTACAATTTTTCTCTTGAGCATTCCAACTCAAGGTCTTCCTTTCAATCAACTCCCAATCAAGTTATAGGACTACTCGCTCATTATGAATGTAAACTTCATAACATAAGAAAGGGAAATAAAGAAAGGCATGATAAATAATAATCAAAAGATCAATTAAAAATAAAAATAGTTCTTGTATTAATAAATTCTAAAAATAATCCAATAATAATTCTGAATAAATTGAGGACATGGAAGAGTAAGAGATAAGTGAGGAAAACAAACTAGAATAATAAAGTCTTGGCGGAGGTAATAACTCTTCTCAATATCCCAATCCAAAAAGCAATAAAATCAAAATCCTAAGAACTATGAATGTGTAGAGAGAAAACCTAGAGGAGAGGAAAAATTAGATCTAAAACTAAAACTAGGTGGAATGAATGTTGTCCTTGGTCTCTCCATGTTCCCTGGCTCTAATCTGCTTTTCTGGGCCAAAAACTAGGTCAAAACAGGGCCCAAAATCGCCCCCAGCGAATTCTGCAGATTCTGCAGATCGCGCATGTCACGCGATCGCGTCATCCAGGCGTTCGCGTCATCCAGCGTTTTGCCTTGCCACACGTGCGTGTCGTCCACGCCTTCGCGTCACTTGTGCAGTTTTCAATCCACGCGCTCGCGTGAGCCATGCGTCCGCGTCACTGCAATTTCCTCTATGTCGCGCGGTCGCGTGAGCCATGCGTCCGCATCACTTCTCGCTGGTCATCTCCTTAATTTCTTGTGTTCTTTCCATTTTTGCAAGCTTCCTTTTTAATCTCCAAGTCGTTCATGCCCTATAAGGCCTGAAACACTCAACACACAGATCACGGCATCGAATGGAATAAAGGAGAATTAAAATACAAAATTAAAAGTCTCTAGGAAGCAAGTTTTCAACCATGAAGTATTTCTAGGAAAGAATTATAAATGCATGCTAATCATATGAATAAGTGGGTAAATATTTGATAAAACCACACAATTAAACACAATATAAACCATAAAATAATGGTTTATCATATACTCTCGTACTTAATTCAGTTAAGTCAGAATGAAGGGGTGACCCGTGACAATCACCCACTATCTTCGTTACTCGCTTAGCCAAGATCCGCGTGCCTGACAACCACAAGCGATCTACATGATGTTCAACGTAGTCATTGGATGACAGCCGGAGTATATTCTCTTAGGTCTCTAATCCACGGACCGAGTCTGTGAGATTAGGATCTTCGTGGTATAGGCTAGAACCAATTGGCAGCATTCCTAAGATTCGGAAAGTCTAAACCTTGTCTGTGGTATTCCGGGTAGGATCTGGGAAGGGATGACTGTGACGAGCTTCAAACTTGCGAATGTTGGGCACAGTGACAATGTGCAAAAGGATAGAGAGATCCTATTCTGACGCTAGTGAGAACCGACAGATGATTAGCCGTGCGGTAGCTGTACCTGATATTTTTCATCCGAGACGAGAAATCAGACAGTTGATTAGCCGTGCAGAGACCGTACCTGGTATTTTTCATCCGAGAGGATCATACAGCTTGCCATGGAAGGGAGCACGCATGATTGGAAGAAGACAATAGGAAAGTAGAGTTTCAGGAGTAACAAGGCATCTCCAAACGCTTATCTGAAATTCCCACCAATAAATTACATAAGTATCTTTATTTTATTTTATGTTTTATTTATCTTTTAATTTTAAAACCTCAAAACCATTTGAATCCACCTGACTAAGATTTACAGGATGACCATAGCTTGCTTCAAGCTGACAATCTCTGTGGGATCGACCCTTACTCACGTAAGGTATTACTTGGATGACCTAGTGCACTTGCGGGTTAGTTGTGCTTAGTTGTGAAAAGTGTGATCACAATTTCGTGCACCACACGCCCAGAATTCAAGTGGCACGCCCATGGTCTTTTAGTCCTGGCATGCCACGCCTTGCAGCTCAAGTGGCACGCCCAGTCTTCTTCTTGTTGAGTAATGAGTCTAGCGTGCAACGCCTTCAACACCAAGTGTCACGCCCAATAAGTGGTTCAGCATTGGCGTGCCACGCCTGAGACTCAAGTGGCATGCCTAAGTGAGGGATGATAGTTGGCGTGCCACGCCTTCGATACCAAGTGGCACATCCAACTGTTTGGTCCTTCACCTCCTCCTCTGGAAACTTGTACTGGCGTGCCACGCCTTGATGTTCATGTGGTACACCCATATTGGTGTGTCTCCTTCAAGCTTGGCGTGCCACGTCTAGGTCGTCAAGTGGCACGCGCAAGTGTTGGGTTAGGGTTGGCATGCCACGCCTTCGATACCAAGTGGCACGCCCAAGTGTTGTTTCCTTCTGGCATGCAACGCCCACAAGTTCAAGTGGCACGCCCATGGTGTATGATGGTGTTGGCGTGCTGATGAGCGGATATTTTATACGCTTTTTGGGGTTAATTTCATATAGTTTTTAGTATATTCTAGTTAGTTTTTAGTTTATTTCCATTAGTTTTTAGGAAAAATTCATATTTCTGGACTTTACTATGAGTTGTGTGTCTTTCTGTAATTTCAGGTATTTTTCTGGCTGAAATTGAGGGAGCTGAGCAAAAATCTGATTCTGGCTGAAAAAGGACTGCTGATGCTGTTGGATTCTGACCTCCCTGCACTCAAAGTGGATTTTATGGAGCTACAGAACTCAAAACGGCGTGCTTCCAATTGCGTTGGAAAGTAGACATCCAGAGCTTTCCAGAAATATATAATAGTCCATACTTTGCTCAAGGATAGATGACGTAAACTGGCGTTCAACACCAGTTCTCTGCCCAATTCTGGCGTCTAGCGCCAGAAAAGGATCAAAAGTTGGAGTTCAACGCCAGAAATGGATCCAAACCTGGCGTTGAACGCCCAAAACAGCCTTATGCACGTGAATTGTTCAAGTCTCAGCCCCAGCACACACTAAGTGGGCCCCAGAAGTGGATCTCTGCACCACCCATCATAGTTTACTCATTTTTTGTAAACCTAGGCTACTAGTTTAGTATCTAAACAACTTTTAGAGACTTATTTTGTATATCATGACATTTTAGATCTGAACTTTGTACTCTTTGACGGCATGTATCTCTAAACTCCATTGTTGGGGGTGAGGAGCTCTGCTGTGTCTCGATGAACTAATGCAAGTATTTCTGTTTTCCATTCAAACATGCGTGTTCCTATCTAAGATATCCATTCGCGCCTAGCTATGGAGAAGGTGATGATCAGTGACACTCATCACCTTCCTCAATCCATGAACGTGTGTCTGACAATCACCTCTGTTCTACATCAGATTGAATGAATATCTCTTAGATTCCTTAATTCGAATCTCTGTGGTATAAGCTAGACTGATGGCGGCATTCGTGAGAATCCGGAAAGTCTAAACCTTGTCTGTGGTATTCCGAGTAGGATTCAGGGATTGAATGACTGTGATGAGCTTCAAACTCGCGAGTGCTGGGCGTAGTGACAGACGCAAAAGGAGGGTGAATCCTATTCCAGCATGATCGGGAACCTCAGCTGATTAGCCGTGCTGTGACAGAGCATTTGGACCATTTTCACAAGAGGAGGGGATGTAACCATTGACAACGGTGATGCCCCAACACACAGCTTGCCATAGAAGGACGTGCGTGCGTGAATCAGAGGACAAAGGAAAGCAGAGATTCAGAAGACAAAGCATCTCCAAAACTCCAACATATTCTCCATTACTGCATAACAAGTAACCATTAACCCATGCTCTCTTGTTTATTCGCAATTCAACTGATAAACAAAATTGACTTCCTGACTAAGAATTGCAAGATAACCATAGATTGCTTCAAACCAACAATCTCTGTGGGATTCGACCCTTACTCACGTAAGGTATTACTTGGACGACCCAGTGCACTTGCTGGTTAGTGGTACGAGTTGTGAAAAGTGTGATTCACAATTCGTGCACCAAGTTTTTGGCGCCGTTGCCGGGGATTGTTCGTGTTTGGACAACTGACAGTTTATTTTGTTGCTTAGATTAGGAAAATTTTCTCTTTTTGGTTTAGAGTCTTTTATTATTGTCGTGTTAAAATTTTAGAATCCTTATTTTCTTTTCAAAATCTTTTTTAAAAATAATTTTTTTTATATTAAATCTTGTGCCAAACTTTAAGTTTGGTGTTTTCTTGTTGATTTTTCTGTGTTTTTCGAAAATTTTAATTTGGTTTTTTAAAAATTTTAAGTTTGGTGTTCTTCCTTCATGTTCTTGTGTTCTTGTGAGTCTTCAAAGTGTTCTTGAGTTTTCCTTGTGTCTTGATCTTAAAATTTTTAAGTTTGGTGTCCCTTGGTGTTTTTCCCCAAAATTTTTGAAAACAAGGAGCATTAGATCTAAAAATTTTAAGTCTTGTGCTATTTTATTATTTTTCTCTTTCCTCACTAAATTCAAAAATATCTTTTCTCTCTAATTTTAAAACAAATTTTCGAAAATCATTTTTTTAAAAAAAAAATTCAGATTTTTTTTAAATTTAAAATATTTTCCAAATCATATCTTTTTCAAAACTTCCTTACCACTTTCTCTCCCCTCATTTTTTCGAAAATCTTCACCTATTTTTATTTATTTTATTTTAATTTATTTTATTTTCGAAATAAATAAATAAATAAATAAATAAAAATATTTTTTACATCATCTCCCTTTCTCCATCATGGATCTAAGTGGAAATGAACAGTCCAGGAGGACTCTGGGGTCATATTCTAACCCCTCTACTGCTTCATATGGGAGTAGCATCTGCATACCCTCCATTGGAGTCAGTAGCTTTGAGTTGAATCCTCAACTCATTATCATGGTGCAGCAAAGTTGCAAGTATTCCGGTCTTCCACAGGAAGAACCTACAGAGTTTCTGGCACAGTTTCTACAGATTGCTGACACAGTACATGATAAAGAAATAGATCAGGATGTCTACAGACTATTACTGTTTCCATTTGCTGTAAAAGATCAAGCTAAGAGGTGGTTGAATAACCAACCTAAGGCCAGCATAAGGACATGGAAACAGCTGACAGAAAAATTCCTGAATCAATACTTTCCTCCAAAACGGATGACACAGCTAAGGCTGGACATCCAAGGCTTTAAACAAGGAGATAATGAATCTCTTTATGATGCCTGGGAGAGATACAGAGAGATGATACGAAAATGCCCCTCTGAAATATTTTCAGAGTGGGTTCAGTTAGACATCTTCTATTATGGGCTTGCAGAAGGAGCTCAGATGTCTCTAGATTACTCAGCTGGTGGATCTATCTTATCCCAATTTGCCAAATATCTTATCTTTTCTCCCCCTAATCCTAATTTTTCCTCCCTCCTTTCTTACTTACTTCTTCTTCCCTTCTTTCCTTTCTCATTCTTCTTATCTTTTATTTTATTTTACTTAATTTATTTGCATCTTTCATTCATTGCATCTTAATTTTGTGCATATTTTTGTTTTCTTTTCTAAATTCATTATTTTTCCTTTGGTATTAAAATTTTCTTATTTAACTGTTGCATCTTCTCTTGAATTATTTTGGGTGCTTAGTGACTTGTTTTATTCTGGACAGGTAATATTATTTATATCAATGCCAACCTTTTATACCTGTATTACTTTTACATTGACATGAATTTATATTATCTCTCCTTACCCACACTCTCTTTCCTATTTTTGCAAATTTTTGCACTCTTGATTTGCCGTGTACTCCTACTGTTTTCTCATTTGCATGTTGTAGCTACCATGTAATTGAGACCCTCATTATCTGGCATTAACCCAACCATATTTTATTTTATCTTTATTTCTGGGTTACTGTTCTTCTTTTTCTTTTCTTTCAGGCTAGCCACCGAAGACGGAAAAGGGAGAAACTTCTATAAGGGGAGACAAACAAGTCCATCTGCACAATCCTTGAAGATAAGCATCAGTTGGAACAACCCGTCCACTCGCACATCTTAGCATGCACCGAGGACGGTGCAATCTTTAAGTGTGGGGAGGTCGATACCGATCTCCGTGGGTTAGTACCTTTCTGTCTCAACACCAATGTTTAAATTTTCTTTTATTAGTTGTTGCATTTGCATGTTTAATTGCATGGCTATTTGATTTTATGCATTTAGTTACTACTTGGCTAAAGTAATAAATTTCTTTTTAGGACTCTATTTTTGAAAATTTTCACTAATTTAAATAAAAAAAATTTCTGTTAAAACTTGTTTGAAGTTGTATTTGGAACATAGTTTTTGAGCCAAAGAACACACAACCTGTGAGATTTTGAGCTTATTTATATGGTTACATTATTTAACCATAAATATTTTATTCTTGTGTGTTTACTTCTCTATAATTGTGATCTTTACTTTGTTTCAGTCTATATGTCCAATATTTAGTGTATTTACATGCTTGCATATGATTGAGGCCATTATTTGATTTTAGCTCACTTATCCCAAATAAGCCTACTCTTTAAATCACCCTTGTCAGCCACTTTGAGCCTTGAAATCCCCATTTGTTCTATATCTTACCACATCACTAGCTTTAAGTGGAAAACAAATTAATTATCCCAATTGAATCTTTGGTTAGCTTAAGATAGTGTGTTAATTAAGTGTGGGGAAACTGTGGGAACATGGGTTAATAAAGGAAAAGTATAATGTTTCTAAATTATTTGAATATCAGGAATTTGGGAACCTACTCATGAAAAACCAAAACAGAAAAATAATAGAAAATCCATGTGCATTGATAAGTTATGTTTGTTTCTCTACACAAAAAAAAGAAAAAAACGAGAAAAATCCAAAAATACTCAATAAATAAGTAAATAGGGGGACAAAATTATCCCAATATTAAGTTTAATAAAAGATCAATGCACATGTGATAAAAATTAAAGAAAAAAAATTTTTTGGTACATGAGTATGGAAATTATCCAAAAGTGGGAATTATGGGTAGCTAGGCATGAATTTAAAAGTATATAGAGTATATGTATATTAGGTGAGAGCTTAGGTTAATTAAAGATTCAAATTATAAAGCTCACTTAGCCATATATATACCTTTACCCTTACCTTAGCCCCATTACAACCTTGAAAAAGACCTCATGATGTTTGCATTGGTATATTAAAAATTGTTGATTGGTAAGATGAAGAACAAGGTTTAGAAAGCATGACTAGAGAAGAGTAGAATGAATAACCCTATACACTTGAGAGATTAGAGTGATATACACTACCAGTGAGGGTTCAATGCTTGATTCTATGTTCCCTGCTTTCATGAGCTGTCTTCTTACAAGTTTACTCGCTTTTTATTGTACGATTTGAATTAGTGGAAATTGGTTTGTATTTGTCTTGGAGAACTTGTTTACTTTTAAACCAAGTAGGTAGAAACATTTTGCATGTAGTTGCATTCATATAGATAGGATTGCATTTTATACATCCTACCATTCCTCTTCATCTTTATAGCTTCTCTTGAGCTTAGCATGAGGACATGCTATTGTTTAAGTGTGGGGAGGTTGATAAACCACTATTTTATGGTTTATCTTGTACTCAATTGAGTGGTTTTTATCAACTCTTTACCCACTTATTCATACTATTTGCATGTTTTACATTTTCCTTCCTGGTTTTGTGCTGTGATTGAAAACATGCTTCTTTGATCTTATATTTGCTTATTATTAATCCTCTCTTATTACCATTAGATGCCTTGATATGTGTGTTAAGTGCTTTCAGAGATTACAGGGCAGGAATGGCTCAGAGGATGGAAAGGAAGCATGCAAAAGTGGAAGGAATACAAGAAGTTGGAGAAACTGCTAAGCTGTCCAGCCTGACCTCTTCGCACTCAAATGGCTATAACTTTAGCTACAGAGGTCCAAACAATGCGGTTCCAGTTGCGTTGGAAAGCTAAAATCCGGGGCTTCGATTTGATATATAATATGCCATAGTTGCCCTGACGCTAGGTGATGCGAACGCGTGATTCACGCGGACACGTCGCATCTGCGAACTTCAATCCGTGCGGCCGCGTGGACGACGCCTCCGCGCCACTTGTCCGCGACCTGAACGTACCAAAATACGCAGGGGGCAATTTCTGGGCTGTTTTTGACCCAATTTTCGGCCCGGAAAACACAGATTAGAGGCTATAAAGTGGGGGAATGCATCCATTCAAGGAGAGCTCGCCAATTTTCACTTTCCATGATTTAGATTTAGTTTGAGAGAGGTTCTCTCCTCTCTCTCTTAGGATTAGGATTTAGGACTTCTCTTAGTTTTTAAGAGTGACTCTCGATCCACGTTTAATATTTACTTCTCTTAGTTTTTAAGGTTCTCTCCTCTCTCTATTTACTTTTACTTTAATGCTTTTATTCGTATCTATAGATGTTGCCAAATTGGCTTATAAACCGTTTCCATGTTATGATTTGAAATTAATGATTATTTGAGGTATTTCAGTTTATTATTGTTCTCTTTGATTTAAGATATTTTTGCTTCCCATCTAAGGACATTTTTGTTCCAGCAAATTTACTTTTTTCCCTTTTGGTCTTGGTTAAGAAATCAGTAACTCAACATTATCGAACTTAGCATAATTGATAATCGCTATCTTGCTAATTGAACTAAACTTCAATAATCCCAACTTTTTCTTAGAAAATAAATAGGATTCGAAGGTCAAACTAATTAGTCTCTTGACTTTCCTTTGCTTTAAAGGTTAACTAAGAGGAATTAACATTCAATTTTCATTATTGTTGAGAGAGATAACCAAGTTGGACTTCGAATTTCTTTTACCCTGCCAAAAGTTGCTTTACAGTTATTTATTGATTTTAATTGCCATTTAAATCACTTGCTTCTCATCTTCTAAACCCCGATTACAACCTTTATAGCCAATAATAAGAACATACTTCCCTGCAGTTCCTTGAGAAGACGACCCGAGGTTTGAATACTCGATTAACAATTTTTAAGGGGTTTGTTACTTGTGACAACCAAAACGTTTGTACGAAGAGATTTATGTCGGTTTAGAGACTATATCTACAACGCGAATGTTCTTATGAAATTCTTTACTGGCAAAAATTCTAACGTCACATGTGCATTAAAAAAATAAAATAAAATAAAATTTTTTACATTTTCGGTATTTAATTAAAGGGATACAAAAATTCCCCAATTGCAAAATAAAAAAAAATCAATTCACATGTGACAAAGTTAAGTTTAAGGCATGAGTTTGCACTACAAAGTGGAAAAATTTGGGCAAATAGGTTAAGAAACTTTGAATTACAAAATATGTATGTTAGGTGACATCTTAGACTAATCAAGGATTCCCTTATTAGCTCACTTAGCCTTATACATGTACCCTTACCCTTACCTTGGCCCCATTAAAACCTTGAAAAAGACCTCACGATTTTTGTATGTCTGTATTCTATAATTGTTGATTGGTTAGATGAAGAACAAAGTTATAGAAAGTAAGGATAAAAAAGAAGAATAAAGTGATTAACCCAATAAACACTGAGTGACTAGAGAGCAAAGACAAAATCCAGTGAGGGTTCAATAGCTCCTCACCATATATCTCTGCTTAAATTGTTAATTGTCTTGCAAGTTTGAAAAATATTTTTACCCATCTCAATTGTAAAAGTGCTTTAATATTATCTAGGGTTTGGCTATGCATATATGATTCCTTGAAAATGTGAACTAATTTAACTACATGTAAGTTTTATATACAAGTGAATAACAATTAGAATTGCATGATTCATTTAGGTAGTTGCATTTAGGATAGATTGTATTGCATGAGATTCCACCACTTTAACCTTACCTTACTCTTTATCTTGGACTTAGCATGAGGACATGCTATTGTTTAAGTGTGGGGAGGTTGATAAACCCATATTTTATGATATATATTGTGCTCAATTTAAGTGATTTATTCAACCCTTCACCCACTTATTCATGTAAATTGCATGGTTTTACTTTCCCTTCCTTATTATGAGATATATGTGAAAAACATGTTTTCTATGCTTTAAAAATAATTATTTTAATTACCCTTTATTACCATTCGATGCCGTGATTTGTGTGTTGAGTAGTTTCAGATATTCTAAGGCAGAAATGACTTAAAGGATGGAAAGAAAACATACAAAAATGGAAGGAAAGCACAAATGGAGTTTTTGATGAAACTGGCAGCGACGCGAACGCGTGACTGACGCGGACGCGCGCCTTAAGCAGAACACATATGACGCGGACGCATGACCGAAGCGAACGCGTGATAAGGAAAACTCCAGATGACGCGACCGCATGACCCACGCAGACGCGTGACAGACGCCACGCACCAGAAATTACAGAAAGCACTCCCAGTGATTTCTGAAACCCTTTTTGGCCCAGATCCAAGTCCAGAAAGCACATATCAGAGGTTATAAAGTGGGGGAATGCATCTATTCATAAGGACGTATTCGATTATTCACTTTTCATGATTTAGATGTAGTTTTTAGAGAGAGGTTTTCTCCTCTCTCTCTTAGGACTAGAAATTAGGATTTTTCTCGCCTTCATGATTGTCTCTTTTTATCAGGTTCAATGTTCCTTTTTAATTATTTTCTCAAATTAATTTATGAACTCTTCCATGTTACATATGATTCTCTCAATTAATGCTATTTGAGGTATTTCAGTTTATGATTGCTTCCTTTTATTTATGTTACTGTTGCTTCCAATCTGAAGATATTTTTATTCGAGTAAGTTTACTTTTCCCCTTTTGGCCTTGGTTAAGTAATTGGTAACTCATGAGTTATCAAACTCAACGTGATTGATAATTGTTGTCTTTGCTAATTGAATTAAACTTCAATAACTCCAGTCCTTTCTTAGGAATTGACTAGGACCTGAGGATCAAACTAATTGGTCCACTTAACCTTCCTTTGCTTTAGTAAAGGCTAACTAAGTGGGATTAAAACACAATTCTCATCACCATTGATAAGGATAACTAGGATAGGATTTCCGAATTCTCATACCTTACCAAGAGTTTATTTTACAGTTATTTACTTATTTTATTTGTCATTTAAATTACTTGTTCCTTACTTTCAAAACCCCCAATTTACAAAACTTATAACCAATAATAAGAACACCTCACTGTAGTTCCTTGAGAAGACGACCCGAGCTTTAAATACTTCGGTTATCAATTTTAAATGGGTTTGTTGCTTGTGACAACCAAAACGTTTGTAAAAAAGGACTTTTGTTGGTTTAGAAGCTATACCTGCAACGAGGATTTATCTGCAAATTTCTAGACCACGCAAAAGTTCTCTCTTCACACACGCACGCGCACCTTGCGCGTACGTGCGAATACGTGCATCCAGAGCCAGCGCAATGGAGCCGAGCGAGGAGCCGGCGCGCTTATTTGGCTGGGCCATATTCCCTATGATGCTCGCGCGCACCTTACGCCTGCACGCAGATCTCAGAAAACCCAGGGATGCGTGCGCGTATAGTGCGCGTATGCGTCGATGTGCGCACATGATTTTTAAAAAGGAACACGTGCCCAGTGATTTCAAGGAGTCCCTAGGCCCTGTTTTGGAGCAGATTTTGGAGGGAAAAGCTTAAGAAGACCAAGGATTAGGAGTGTGAGGACAATTAGTCAGAATTCTAGATATTTTAGAGAGTTAGTTACATTTTGTTTTTAGAGAGAGAAACTCCAACTTCTCTTTAGGATTTCACTTATTCCATTACAATTCTCCTTTGATTTCTTGGTTAGATCCTTTGCTAATTCCCTTTTAGTTTGGTACAAGTTGTAGATATACTCTTCTATTCTTAATTGATGCTCTTTTGATTCAATTTCTTAGATCTAGATTTGGTTGACTTTGTTACTTTGAATTTGGATTAATGAATTGAAGTTTCATTCAATTGTTTGATTGTTGATGATTGTTTGTATTAGATAGCTTTAATTCAATTCTCTTCTCTCAATTTCATCATGTTTTCTATGATTGCCTACCAATTGTTTGTGATAATGACAACCCTAGCTATGGAGTAGATTTCTCTTACTTGGCTTAGGGGTTGAGTTATTGGAGACACTTGAATAGTGGATATCAATTGTAGATTATGAATTGAGAAGTTGCTAATTGACTTGGAGTGCACTAAAGCTAGACTTCCCTAGGGTGAGACTAGGACTTGTGACTCAAGTTGGTTACTCTCACTTGACTTTCCTCCATTGTTAGGGGGTTAACTAAGTGAGGCAATAATCAATTCTTATCATAATTGAAGGAAACTATAAGGATGGAATTTCCAATGCTTACCCTTAGCCAAGGCTTTTATCTCAATTAATTGTTCTTTGCTTTGCTAGCTTGAATTCTTGCACCAACTCTTAAAATCATAAAAGCTTTCCTAATCAATGATGCACATTCTAAGGCAATTTCTAGGGAGAACGACCCGGGATCAATACTCTCGGTCATAGATTTTAGAATTGTTTGATGCGGTATTCACGTGTTGGTTAGACTATACTCATGATCGGATTCATTGCTAGTTTCTAACCAGCATATGAATATAATCGTTCATCAAAATGGCGCCGTTGCTGGGGAATTGCTTATGTGTGCCATTCTATTGGTTAGTGTGAATATGTTAACATGTCAATATTTGCATTTCTCTCTTGATTGATTGTTTGTTTGATTGTTACATAAGACTAGATTTTGCTTAGATACCAATTGATGTCATGAGCTCCTTTTCTCCTTCATTGTATGACGCGTTCACTACCAAATCCGAGCTTAGCACTATTTGATTCGGAAATTGAAAGAACTTTGCTTCATATTAGGCAAGCTCGGAGGCAGTTAGCTTTTGGGGAAGGTGAAAAGGTTCTTACCAATTCACCAACCACATCATCGTCATCCAACAAAGGCACTAATTACTCTTCTGTTGATACTACAAATAGTTCTTCTTTTGATCTAGGTTTTGACAACATGGCCGCTCCAAGGAGAGTTACTCTCAAGGAAGCGGGTGGACCGGATTTTGTTCTCCAACCTCTACATGTGCTTCATCCCAACTTGAATGCAAACTTTGAACTCAAGACCGCTCTCATCAATCTCTTACCAAAGTTCCATGGACTTCCCGTACAAGATCCAATTAGACACCTCAAGGACTTTCATGGTGTATGCTCGACTACTAGGCGGGAAAGATCCGATGAAGTGGCTATATGGTTGTTTGCCTTCCCTTTCTCTCTTGAGAGAAGAGCCAAGGAGTGGTTCTATACCTTACCTAGTGATGTTGTGTCCAATTGGGACTTGCTTAGAAGAGAATTCCTTGATAAATTCATGCCCGTAGAAATAACGGACAAGCTAAGGAAGGAGATTTCATGTATTGCACAAGGCGAGATGAAAACTTTACATGAATATTGGGAACGGTTTCGCAAACTCCTTGATTCATGTCCCAACCACATGATTGACACTCAAGTCTTGCGTAGCTATGTGTGCCAAGGCATGAGGGAGCAAGATAAGAATTTGATGGATGCTTCAAGCAACGGTTCTTTGTCAAAGTATAGGACGGCGGAGGAGGCATGGCAACTCATTACCAACTTGGCCGAGTCCACTCAACATGCTAGACAGAGAGTCAACCGCCCAAAGGCTGTGAATGAAGTTTCTTCTAGTGGTGAGACCGCTACCCTTACTAAGACCTTGTGTGAGATGACAAACCTTCTAAAGTAACTCCCAGTGAATCAACAATAACCTCCATCCCAACAACATCCACTACCTCCTCAAAACCAACAATGTCAACAATTGGTCCCCCAAAAAGTATGTGGCATTTGTTCATGTTACTCCCACTACACGGATGAGTGTCCAGGTTTCCAAGAAGATAACACTCTAGCGGCTACCCACAACTTCTATGATCGCCCCTACTATGAACGTGCTAATCAAGGATACCATTTACAAGGGAGCAATTACAACCAAGGGTACCCCCAACATGGAGGCAATTGTAACCAAGGGAGTAACAACTCTAATCAAGCTTGGCGGGACAATTATGAACAAGGTGGTAGGGATAATAGAGGCAACCAAAGGTGGAACAACAACACTCTACAAAATCACTATTCACAAAACCCTCCCAACCAACAACCAAATCAAAGAAGGAACTATCAAACCTACATACCACCTCATAGACAACCACTCCCACCCAACCAACCCCAAGCACCACAAATCACCTATCCTTTCACATCTCCAAACCAAGATGACACACTCCAGTCCATACTCCAAGGACAAAAAGAACTCCAAAATACACTAAACTCAAGCATTAATGGTCTCACTTCCACCCTCCAAGCTCTCATTGCTCGCATGGAGGCACCTTCTACTCCCACTCCTCAAGCCTCAACTTCTAGTGCCATACCCTCTCAACCTCTACCCGATCCCAAGGGTGGCATCAACGCCGTAACCTTGAGGTCCAGAACTCAATTGAAGGAAAGAGATGCAAAGGCACCTAGTCTAATGAAAGTCGCTCAAGAGGAAGATGGGGTTGAGATAGAAGAAATTGAAGAGGAGGAGGAGTCACATGTAATAGTTGAAGATGAAGACCCTCTACCAAGGAGTGAAGTCTCTGAAAAGGAGAAAATCTTGGAGGAAGTGGCTCAACCAATCTCATTCCCTACATTGGCAAGAAAGGCTAAGAAGCGTGTGGAACTTGACCCAAAAATGGTAGAGATGTTCAAGAAAGTGGAGGTAACTATCCCCCTCTTTAATGCTATACATCAGGTGCCTAAATATGCGAAATTTCTTAAAGAGTTGTGTATGAACAAAGATAGAATTCATGAATTGGAAACCATTCCATTGGGGAGTTCCATTTCGGCTTTAATGGGGGCCATTCTGGAAAAGTATGTTGATCCGGGTCCTTGTTTAGTCTCTTGTGTTATTGATGGGGTCCAATTCATTGATTGTATATGTGACCTTGGTGCATGCGTTAGCATTTAGCCTCTTTCCATTTATCATCTATTGAAACTCCCACCGTTGAAGCGGTCGGCGGCTAGGTTTGTCTTGGCGGACAAGAGCATAATAACCGTGGCGGGTATTACGGAAGATGTGTTAGTCAACATCAAGGGTTTGATATTTCTAATTGATTTCCATATCATTGAGATGCCACCGAGTGAATCCGAGAGGGCATCATCTATCCTACTTGGGAGACTGTTTTTGAGGACTTCTAGATTCAAGTTGGATGCCCATTCGGGAACCTACTCATTTGAGATAGATGGGAGAGTTGTAAGTTTTAGCCTAGAAGAAGCGATGAGGCACCCACCGGAGAACTATTCCATATTTTGGTGTGATCTAATTGACAACATTGTGGCTGAGGTGCATTGTGCAAAGCTAGAAGAGAAACATGTGGTTGAAGAAGATAGTGAAGATCCAAGTGTAGAAGTTCAAGTGACAAGCCAAGAGCAAAAGCTAGAATTAAAGCCATTACCGCCCCACCTAAAGTACTCATACCTTGATGAAGCCCACAAGTTCCCGGTGATCATAGCAAGGGAACTAAATCCTCAATAAGAAGAAAAATTACTATGTGTTTTGAGGAAGAACAAAAGGGCAATAGGGTGGAGTTTGGCGGATCTAGTGGGGATAAGTCCCCAAGTGTGTGAGCATCGGATCTTTTTAGAAGAAGAAGCTAGACCCGTGAGACAACCTCAACGGCAATTAAATCCTACTATTTTGGAGGTTGTCAAGAAAGAGGTGACACGGTTACTGGAGGCGGACATCATCTACCCTATTTTGGATAGTGAATGGGTAAGTCCCGTTCAAGTTGTGCCTAAGAAGTCCGGGATAACCACAATCAAGAATGAAAGCGGGGAGCTCATAGCAACATGGGTGCAAAACTCTTGGCGAGTATACATAGACTACCGAAGGTTGAACTCGGCCACTAGAAAAGATCATTTTTCACTTTTGTTTATCGATCAAATGCTCAATTGATTATCCGGTAAATCCCATTGTTGCTTTCTAGATGGCTATTCGGGGTACTTCTAAATACACATTGCTCTAGAGGACCAAGAAAAAATAACATTTACTTGCCCTTTTGGAACTTATGCCTACAAGCGTATGCCATTCGGCTTATGCAATGCACCGGCAACTTTCCAAAGGTTCATGATGAGCATCTTTGCGAACTTTCTAGAGCAATGCATGGAGGTATTCATGGATGACTTCACGGTATATGGTGATTCTTTCGATCATTGCTTGGATAATCTTGAAAAAGTTTTGGAAAGATGTACTAAAACTAACCTTGTCTTGAATTTTGAGAAGTGCCATTTCATGGTCAAGCAAGACATTGTTTTAGGACATATATTTTCCAAAGATAGTATTTCCATTGATCCGGCAAAGATTAATGTTATATCTAGCTTGCCTTACCCCTCTTCCGAGAGGGAGGTCCACTCTTTTCTTGGACATGCACGATTTTATCGTAGATTCATAAAGGATTTCAGCAAGGTAGCATTACCTCTCTCAAGGTTGTTACAAAAGGATGTTAGTATTGATTTAAGCAAGGAATGCTTGGAGGCTTTTGACAAGCTCAAGGTAGCATTGACCCAAGCTCCCATTGTGCGAGGGCCAAACTGGAGTCGGCCATTTGAAATAATGTGTGATGCTTCAAATTTTGCTGTGGGAGCCGTGTTAGCACAACGCGAGGGTAAGAATCCATATGTCATAGCCTATGCATCGAAAACACTAGACGGAGCCCAATCCAACTACACTACCACCGAAAAAGAACTTTTGTCCATTGTCTTTGCCTTGGACAAGTTCTGAGCATATCTACTTGGTTCAAAGGTGGTAGTGTATTCGGATCATGCGGTGTTAAAGTATTTGTTGGCTAAGAAGGAATCCAAACCGAGATTGATTAGATAGGTTTTATTGTTGCAAGAATTTGACTTGGAAGTCAAGGATAGGAGTGGTACGCAAAACCTAGTGGCGGACCACTTAAGTCACCTTGAACACACAAAGGGCGATACCACTCCTATCAATGATTCTTTTCCCTTTGAGGGCTTGCATGCAATCTCGGAAACCATTCCTTGGTATGCACCAATTGCCAATTACTTAGTATCTCACTCCTTCCCTCCTAATCTCTCCAAACACCAAAGGGATAAGCTAAAATGTGAATCCAAGTACTATGTGTGGGATGACCCATACCTTTGGAGATGTGGGGCAGATCACGTAATTCAGAGGTGCATCCCACAAATCGAATTTCACTCAATCTTGGAAGCTTGCTACTCCTCCGAAGGAGGAGGCCATTTTGGACCTCAAAGAACGGCAAGAAAAATCCTAGATTGTGGCTTTTGGTGGCCAACTCTTTTCAAGAACTCTTCTCATTTTTGTAAATCTTGTTCTCAATGCATTAGATTTGGTAACATCTCCAAGAAGGATGAAATTCCCCAACAAACCATGCTATTGTGTGAGATTTTTGATGTGTGGAGAATCGACTTCATGGGGCCATTCCCAAATTCTAATGGTTTTCTCTACATTCTACTTACCGTTGATTATGTGTCCAAATGGGTGGAAGCGATACCCACCCGGACAGATGATGCTAATGTGGTCCTTTCTTTTGTGAGAAACAATATCATTTGTAGATTTGGGTCGCCACGAGCAATCGTGAGCGACCAAGGTTCACACTTTTGCAACAAAAGAATGGAAGGGCTCATGAAAAAATATAGCATCAGCATAAAGTAGCCACGGCCTACCACCCACAAACAAACGGCCAAGCCGAAGTTTCCAATCGAGAAATTAAACGCATCTTGGAAAGGATTGTGAAACCCAATAGGAAAGATTGGAGTGCTAAGCTCACCGATGCATTATGGGCCTACCAAACGGCATACAAACGCCAATTGGCATGAGGCCCTTTCGGTTGGTATATGGAAAAGCTTACCACTTACCGGTGGAGATAGAGCACAAGGCATACTGGGCCATCAAGGAGTGTAATCAAAGTTTGGGTGGAGCCGGAGTTGAGAGGAAGCTACAACTAGCAGAGTTGGAATGTTTGAGGCTTGAAGCTTATGAGAACTCTAGACTTTACAAGGAGAAAATGAAAGCCGTGCATGATAGGAACATAAGAGGCAGAGAATTTAAAGCGGTAATCTAGTCCTTCTTTACAATTCTAGATTGAGATTGTTGCCCGAAAAACTAAGGTCAAAATGGGAAGGCCCTTATGAAGTAGTGAAAGCAGAACCCTATGGGGTTTACCATTTGCGCCATCCCTCAAGTTCGGATATCTTCAAGGTCAATGGGTACCATCCCAAGTTGCATCATAGTGAGCAAATGAAGAGCAACAAAGAGATTGAGGTATTCCTTTTGGAAGATGCACCTATTGGCAAAGAGCAATGAGCTAGTGGAAGTCCAACTTAAGGATATTAAACAAAAGTGTTAGGTGGGAGGCACCCCACCATGGTGAGATCTATCCTTTTTACCCTTTTGTATATAGTTTTTAAACTCTTGATTGGTTTACGATTGCTTAGCTATAGTCCTATTTGATTAGAGTTAATTGTAAACACCTTGGATATTTTACTCATGAAGACTTTCATTGATTTTTCCATGATTGATTTGATTGTGTGGTAGAAGAACACCCCTCTTTAGGTTTTGCATTGATTTTGGGTGTTTTTAGCCCCTTTGGCTGGATTGGCCATTAAATTCATGACAATTAGGCATCTTTCATTTTCATTCAAAAAAAGGGGGGGACGCGTGCATGCACAGCGCGCGTACGCGTCCTTAGGTCTTCGCAGCTCCTGGGCCATTTTCCAGAGAGTTGTGCAAATTCTGGGCCAGCTTTGGGCCCTGGCCATAACCAGCATCACACGTGCGCGCACTGTGCGCGTACGCGTCCATGGACATTCACGCAAAAGCACGCATACGCGCACTTGCCGCGTGCGCATCACCATTGCGAATTTGCGATCCTGGGCCATTTTTCCCGAGAGTTGTGGCCTGGTAGGGCTGATTTCATGCCACTGGCCTAACTCACCTCACGCGTACGCGCATCAGGCGCGCCCGCGCACTGCTATCATAAAGTAAATCGACGCGCCAACGCACCGTACACGTCTGCGTCGATCATCAAATTTTATTTTCTGGTACTTTTTCCCGAGATTTGAGCCAAAGTTGTGCCCAACCTGTGCTGAGGGCACAACTCCTATGCACGCGCATGCGCACCTGGCGCTCGCGCGCACACCCACATTTCACCACTTCGTGCACATGCGCACCATGCGCGCCCGCGCCCTTACTGATTTTTGCCCATGCACGCGCACACGTGCATGGCGCGCGCGCGTCGGTTTTGCGACCAATTGCATTAGAGTGTGCCTTTCTCCTTCAATTTTCTTTCTTTCTTCTTACCACCACCCCTCTTTTTCACTTCTACCCTCTTCTACCATCTCTACCACCTCTTCTCCGCCACCGGCGGCAACCACCACCTCCGGCGGTCCCAGACCTCTCTTTTCCCTCTCCTCTCTCCTACTCTTCACTACCTTTTTTCTCACCTCCATACCCCATCTCCCTTCTTCCTCTCACGGTACTTCTCATTTCTATTTTTCTTTGGTTTTTCTTTTTCCTTTTTCCTTTCCTTAGTTACATTCCCTTCCTCTTCTTCTTAGTTAGTTTCATTCATGTTTTCTTTGTTGTTGAATTTTTTTCTTCTCTCTTTATTCTTACTTTCTTATGGGTGTTAGAAGTGGAGATTACTCTTGCATTTATTGAGTTTGTTTAACTTACTTGCTTTTCTTTGCAACATGCGGTAGTTATGATGATTGATGATGCTTTATGGGATGTTACATTGTCACCCTTCTCTCAATTTTTGTCATAAAAAGGGATGCACACCAAGTGTTTGATGAAAGACCCACATGACTTCTTGGAGTTATTTTGACTAATTATTTTCTATCTTGGTGCTCTTTCTCTTTCACTTGCTTGTTCATATATGCATTGAGCCTACTACATTTCTTGCTTCATTTCTACATGCTCATCCCTTAATTCTCACTTCTTGTTATTGATGTTAAGAGTGTGTGTGCTTCTCATGCTTCTTGTTTGTATGCATATACCACTCATACATCACATGCTAGTGATTAACCATGATCTTCGTTATTGCCTTAGTTACATGTTACAGCTGTCATGTATCTACGTCACTTATCCTCTTGGCTTTGTCACTAGCATGCTTATTATTTCTTAAGTGCTTCTTAGGACCTAATTTTACCATCTCTTCCTTCTTTCTAGGATGGTGATCAAAAGAGACAATGGAAAGGCGCCATCATGGTCCATTAGCAAAGCACAACAAGGACCTAGAGCCAAGCCCCTCCCCAATAAGACAAGGAGCGTTGCTAACATTGATGTTTTGGAAAAGGACAATTCGGCAAGGGATCCGAAAAAGTTCCCCAACTGCTATTGCGAACTTGTCTTCCCCTTGATCAAACCAAGGAACTATCATGCGGAGCCTCTACTAGCCCCTCCGGCTCATGTTATTCCGCTCATCATGCCCCGCATCGGACGGCGACAATGGGAGTTCCTATTGAGGAAGCCACGGGAAGCAAAACTTGTCCTGGGTGGTAGAATTTTACACCAATTACCACTCCCCCTCCCTTGCATCGGTATTTTTGCGACGAAGACAAGTTTCTATCACGGAGGAGGCCATTCAATGTGTGCTTAATACCGGACCGTTAGCGGAAGAGATTGATGCTTATCAAGAGATTTTGTCGGCACGATGCGAATATGCGTTTGATTGGGATTCCATCCTCAAGGTCATTGCTATACCCGAATCATTCTGGATTCGAGGAAGGATGAGACCCCGACCCAAGGGCATCACCGCACGTTTTCTCACTAGAGAGGCTCAGGCATGGGCTCAAATTCTAGCCCACTATGTGCTCCCAAGCACCCATGGCTCATCTATCACGGCCGAGTTAGCCTTGTTGGTTTGGTGTGTCTTCACAGAAAAACCGGTGCATATTACCCGTCTCATCCGCCAATCTATGGGCTGCATCCACGCTAAAGGGAACTTACCCTTTCCCGCTCTAGTGACCGACTTAGTCACCACAGCCGGTGTTTCCCGGGAGACCAAGGATAGAAGGGCCATGATCCCGGTTGATGGCGATGTTGTTCCCAACGGGAGATATTGATGAGCGGATATTTTATACGCTTTTTGGGGATAATTTCATATAGTTTAGAGTATGTTTTAGTTAGTTTTTAGTCTATTTTTATTAGTTTTTAGGAAAAATTCATATTTCTGGACTTTACTATGAGTTGTGTGTTTTTCTGTAATTTCAGGTATTTTTCTGGCTGAAATTGAAGGAGCTGAGCAAAAATCTGATTCAGGCTGAAAAAGGACTGCTGATGCTGTTGGATTCTGACCTCCCTGCACTCAAAGTGGATTTTCGGGAGCTACAGAACTCGAAATTGCATGCTTCCAATTGCGTTGGAAAGTAGACATCCAGGGCTTTCCAGAAATATATAATAGTTCATACTTTGCACAAGGATAGACGACTTAAACTGGCGTTCAACGCCAGTTCTCTGCCCAATTCTGGCGTCCAGCGCCAGAAAAGGATCAAAAACTGGAGTTGAACGCCCAAACTGGCATAAAAACTGGCGTTCAACTCCACAAATGGCCTCTGCACGTGACTCACTTAAATCTCAGCCCCAGCACACACCAAGTGGGCCCCAGAAGTGGACCTCTGCATCATCCATCATAGTCCACTCATATTTTGTAACCCTAGGCTACTAGTTTAGTATTTAAACAACTTTTAGAGACTTATTTTGTATCTCATGACATTTCAGATCAAAACTTTGTATTCTCTGACGGCATGAGTCTCTAAACCCCATTGTTGGGGGTGAGGAGCTCTGCTGTGTCTCAATGAATTAATGCAAGTATTTCTGTTTTCCATTCAAACACGCTTGTTCCTATCTAAGATGTTCATTCGCGCTTAACTGTGATGGAGGTGATGAGCTGTGACACTCGTCACCTTCCTCAAATCATGAACGCGTGCCTGACAACCACCTCCGTTCTATACACGATTGAATGAGTATCTCTTAGATTCCTTAATCAGAATCTCCGTGGTATAAGCTAGAACTGATGGCAGCATTCATGAGAATCCGGAAAGTCTAAACCTTGTCTGTGGTATTCCGAGTAGGATTCGAGGATTGAATGACTGTGACGAGCTTCAAACTCTTGAAGGCTGGGCGTTAGTGACAGACGCAAAAGGATAGTAAATCCTATTCCAACCGGATCGAGAACCAACCGGTGATTAGCCGTGCTGTGACAGAGCGCGTGAGCGTAGTTTTCACTGGAAGGATGGAAGGTAGCCATTGACAACGGTGATCCACCAACACACAGCTTGCCATAGGAGGACGTGCGTGCGTGAATCAGAAGACAGAGGAAAGCAGAAATTCAGAAGACAAAGCATCTCCAAAACTCCAACATATTCTCCATTACTACACAACAAGTAACCTTTAATTTATGCTCTCTTGGTTATTCGCAATTCAACTGATAAACATAATTGACTTCCTGACTAAGATTTACAAGATAACCATAGATTGCTTCAAACTAACAATCTCCGTGGGATTCGACCCTTACTCACGTGAGGTATTACTTGGACGACCCAGTGCACTTGCTGGTTAGTGGTACGCGTTGTGAAAAGTGTGATTCACAATTCGTGCACCAGATATTTTTACCCTCCGGCGGACACCGAAGAGCCAAACTTAACCGTCCCCATGAGCATCCCCTCCACCTCATCCGCACCACCAAAGTCATCCATGCAATGCATAGAGGAGCTCCACAAGAAGCTTGACCGTTATGAGTGGCGTAACCAACGCCGTTACGCTTTTGTCAAGAAGCTTCTAAGTTGCCTAGCACCAGCTATGGAAGACCCGGAAATTTTCACGTCCACCGATACCAATAATGAGGAAAGCGATAATGAAGATGAGGATGGACACTCGGAAGCCGATCAACCACTGCGTCTCACTCAAGGCACGGAGGACCATGCCTACTTCTAAGTGTGGGGAGGTCGGTCGGCCAACCGGTCTTCATAGGTAACACCCAAATAAATTTCTTGAGTCTCTTTTGTTAACTAGGATAGGTTGCATATTAGGTTTTTCAGTTTTGGCATCTTTTGCATACTAAGTATCTCTTAATAAATTCACTTGGTTAGATTAATGACTTCTCTCCTAGAAAACTAGAATTTTAGGGAAACCCTACCAATTTTGAAAATCTTTTGATGCTTAGCATGTTTAAAGAATGTAATTTGAAATATAGATTTTGAGCCAAGAACACAAGTAAGTGAGTTTTGAGCCTAATTGTGTGGTTGCATCTTATAACCACTTACTTTCCTTCTTGTGTGCATTGTCCTCTCTCTATGATTGTGATCCTTAATTTGTTTGACTCTATATGTCCATTGTTATATGTATGAATGCATGTGCATGATTGAGGCCATCAATTCACTTAGCCACCTACCCAAATGACCTTACCTTATAACAACCTTTGCAACCAATTTTGAGCCTACGCTTAACCCGCTTATTCTTAATTCTAGCACATCACAAGCCAAGGCAAAAAACCATGAATGTCCCTTTTTGAATCCTTGAATAGCTTAGGCTAGTGTGTGTGTTCCATTCAAGTGTGGAAAAATGCGGAGGAGAGCATTGGTTGAGATAAGAGCATGTTGTTTTGTTGAAAATATTAGGAAGAGGATACATACTCATGTGTTGATTAAATGTATAAACCTTATGCATTGACATTCTTGTATAAAGTTGAAAAAAAATGTACATATACACACATATGTGTATAGAAAAAAAGAGAAAGAGAAAAGACAAGAAAAGAAAAGAAATATATATATATGTAGAAAAAAAAGAAAAAAAAAGGAAGAAGCAAGAAAAGGAAGAGCGCGTGAGCGTAGTTTTCACTGGAAGGATGGAAGGTAGCCATTGACAACGGTGATCCACCAACACACAGCTTGCCATAGGAGGACGTGCGTGCGTGAATCAGAAGACAGAGGAAAGCAGAAATTCAGAAGACAAAGCATCTCCAAAACTCCAACATATTCTCCATTACTGCACAACAAGTAACCTTTAATTTATGCTCTCTTGGTTATTCGCAATTCAACTGATAAACATAATTAACTTCCTGACTAAGATTTACAAGATAACCATAGATTGCTTCAAACCAACAATCTCCGTGGGATTCGACCCTTACTCACGTGAGGTATTACTTGGACGACCCAGTGCACTTGCTGGTTAGTGGTACGCGTTGTGAAAAGTGTGATTCACAATTCGTGCACCAAGTTTTTGGCGCCGTTGCCGGGGATTGTTCGTGTTTGGACAACTAACGGTTTATTTTGTTGCTTAGATTAGGAAAAATCTTTCTTTTTTGGTTTAGAGTCTTTTATTATTTATCCCTTGTTAAAACACTTTAAATTTATAGCTCAATTAGTTAGAACGTGGTGTTTACGTTCATGGTAATTGGCTATCATATTTTTTAAAATCTTTTTCAAAAATAATTTTTTCTATTAAATCCTGTGCCAAACTTTAAGTTTGGTGTTTTCAAAAATAATCTTTCTTAAAATTTTCGAAAGTTCCATAACTCATTTGGCTAGAGCGTTAATCTGTGTTCTTGGTAATTGGGTTAGAATCTTTTATACTCTTTTCAAAACCTTCTTCTTCATAAATAATATTTTCTCTATTAAATTGTGTGCCAAACTTTAAGTTTGGTGTTTTCTTGTTGAATCCCCCTTGGTTTTCGAAAATTTTGGTGGTTTTCTCAAAATTTTTAAGTTTGGTGTTCTTTCTTCATGTTCTTGTGTTCTTGTGAATCTTCAAAGTGTTCTTGAGTTTTCCTTGTGTCTTGATCTTAAAATTTTTAAGTTTGGTGTTCCTTGGTGTTTTCCCTCCAAAATTTTCAAAAACAAGGAGCATTAGATCTAAAAATTTTAAATCTTGTACTATCTTATTGTTTTTCTCTCTCCTCACTAAATTCAAAAATATCTTTTCAAAATATCTCTTCTAACTGCCTAACTTCTTATCTTTTCAAAATTTGTTTCAACTAACTAACTAACTTTTTGTTTGTTTCTTAACTTTTTCAAAACTATCTAACTAACTCTCTCTCTCTAATTTTCGAAAATATCTTCCCTCTTTTTCAAAAATTTCTGTTTTTTTTAACTAATTATTTTTATCTTTTTTTTACGAAAAAAAAAAATTTTAATTTCAAAATTCAAATTCTTTTTAGTTATTTTATTTTATTTAAGTGTTTACTTCTTATAAAATAAAATAAATAAAACGATAAATCAGTCCAAGTTATATCCATACATCCATCATGGACATAAGTGGAAATGAACAGTCCAGGAGGACTCTGGGGTCATATTCTAACCCCTCTACTGCTTCATATGGGAGTAGCATATGCATACCCTCCATTGGAGTTAGTAGCTTTGAGTTGAATCCTCAGCTCATTATCATGGTGCAGCAAAGTTGCCAGTATTCCGGTCTTCCACAGGAAGAACCTACAGAGTTTCTGGCACAATTTTTACAAATTGCTGACACAGTACATGATAAGGAAATAGATCAGGATGTCTACAGACTATTACTGTTTCCATTTGCTGTAAAAGATCAAGCTAAGAGGTGGTTAAATAACCAACCTAAGGCCAGCATAAGAACATGGAAACAGCTGACAGAAAAATTCCTGAATCAGTATTTCCCTCCAAAAAGGATGACACAGCTAAGGCTGGACATCCAAGGCTTTAAGCAAGGAGATAATGAATCTCTTTATGATGCTTGGGAGAGTTACAGAGAGATGCTACGAAAATGCCCCTCTGAAATGTTTTCAGAGTGGGTTCAGTTAGACATCTTCTACTATGGGCTTGCAGAAGGAGCTCAGATGTCTCTAGATTACTCAGCTGGTGGATCTATCCATATGAGAAAGACAATTGAAGAGGCTCAAGAGCTCATTGATATAGTTGCCAGGAATCAGCATCTGTATCTAAGCAGCAACCCTTCCATGAATGAAGAGGTTAAAACAGTAACTGCTGAATTCAGTACTGTAAAACAAGCTGCTGAATTCAATCAGCAATTGGATTTTCTAACAAAGCAGCTAGCTGAATTCAAGGACAGGCTACAGGAGACAAGGATAGCTAATATACATATGGACGAACAGTTTAAGCAAATAAAGAAGCATCTATCAAGGCAAATAGCAGAAGAATGCCAAGCAGTTCAATTAAGAAGTGGGAAAACATTAAATACCCCACCTCAAGGCATCAAAAATTCAAGAAATGAGCGACCCACCAAAGATTCACCTGAGGACAGTAAGAGCCCAGGGAATAATAATTCTGGCACTAAAACGCCAGAAAATGGGTGGAAGGCTGGCGCTGAACGCCCAGACCATGCCCAAAACTGGCGTTCACCGCCAGAAACAAGGCAGGATTGGCGTTCAACGCCAGAAATGGGCAAGAATCTGGCGTTGAACGCCCAAAATGGGCACATTCCTGGCGTTCAGGTGCCAGGAACAGACAGTGAGCTGGCGTTTAACGTCACTCCAGCTTCTGACTCTGGCACTCAATTGCCAGTGAGGGATCAGACACACACAAGTGCTGATAACAACCCCTCTAAAAAGGCTTCTTTAACCACTAAGGTTGAGGAATATAAAGCCAAGATACCTTATCCTCAAAAACTCCGGAAAGAGGAGCAGGATAAGCAATTTGCTCGCTTTGCAGATTATCTAAGGACTCTTGAAATAAAGATTCCATTTGCAGAGGCACTTGAGCAAATACCTTCTTATGCCAAGTTCATGAAAGAGATCTTGAGTCATAAAAAGGAGTGGAGAGAAACAGAAAGAGTTCTCCTCACTGAAGAATGCAATGCAGTCATTCTGAAAAGCTTTCCTAAAAAGCTTAAAGACCCTGGGAGTTTTCTGATACCATGCATATTAGAAGGTGATTGCACCAAGACAGCTTTATGCGACCTTGGGGCAAGCATCAACCTGATACCTGCATCCACTATCAGGAAGCTTGGCTTAACTGAAGAAGTTAAACCAACCCGGATATGTCTCCAACTTGCTGATGGTTCCACTAAATACCCATCAGGCGTGATTGAGGACATGATTGTCAGAGTTGGGCCATTCGCCTTTCCCACTGACTTTGTTGTGCTGGAAATGGAGGAGCACAAGAGTGCTACTCTCATTCTAGGAAGACCCTTCCTAGCAACTGGACGATCCCTCATTGATGTCCAACAGGGGGAAATAACCCTGAGAGTCAATGATGATGAGTTTAAGTTGAACGCTGTCAAAGCCATGCAGCATCCAGACACATCAACAGACTGCATGAAAGTTGATCTTATTGACTCTTTGGTAGAAGAGATCAACATGGCTGAGAGTCTCAAATCAGAGTTGGAAGACATCTTTAAAGATGTTCAGCCTGATTTGGAGGATTCAGGGGACATGAAAGAGCCTCTGAACTTTCTTCTGAAAGAGGAAAAACCTCCTAAACCAGAGCTCAAGCCACTGCCACCATCCTTGAAATATGCATTTCTAGGAGAAGGTGACACTTTTCCAGTGATCATAAGCTCTGCTTTAAATTCACAGGAAGAGGAAACACTTATTCAAGTGCTAAGGACACACAAGACAGCTCTTGGGTGGTCCATAGGTGACCTTAAGGGCATAAGCCCAGCTAGATGCATGCACAAAATCCTATTGGAGGATAATGCCAAACCAGTGGTTCAACCACAGAGGCGGCTAAATCCAGCCATGAAGGAAGTGGTGCAGAAAGAGGTCACCAAATTACTAGAGGCTGGGATTATTTATCCCATTTCTGATAGCCCCTGGGTGAGCCCTGTTCAAGTCGTCCCAAAAAAGGGAGGCATGACAGTGATTCATAATGAAAAAAATGAACTGGTTCCTACAAGAACAGTTACAGGGTGGCGCATGTGTATTGACTACAGAAGGCTCAATACAGCCACCAGAAAGGATCATTTTCCTTTACCATTCATAGACCAGATGCTAGAGAGACTAGCAGGTCATGATTATTACTGCTTTTTGGATGGCTATTCAGGCTATAACCAGATTGCAGTGGATCCCCAGGATCAAGAGAAAACAGCATTCACATGTCCATCTGGAGTGTTTGCTTATAGAAGGATGCCATTTGGGCTATGTAATGCGCCTGCAACCTTCCAGAGATGCATGCTCTCTATTTTCTCTGACATGGTGGAAAAATTTCTGGAAGTCTTCATGGATGACTTCTCAGTATATGGAGACTCATTCAGCTCCTGTCTTGATCACCTGAAACTTGTTCTGAAAAGATGCCAAGAAACCAACCTAGTTTTAAACTGGGAAAAGTGTCACTTCATGGTGACTGAAGGAATTGTTCTTGGGCATAAAATCTCAAACAAGGGAATAGAGGTGGATCAAGCAAAAATAGAGGTAATTGAAAAATTACCACCACCTGCCAATGTTAAGGCAATCAGAAGCTTTCTGGGGCATGCAGGATTCTATAGGAGGTTTACAAAGGATTTTTCAAAAATCGCAAAACCTCTAAGCAATTTGCTAGCTGCTGACACGCCATTTGTGTTTGACACAGCATGCCTACAGGCGTTTGAAACGCTGAAAGCTAAGCTGGTCACAGCACCAGTCATTTCTGCACCAGACTGGACATTGCCATTTGAGTTAATGTGTGATGCCAGTGATCATGCCATTGGTGCAGTATTGGGACAGAGGCATGACAAGCTTCTGCATGTCATTTATTATGCCAGTCGCGTTCTAAATGATGCCCAGAAAAATTACACAACCACAGAAAAAGAACTACTTGCAGTGGTTTACGCCATTGACAAGTTCAGATCATACTTAGTAGGATCAAAAGTGATTGTGTATACTGACCATGCTGCTCTTAAATATCTACTCACAAAGCAGGATTCAAAACCCAGGCTCATCAGATGGGTATTGCTTCTGCAAGAGTTTGATATAGAAATAAGAGACAGAAAAGGGACAGAGAACCAAGTGGCTGATCATCTGTCCCGGATAGAGCCAGTGGAAGGGACGTCCCTCCCCTTTCTTGAGATCTCTGAGACGTTCCCTGATGAGCATCTATTTGCCATTCAGGAAGCACCATGGTTTGCCGATATTGCAAACTATAAAGCTGCACAGTTCATACCCAAGGAGTACAATAGAATACAAAAGAAGAAATTAGTCACTGATGCAAAGTACTACTTGTGGGATGAACCCTATCTCTTTAAGAGATGTGCAGATGGAATTATCCGTAGGTGTGTCCCCAGAGAGGAAGCACAGAGAATCCTATGGCATTGCCACGGATCTCAATATGGAGGCCATTTCAGAGGTGAGCGAACAGCCACCAAGGTCCTCCAATGTGGCTTCTATTGGCCCACACTCTATAAAGATTCCCGAGAGTTTGTACGTAATTGTGACAGTTGCCAAAGAGCTGGTAATCTGCCTCATGGTTATGCCATGCCTCAACAAGGAATCTTGGAAATTGAGTTATTTGACGTATGGGGAATTGACTTCATGGGACCTTTTTCACCATCATATTCAAACACTTATATTCTGGTGGCAGTTGACTATGTATCAAAATGGGTTGAGGCTATTGCCACACCCACCAATGATACTAAAACAGTGCTGAAGTTCCTCCAGAAACATATCTTTAGCAGGTTTGGTGTCCCTAGAGTGTTAATCAGTGATGGGGGCACTCACTTCTGCAATAAACAGCTTTACTCTGCCATGGTTCGGTATGGAATTCGCCACAAAGTGGCCACACCATATCACCCACAAACCAATGGGCAAGCTGAAGTCTCTAACAGAGAATTAAAGAGAATCCTGGAACGGACAGTAAATACCCGTAGAAAGGATTGGGCAAGGAGCTTGGATGATGCTCTGTGGGCTTACAGAACAGCATTCAAGACCCCTATAGGGACCTCTCCATACCAACTGGTGTATGGTAAGGCATGTCACCTGCCCGTGGAACTGGAACATAAGGCCTACTGGGCAACCAGATTCCTAAACTTTGATGCCAAATTAGCAGGAGAAAAAAGATTACTCCAGCTAAATGAGCTAGAGGAGTTCAGATTCACAACTTTCGAAAATGCCAAGCTTTATAAAGAGAAATAAAAAAAGTGGCATGACAGAAAGCTGTCATCTAGAATCTTTGAACCAGGACAGAAGGTTCTGCTGTTCAACTCTAGACTCAGGCTATTCCCCGGGAAATTGAAATCCCGGTGGAGGGGACCATACGTGATTACAAGCGTATCACCATATGGTTATGTAGAGCTTCAAGATATTGACTCTGACAAGAAGTTCATTGTTAATGGACAGAGAATCAAGCACTATCTTGAAGGCAATGTTGAGCAAGAGTGCTCAAGGTTGAAGCTAGATTAAAAGCTCAGCAAGGTCCAGCTAAAGACATTAAAGAAGCGCTTGTTGGGAGGCAACCCAATTTTTTTTATTTATTTTCATGGTTTTTCATGTTTTATTAGGTTCATGATCATGTGGAGTCACAAAATAAATATCAAAAATTGAAAATGGAATCAAAAACAGCAGAAGAAAAATCACACCCGGGAGGAAGCACCTGTCTGGCGTTCAACGCCAGAACAAAGAATGGTTCTGGCGCTGAACGCCCAAAATGGGCAACATCCTGGCGCTGAACGCCCAGAACAAGCATGGTTCTGGCGTTCAACGCCAGAAATGGCTAGTAAATAGGCGTTGAACGCCCAAAATGGGCACCAACCTGGCGCTGAACGCCCAGAGTTGTGTGCAAGGGCATTTTGCATGCCCAAATTGGTGCAGGGATGTAAACGCCTTGACACCTCAAGATCTATGGACCTCACAGGATCATTTCAAGATCTGTGGACCCCACAGAATCCCCACCTTCCCTCTTCTTTTGCTCGAGGGTGAGCAACATTCTAAGTTTGGTGTGGTAAAACAATTATGTGAAGAATCTATAGCTCAGTGGTAGAACATGTGGCTGCAAATCAAGAGATCCCTGAGATACCTCAGGGGATGCACTTCCCTCCACATAATTATTGGAAGCAACTGAGGATAGAAATACAAAAATCAAACCACAAAGGCAAGGAAGAGACATAAAAGAGCTCAAGAACATCATTGGTTCCTCAAGAAGGAAATGCCATCATCACTAAGGTGGACTCGTTCCTTGTTCTTACTTTCTCTGTTTTTCGTTTTCTCTATGTTAAGTGCTTATCTATGTTTGTGTCTTCATTACATGATCATTAGTAGTAATTAGTGTCTATTTTGATTTTATTCCCAATTAAGCTATAGTTTATTTTTCTCATCATCAGCAAACATGAATAAAGTAGTAGATCTTTTGAATAAGAGGCAATAAAATTTCGAGTTTTAATAAGAGAAATTCTAATTAGTTAAATGTGGTGGCAATGCTTTCTGTCTTCTGAATGAATGCTTGAACAGTGCATATGTCTTTTGAATTTGTTGCTTAAGACTGTTAAATATGTTGGCTCTTGAAAGAATGATGAACATGAGACATGTTATTGATAATCTGAAAAATCATAAAAATGATTCTTGAAGCAAGAAAAAGCAGCAAAGAACAAAGCTTGCAGAAAAAAATAGCGAAAAAAAAATATAGAAAGAAAAAGAAAAAGCAAGCAGAAAAAGCCAAAAGCTCTTAAAACCAAGAGGCAAGAGCAAAGAGCTAATAGCCCTTAAAACCAAAAGGCAAGGGTAATGAAAAGGATCCCAAGGCTTTGAGCATCAGTGGATAGAAGGGCCACGAAGGAATAAAATCCTGGCCTAAGCGGCTAAACCAAGCTGTCCCTAACCATGTGCTTGTGGCGTGAAGGTGTCAAGTGAAAACTTGAGACTGAGCGGTTAAAGTCAAGGTCCAAGCAAAAAGAAGAGTGTGCTTAAGAACTCTGGACACCTCTAACTGGGGACTTTAGCAAAGCTGAGTCACAATCTGAAAAGGTTCACCCAGTTATGTGTCTATGGCATTTATGTATCCGGTAGTAACACTGGAAAACAAAGTGCTTAGGGCCACGGCCAAGACTCATAAAGAAGATGTGTTCAAGAATCATCACACTGAACTAAGAGAATCAATAACACTATCTGAATTCTGAGTTCCTATAGATGCCAATCACTCTGAGCTTCAATGGATAAAGTGAGATGCCAAAACTGTTCAGAAGCAAAAAGCTACTAGTCCCGCTCATCTAATTAGGATCTGAGCTTCAATCAAAAACTCTGAGATATTATTGCTTCTCAACCTATTAGTCTTCTATTTTATTTTTCTAGTTGCTTGAGGACAAGCAACAGTTTAAGTTTGGTGTTGTGATGAGCGGATATTTTATACGCTTTTTGGGGATAATTTCATATAGTTTAGAGTATGTTTTAGTTAGTTTTTAGTCTATTTTTATTAGTTTTTAGGAAAAATTCATATTTCTGGACTTTACTATGAGTTGTGTGTTTTTTTGTAATTTCAGGTATTTTTCTGGCTGAAATTGAAGGAGCTGAGCAAAAATCTGATTCAGGCTGAAAAAGGACTGCTGATGCTGTTGGATTCTGACCTCCCTGCACTCAAAGTGGATTTTCTGGAGCTACACAACATGAAATTGCATGCTTCCAATTGCGTTGGAAAGTGGACATCCAGGGCTTTCCAGCAATATATAATAGTCCATACTTTGCACAAGGATAGACGACGTAAAATGGCGTTCAACGCCAGTTCTCTGCCCAATTCTGGCGTCCAGCGCCAGAAAAGGATAAAAAACTGGAGTTGAACGCCCAAACTGGCATAAAAACTGGCGTTCAACTCCACAAATGGCCTCTGCACGTGACTCACTTAAATCTCAGCCCCAGCACACACCAAGTGGGCCCCAGAAGTGGACCTCTGCATCATCCATCATAGTCCACTCATATTTTGTAACCCTAGGCTACTAGTTTAGTATTTAAACAACTTTTAGAGACTTATTTTGTATCTCATGACATTTCAGATCAAAACTTTGTATTCTCTGACGGCATGAGTCTCTAAACCCCATTGTTGGGGGTGAGGAGCTCTGCTGTGTCTCAATGAATTAATGCAAATATTTCTGTTTTCCATTCAAACACGCTTGTTCCTATCTAAGATGTTCATTCGCGCTTAACTGTGATGGAGGTGATGAGCTGTGACACTCATCACCTTCCTCAAATCATGAACGCGTGCCTGACAACCACCTCCGTTCTATACAGGATTGAATGAGTATCTCTTAGATTCCTTAATCAGAATCTCCGTGGTATAAGCTAGAACTGATGGCAGCATTCATGAGAATCCGGAAAGTCTAAACCTTGTCTGTGGTATTCCGAGTAGGATTCGAGGATTGAATGACTGTGACGAGCTTCAAACTCTTGAAGGCTGGGCGTTAGTGACAGACGCAAAAGGATAGTAAATCCTATTCCAACCGGATCGAGAACCAACCGGTGATTAGCCGTGCTGTGACAGAGCGCGTGAGCGTAGTTTTCACTGGAAGGATGGAAGGTAGCCATTGACAACGGTGATCCACCAACACACAGCTTGCCATAGGAGGACGTGCGTGCGTGAATCAGAAGACAGAGGAAAGCAGAAATTCAGAAGACAAAGCATCTCCAAAACTCCAACATATTCTCCATTACTACACAACAAGTAACCTTTAATTTATGCTCTCTTGGTTATTCGCAATTCAACTGATAAACATAATTGACTTCCTGACTAAGATTTACAAGATAACCATAGATTGCTTCAAACTAACAATCTCCGTGGGATTCGACCCTTACTCACGTGAGGTATTACTTGGACGACCCAGTGCACTTGCTGGTTAGTGGTACGCGTTGTGAAAAGTGTGATTCACAATTCGTGCACCAGATATTTTTACCCTCCGGCGGACACCGAAGAGCCAAACTTAACCGTCCCCATGAGCATCCCCTCCACCTCATCCGCACCACCAAAGTCATCCATGCAATGCATAGAGGAGCTCCACAAGAAGCTTGACCGTTATGAGTGGCGTAACCAACGCCGTTACGCTTTTGTCAAGAAGCTTCTAAGTTGCCTAGCACCACCTATGGAAGACCCGGAAATTTTCACGTCCACCGATACCAATAATGAGGAAAGCGATAATGAAGATGAGGATGGACACTCGGAAGCCGATCAACCACTGCGTCTCACTCAAGGCACGGAGGACCATGCCTACTTCTAAGTGTGGGGAGGTCGGTCGGCCGACCGGTCTTCATAGGTAACACCCAAATAAATTTCTTGAGTCTCTTTTGTTAACTAGGATAGGTTGCATATTAGGTTTTTCAGTTTTGGCATCTTTTGCATACTAAGTATCTCTTAATAAATTCACTTGGTTAGATTAATGACTTCTCTCCTAGAAAACTAGAATTTTAGGGAAACCCTACCAATTTTGAAAATCTTTTGATGCTTAGCATGTTTAAAGAATGTAATTTGAAATATAGATTTTGAGCCAAGAACACAAGTAAGTGAGTTTTGAGCCTAATTGTGTGGTTGCATCTTATAACCACTTACTTTCCTTCTTGTGTGCATTGTCCTCTCTCTATGATTGTGATCCTTAATTTGTTTGACTCTATATGTCCATTGTTATATATATGAATGCATGTGCATGATTGAGGCCATCAATTCACTTAGCCACCTACCCAAATCCTTAAGAAGGTGGATAGATGCTGGTTGGGATCTTCCAATGGGCTGCCTCCATAGGAACAATTGTTCTGGACAAGTGTAATGAGTTGTGGTTTTAGCTCGAAGTTGTTTGCATTGACATTGGGAGTTAAGATGCTGCTTCCACAGTGTCTGGGATTTGTAAAAGTGTAGGAGGCCAACACTCTCCTCTGTGGTGGATTGGGATTAGATGGATCTCCTTCCATCTCGTGATATTCTTCCTCAGATTCTTCCTCTCCAACAATACCTTTCCCTCTCTCAGCTCTTCTTAATCTCTTGAGAGTTCTCTGGTCAGCTTCGGATAAGATAGGAGTAGCTCTCCCTGTACCTAACATACAAACAAAACAAGAAACACACAACCAGTGATACTTCAATCTATTGCTAGAATGAAGTTTTAGTTAGCTTAAGCAAAAATTCAAACAGTTAGTAGGTCAGTCAAAATTAAAGAAAAAATGCTTGATCTAAACTACCACCTCACTTAATTATTGTCAATCTAATTCAATCCCTGGCAACGGCGCCAAAAACTTGATGTGCGGAAAACGATCCGACACAAAACTCACCGGCAAGTGTACCGGGTCGCATCAAGTAATAAAACTCACGGGAGTGAGGTCGATCCCACAAGGATTGAAGGATTGAGCAACTTTAGTTTAGTGGTTGAATTAGTCAAGCAAACAAGTGTTGATTGTGTGAAATTGTGTTGACAGGAATTAAATTGCATAGAATATAAAGGGGAGTGGGTGATTTGCAGGAAATTAAAGGGAACAAAAAAAAAGAAAAAGAGCTGAATCTTAAAGAGCAAGAAATTAAATGGCAGAAACTTAGAACGCAAGAAATGTAAATTACAGAATCTTAAAATGCAAGAAATGTAAATTGCTTGAATTATAAAAGGAGTTGGGAATTGGGATTGCAGAAATTAAACAAGGAAAAGTAAAATTCAACAAACAGAAATATAAAAGATGGATTCAATTAAACCGGATCTCAAATGACAATAGCAATAAGCTTGGTGTAGCAACGAAACAAGGAAATTGAAATTGAAAGATGTAGATCTCAGGACCCAAGAGACTAGATAACCAAGTCTAGATCTCAATGCCTTCCTAGATCCAAATTTAGAATTCAATTGCAAGAAAAGTAAAGATCAAGTAGTAGAAGAAAGGAATTCAAATATTGATTTCTCAAAAAGTGTAGTAAAGAAAACAGAGAGATCTCAAGGTGAGATTGAGACAGAATTTCCTCAATTCTTCAACACCCAAGACTCAAAATCTCCAAATAGCTCAAAACCCAAAAGCTCTCCAAAAACTACTCAGCAAAACTAAAAAGGAAAAGCTCTTTTAAAACTTCAAATCCTAAGCTATTTATACACTTTCTTCAAATGATCATTAAGCCTTGAATTGGGCCTTTAGCCTTGATGGAATTGGGTTGATAATAGCCTCCGTTGATTGTTCTTGGTGTTGGGAAGAAATCCATTAGTGAACCGGGCCATGAACCATTCATGTTTGAGTCAACGTTTGAGGCAAACGTTGACTCAAACGTCCCTTGTGTGACATTATGCAGCTCGGCCAAGTTGCTGTCTTCCACGTTTGAGCCAATGTTTGAGGTCAAACGTGAGCTCAAACGTGGTTCCCCCATGCTACTCCTTTGGCCAACGTTTGGCCCAACGTTTGAGGCAAATGTTGGCGCAAACGTGGCTCAATTAACTCATCAATCAGGGACTCTTCTTTATGCTAAATTGGTGCCAACGTTTGACCTCACGTTTGAGGCAAACGTTGGCGAAAACGTTGGTTTGCTCCAGGGGTGCTTTTTCTCTTCTTTTTGGCGCCAACGTTTGACCTCACGTTTGAGGAAAACGTTGGAGCAAACGTTGCCTTCCCCTGCTTCTTCTTCAGCCAACGTTTGCCTCAACGTTTGAGGTCAAACGTTGGCGCAAAGGTTGGTTCTTCTCCAGGGTGTTCTTCATCTGCTTCTCATGTTTGAGTTAACGTTTGAGGCAAACGTTAGCTCAAACGTGAATCCCTCTTTTCAAGCCCATTCTTGCAACCTTCTTCCAAGCTTTATTCCACCTATCATCAATCAACAATTGTATCAAAGCTATGCCATAATCATGAGAGTTGTTCTTCTTCTTGTCATATGAGCAATTGTGGCACAAAAACTCATGAAAATACATCAATTTATCCATGGTTGATTGAATCAAAGGAAACATGAAATTCAACCCAATTGGCTTACTTATGGCTTAAGAAAGTGTATAAAACTAAATGAAAACAAGGGAAAAAGACTAGTGAAACTAGGCTAAGATGACGTGTCATCACTAACCAATCAACAATTATAGAGTACAGTCATACCAAAAGTCATAAGGTCTTTAATTAAGGTTGTAATGGGGCCAAGGTAAAGGTAAGGATATATGTATAAGGCCAAGTGAGCTAATAAGTGAATCCTTAATTAGACTAAGATCTCACCTAACATACATATTTAGTAGAACAAAACTTTCTTTACCAATTTTCCCATATTATCCCACTTGTTGTTACATGCTCATGTTTCAATTTTATTTTTATCCCATGTGCATTGCTTTTATTTTGCATTGGGGAATTCTTTTGTATCCCCTTTTATTAAATGCTGAAAAATAACTTTTTTTTAATGCACATAGTAATTGAATCATTTTGATTTCTCATGAGCATGCTTCCCAAATTTTATTTTATTTCTTTCAACTTTTCTACCTTTTGTTTCTATCATCCATGTTCCCAATAGGTTTTCCACATTTTAATATATTCATAATTTTCTATCTTAAGCTAACCAAGGATTCAACTTGGGATTTTATTTTGTTTTTCTGCTTAAGGCTAGTAGTGTGGCTAAATAGAATAAAAGGGATTTTAAAGGCTCAAGGGGGCTAACAAGGGTGATGTGAAAGGTAGGTTATTTTGGGGTAAGTGAGCTAAAAATCAAATGATGGCCTCAATCATTCTTTTGATATGTATTTATATTCTATATTCTATATTCTATAATTGGACATATAGATTAAAGCAAAGTAAAGAACATCAGAATAAAAAGAAGCGAAACACACAGGAATGAAATTATGGTTTGAATGCAACCATACAATTAAGCTCAAGACTCACAGGTTGTGTGTTCTCTAACTCAAGCATCATATATCATTCATATATGTTATGCAGGTTTAGTTAAAAATTCCCATTATTCTCATAAAAAATTATTTAGGGTAGCCTTTAAAGTTTTAATGTTCCTCCTTGATGAAATGTTGTCAACTGAACTATATGATGTAATGCTATATATACAAGGTTTATGGATTTAAATCTGTTATGTTCAATTTCCTAGCTTACTTCCTTTTTATTTTTCAATTTAAACTATGCTATCTTGTGCTAAAAAGGGTAAACTATACTAATTAATCCACTAATAAGTCAGAATTGCAAACTAAACTAAATAACTAAAAATATGAACTAAAAATGCAAAATGCGGAAATAGAGTAAAAATACATAAAAGTAGCAATGTATAAGTAGTTAGAAAATAACAGTAAAAAGAAAAATATAGAAAAATATCCAAAATAAGAGAAAAAAAGAGATGTAGTGGTTCACCAAAATAAAACGCCAGAGATGGCGACCTCCCCACACTTAAAATGAAGCATCGTCCCTGATGCTCAGTCAAGCCGGGTGTGAAGGGGTGTCATCACTAGTAGGGATGGTAGCTCGAGGCTCTGTGGTGGTGGTGGGCTGAGGGTTTGGCTGCTGTAGAGACGGTGCTGACTGGATCGGAATCTCCGGACCTGCAGCCTCGATCTGATGTGTAACCTCCTGATGTGGTACAGCCTGCTCTGTGCCTGCCTGCGGATGGGTCTCCTCCTGGGGCTCATCCTCCTCCTCCTCTGATGGCTCTGATGGTGTGTCGGGCTCGGAGGGGATGTCACCACCCTGTTGGATCATCAGCTTCAGATGTGAATATCGTCGCTGGCTGCGACGCTCCAATCTCTCATACCGGTGCCAGTTACGGCGCTCCATCTGATCAAGCTGTTGGAATAGGCGGTGCACGAGGCGGTATACGGGCTCAGAGGTAGGTGGAGGTGCAGTGGTGGCAGCAGGGGCAGCAGGTGCAGCCGTGGATGAAGAGGGTCCAGCAGACAGTGGGGCTGTCTCATTAGTAGCAGGGAAGGGTGGTGGTCTGGAGCCCAAAGCTAGGAAGTTCCTGCTGTGAGGAATGATCTTCCTGCAGTCTGCCGCTGGTGGTTTCTCATCGGCATCCTCTAATGGCACGTCAGCTCGACGGCCTAGCTGTGTAACCAGATACGGAAAAGGGAGGGTGCCTCGGACGTGGACCCTGGCCATATAATGCCGGATAAAGCGTGGCAGATAAAGGTCCTTACCCTCCATCACACACCATAGGAGGGTGATCATAGCAGCCGGGATCTCCGTCTCATGAGTACTCGGCATCACATAGTTGCTTAAGATCTTGTGCCATAACCGAGCCTTATCATTTAAGTATGCCCTCTTGATCCCTCTAGGCATGGTGGTGTCCTGACCCATCTCCCAAGGAACGGTCGGGTCGAGAGCTATCCGTTCCTTCACAGCATCCCAATCAAACTACATCAGGCGCATGTCCTCCTCAGCCTTTGTATAACCATCAGGCTGATCGGACTTGGCTGGGAGCTGGAGAATGTCCTTTATGGCCTCCTCAGTGACCAGAATCTGCTTTCCTCTCAGGTTCACTGCATCGAGGGTGGTGATGTAGTAGTTGCAGTAGAATTCCCTGACCCAAGATGCATTGACCTCTGTCAGTGCTCTCTCCAGAAAGAACCAGCCTCTTTGCTTGATTTACTCAGTGGTGTACTGCTGGAGTGCTTCTGGAATCCTCAGAGTTCTCTCCAGGTATAGATTCCTGGAGTTTGCAAATGCCGGATACTTCAGCTCACAGTATCGGTTTGCAAATTTTATTGAATCATTTGCAGGGAGCAGCTGGTCAGCTTTTTCCTGCTGTGTAAAGTTCTTCTCCCGCCATGAGGAATCATGCATTAGGTTAATGATGGATTGGGAGGAATCTCCTCTCTTGCGCTTGCCAGTAGCCTTGTCTTTTCCTTTTCTCTGTGAGGCAGACATCCTGGAAGGCTGAATAAGGAGAGTAGGCAGGAAGGTGGTTAGGTGGTGGTGATGGTGGCGTCCTGTGGTTGGCACGGTGGCTGGCGGTGACGTTCGGCGCGGCGTCTGGGTGGTGGCGCGGTCGTGGCTGGGTGGTGGTTGAGAGAAGAAGAGGAAGAGAGGGAGAGGAGGGTTGGGGGGCTGCGCGACTGATAGGGTTTGCGTGGCTGGGGGGTTATATTTTTAAATCCACGCGATCGCGTGGGGGACGCGGTAGCGTGGTGGGGGTGATAGTGGGGTGACGCGATAGCGTGGGTCGCGCGATCGCATGAAAGGGGTGGAAGAGGGGATGACGTGATCGCGTGGGTCGCGCGATCGCGTCGCTGGAATTTGTGCTAAACGCATGACTCCAGCAGCGTTTCAGCGCAACTCTCTGTCTCCTTCTGGGGTGATGTGCAATCCATGCGACGCGATCGCGTCGCGTGGGATTGGTATTGTGCAAGTGACGCGATCGCATGGGGCATGCGATCGCGTGGGCTAATTTGTGCAAAATGCACAAGGGCCGCACGATTCCAACCTAACTTTCTGGACGTTGGATATTTACGCCGATCTCCAGGGCACGCGATCGCGTGGATGACGCGGTCGCGTGGGAAGTGTAGTTCGCCATTTGACGCGATCGCATAGATGATGCAGTCGCGTCACGCATCCCCTTTTTTTTATATGTATGATAAATGCAGAATGCAATGATTAACATGAATGCTATGCATGATTCCAGGTTCAATGAAGTAAAATAAAAAGGAAATAAAAATGAAAACAATTAACAAGAAATAAATTGAAAAAGAAGCGACCATACCATGGTGGGTTGTCTCCCACCTAGCACTTTTAGTTAATGTCCTTAAGTTGGACATTGGAGGAGCTTCTTGCTAGGGCGGCTTATGTTTAAATTCGTCCAAAAATCTCCACCAGTGCTTGGAATGCCAATAGCCTCCGGGGTCCCATACTAGGCATGTAAAGCTTCCGAACAGCTTCAGACAAATTTTCAGGCTCCCGGGGTGATGAATGTCAGAATAGATTCCAGAATCCCAAGCTTTGCTATTAAATCCGCCCCCGTCTTGATCTATATGTTTCCATCCGAGCGGTTTAAAAAGTAGAATCTCACCATGGTGACCAAACGTTCTCCGTGATCCATGCAATTGAGCATGATACCAATCCATGTACTTCGAGGTGAAGCGTGGAACCTTATTGAACCTTGTGCACCAGCTCTGAGTACGAGCCATTTCCCTCTTACTCTTAAAGCCGCAAAGAGCTCTAAGCTGGCCATCTGTTTCAAGCAAACCATATTCAAGTGAATAAGTAAAGTTATAGGTTAAGGATTGTACCCACTTGAAGCTTGTATTAGGTGGTAATGGCCTTGGGATAGGTGTTTCCGGTGGTTCTGTAAGTTCTACTCCCTTGTGCTCTTCTGTGAGTTCCTCCACTTCCTTACAAGGCTCTACAATTGTATCTGTGTCCTGGTCAAAGTCTTCTATGTCTTCCTCATCACTTGAGTCATAGATTGGAGGTTGAGAAAAATCTACCTCCACATCGTCTTCGTATTCACTTGGGGAAGATTCTTCGATCTCAGAAAATTCACTTGCAGATGCAAGTTCATTACTAAGAAAGCCAGACTTATGACTATCATCATCAAGGGAATTTGTGTCATGGGTTATTCCGTCTGATTCTTCATAAATGACTTGCCTTGGGGATTGTGCACTATCCTCCTTAGCATCAACTGTAACGTCCTTGACAGAGTTCTCCTCAGTTCTGGATTCCCATGGAGGTTCAGCATCTCCTAGATCTTCAACCAACTCTTCTTCTTGAACGATGACAACTTCTTCTACTTGTTCTAGTACGAATTCATTCTCTGTCTTATCCACTGGAGTTTCTGGTATCTCCTTCATGCTACGCTCTTCGTTAGACTGTTCACATGGGGCTGTGGCTGATCCTTGTGTAATTGAGCGCCTAGAAACCCATTGAATTATTGTTTGCTCCAGTTGCCGAATGGTTGTTTGAAGTTTATTTACTGTTTCCTTTAGGAGAACCTCTACTTCTCAGGTTGCCGGACTTGGGCATGATACATAGGAAAGTGGTGGTGGTTGGGAGTGATTGGATTGGTACTGGGGTAAGGAAGGATCATATGGTGGCGAAGGGTGAAGAGAAGCTTGTGAGTGTGGTGGTTCGAGGTTATGTTGAAAGGATGGTCTATAGGCACGGGGTGGGGCTTGTTGGTAGTTACAAGGTTGTCCACCACATCTTTCAGCTGGGTATGCACAGTAGAATGGTCTTTGTCCAGGATATCTCGGAAGGTGTTGCTGCCTAAAGGGTTGATTAGATCCTCTTGGCTCCATCCATCCTTGATTGGTCTGACCTTGATGCACATTCTTGCTGTAACTTCTATTTCCTTCAACAAAGTTAGAACCAAACTCAAAGCGAGAGGGGTGAGAGTTCATGGTAGCAAATAAAGATAAAAAGGAAAAACAAAAATAAATAAACAAGCAAAAGAAAAATATTTACAATAACCAATAATAAGGCACACGTTAGCAGTTCCCCGGCAACGGCGCCATTTTGATGAGAATTAACTTTTGCGTGGTCTAGAAATTTGTGGATAAATCCTCGTTGCAAGTATAGTTTCTAAATCTTCAAAAGTCCTTTCATACAAACGTTTTTGGGTGTCACAAGTAACAAACCCCTTTAAAAATTGTTAACCGAGTATTCAAACCTCGGGTCGTCTTCTCAAGGAACTGCAAGGAAGTATGTTCTTATTATTGGCTATAAAGGTTGTAATCGAGGTTTAGAAGGTGAGAAGCAAGTGATTTAAATGACAAGTAAAGTAGATGGCAATTAAAATAAATAAATACTGTAAAGCAAACTTCTGGCAAGGTAAAAGGAATTGGAAGTCCAACTTGGTTATCTCCCTCAACAATAATGAAAGTTGAATCTAAATTCCACTTAGTTAACCTTTACTAAAGTAAAGGAAAGGGACTAATTAGTTTGACCTTCGGTTCCTATTTATTTCCTAAGAAAAAGTTGGGATTATTGAAGTTCAGTTCAATTAGCAAGATAACGATTATCAATTATGTTGAGTTTGATAACTGTTGAGTTACTGATTTCTTAACCAAGACAAAAAAGGGAAAAAGTAAATTGCTGGAATAGAATATCTTTAGATTGGAAACAATGGTAACACAAATTAAAGAGAAAGCAATCAAGAACTGAAATACCTCAAATATCATTAATTCAAATAACAATCTGTAACATGGAATAATTCATAAATTAAATTATAAAAGTAAATAATCAACTCAAGTGCTGGAATAAATAAATAAAAGTGAAAAGGGAAGCTTAAAACAAGAAACATAAAACCTGGATCGAGAGTCACTCTTAAAAACTAAGAGAAGTCCTAAATCCTAATCCTAAGAGAGAGAGGAGAGAACCTCTCTCAAACTAAATCTAAATCAGGGAAAGTAGTAAAAATGCGAGCTCTCTCTTGAATGGATGCATTCTCCCACTTTATAGCCTCTAGTCTGTGTGTTCTGCACCTAGATTTGGGCCAAAAGGGCTTCAGAAATTGCTGGGGGCGTATTCTGTAAATTCTGAAACGTGGCCTCTATCACGCGTCCGCGTGGGTCACGCGGTAGCGTCATCTGGAGTTTTCCTTGTGGCACGGTCGCGTCGGTTACGCGTCCGCATCAAATGCGCTATGCTCAAGTCGCACGGCCCCGTCAGTCATGCGGCCGCGTCGCTGCTTCTTCGCGCCTGGCACACGATCGCGTCGTCCATGCGATCGCGTGGATGTCAGTTTCTTCAAAACTCTGTTTCGCTCTTTCCTTCGATTTTTGTATGTTTCCTTTTCCATCCTTTAAGTCATTCTGCCTTAGAAAATCTGAAACTACTCAACACACTAATCACGGCATCGAATGGAAATAAAGGTAATTAAAATGATTAATTTTAAAGCTTTGGAAACATGTTTTTCACATACATCACATAATAAGGAAGGGAAAGTAAAACCATGCAATTAATATGAATAAGTGGGTGAAGGATTGAATAAATCACTCAAACTAAGCACAAAATAACTCATGAAATATGGGTTTATCAGTCTCCTTAAAGCTTGGCGTGCCACGCCTAGGTCCTCAAGTGGCACGCCCCAAGTGTTGGGTTAGGGTTGGTGTGCCACGCCTTCGATACCAAGTGGCACGCCCAAGTGTTATATCCTTCTGGCGTGCCATGCCCACAAGTTCAAGTGGCACGCCCTTGGTGTATGATGGTGTTGGCGTGCCACGCCCAGCCTGGCGTGCCACGCCTCTTTTGTGGCCTTCAACTTTGCTCTCTGGAAAATGTAACTGGCGTGCCACACCTAGCTCTTGGCGTGCCACGCCCATGTTAAAAGCTTTGAGAACCCTTTCTGGAAAATACAACTAGCGTGCCACACCCACACACTTTCATGGCATTTGTTCCAAGTGGCACGCCCAGCCTTATTTGTTGTTTTCTTCCCTTTTTGTTGCTCTTTTCACCTGAAATTGAGCACAAGCCCATTTCAAAGCAATGTACTATAATATTTATCATTTAGTTCATGAATTGCAATGATTTAATGAGATTATGCTCTTTTATGGTCTTTTTTAGATAAGAGAAAAGGGTATATGATGCGAGTCATCAGTTACTTTCAAAAAGACATGGTCTCCTTCACTAAATTCTAAGTGTCTATATCTATTATCAGCATAGCTCTTTTGACGGTTTTGTGCTGTCTGAATCTTCTGATGAATCCCCTTTATCTTCTCAGTAGTTTCTTGTACCAAGTCTGGACCCAAGACACTAGATTCTCCATTGTTATTTTAACACAATGGTGTCTGATATCTTCTCCCGTAGAGAGCCTCATATGGTGCCATCCCGATGCTTTACTGGAATTGTTGTTGTAGACGAACTCGACCAACGGTAGGTACTTTGATGAGCGAATATTTTATACACTTTTTAGGTTCCTTTTCTTAGTGTTTTCAGTACATTTTATCAAGTTTTATTATTTTTTTGAAGGTTTTAGTGCAAAATTCACATTTTGGATGCTACTTTGAGTTTTGTGTTTTTCTTATGATTTTAGGTGATTTTTGGGTAATTTTGGCAAGTTTTGGCAAAGTCTGATTCAGAGGCGAAGAAAGGATAGCAGATTGATGAATCCATATTTGATAATATATTTTGATTTGATTTGAGTGGATTTCATCATATAAACCCACATTTATTCACCTAAATATAATACTTTTGTGTTTTCTCTCTAGATTGTGCCTAAATGTGAAAACATGCATTTTTGTGCTTAAATTAGTGATTTTAATCCTACTTTTATGCCATTCGATGCCATGACATATTTGCTGAGTGATTTTAGGTCCTAGAGGCAAGTTTGGCAAGGCAAAAGTGGAAGAAAGCATGTACAAAGGGAGAACACATGAAGAAAACAAAGGAGAAGCACATAGCCATGTGTACGTACGCACAGGAGGAAATTTCACCTTGTGTGCGCATGCACACATCTGTGCATACGCACAGGTACCAGAGCGTGACTTCATTTAAAAGTCACGTGGCTCGCATTTTTGGAGGCTTTTTGGCCCATTTCTGATGGCTTGGAGGCATATATGAAGGGGCAAGCAACCATAGATCATAACATTACAAACCATACTTCATAGAATACATTTTTAGGAGTAGTTTTGAGGTAGTTAGTTTTAGGTTTTCTCTTAAATTTCCTTAGGTTTTAATTAGGGTTTGTAGTATTTTATACTTCAATTTTGATCTTGGATTTTGCTATCTCATTGTAAGTATTTCTTTAGTTCCTCTTTTATTACATTACTTTTGCTACACTTTCATATATTTCAATTTCTCTTGTCAATATATACATAGTTTGCAATTTTGAGTTTTAGTTGATGAATTTGATGTTTGATGATTATTACATGTTTATTTGAGTTGCCTTTGTTGATTTTGATCATTTGTGGTTCATAGTTTTCATCATTTTTCCAATTTTGCCATGTTTTATGATTATGCCCTCTATGTGTTTGATGAAATGCCAATTTTAGTTATGGGGTAGATTTCCACCCCTTGACTTGGGGAAATGAAATTATGGAATACTAGAGTCATAATGTCCAACATTTAGTGATAATTCATGGGTTGTTAGTTGTTATTGTTTCCACTAACGCTAGCTTCTTACTAAGGTAATTAGTAAGTTAGCTAGGATTTGTGGATTAATAACAATTATGCTCACTTGACTTACTCTTCGATGTTAAGGGTTGACTTAGTGAGACTAATCCATCATAATTATCATAGTTGTGGTTGTGGCAAGGAAGGGATTCCATAACTCATCCCAAGTGAAGGTTCCATTTATGTTTTGAACCATTTTTCCATCACTTTATAGCATTACTTGTCCATATTATATACATAGTTCTTTTATTCCTTTATTAGTTTATTAATCGCAATTTTGTCTCGTTCTTTTATCTCTTTATTTGTTTATTTCAATCATTGAAACCTCTTGCTTTCCACAACCAAAATGGTATGCACTTATCGGCATTAGTTCCTAGGGAGAACGACCCGAGGTTTCATTACTCTCATTTGATTTGAATTAGAAATTTTAAACTTTGATTGAGCATTACTTGTTGGTTGAGAACTATACTTGCAACGAGGTTATTTCTCTTTTACTGAGAAGATATTCTTAACCGACAGTTTTGCTCACATCACAGATGCTGTCAAATCCTGACCTCCATGCATGCCAACAAACATTTCTAGAGCTACAGAGGTCCAATTGATCTGCTCTCAATGGAGTTGGAAAGATAACTTTTAGTGCTTTCCAGAAATATATAATGGTCTATACTTTTCTTTGGGGATAACTGTCCAAAATGGGCGTTGAACGCTAACTTACACCCTTTCTGGCGTTCAACGCCCAAACAGGACCAACCTCCCAAGTTGAACGCCCAAACTGGCATTCAATGCCACCAAGGGAGCTAGGAAGCAGCGTGGACACTCCCTAGTGGGCGTCCAATAACCACTCAACCAAGTTCGACGCCAAGCTCAGCCCAAACACTCACCAAGTGGGTCCAGAAGTAGATTTTTCGCACCTTTAGCTTAGTTTATCTCATATTTTGTAATTTTTAATTATTAGTAATATCTTTTAGGTTGAGCTTTTATTATAAATAAAGGACTTCCTTCCTCCTGAGGATCATGTCTCGCAGGAGGGGAGAAGCACAGACACATTACTTTCTTTGTTTTCTTTGTAAAGCTTGAGCAACTAAATCTCCTATGGTAAGGTTAGGAGCTCTGCTGATTCCTAAGGATTAATAATATTACTATTTCTATTTCAATATATGATTGATTCCATTCTATGATGCATTTTCATCCTTCATCCTTATGAATTTGGAGTGGAACAGAAGTATGACCCCTTATTCTACATGAGTTCATGCGAGTCCTGACCTGGATAGTATTGAGCTACAGCTTGAGAGTGCATCACAGGTTCCAAGAGAGTACCTGGGCTAATTGGGATACGTGACATAAAATTCTGTTAGTCATGGTAAATGTGGTCTATGTGGCGCTAAGGCTAGAATCATAAAGCATCATTCTCCGATTCGGAAGATCCGGCCTTTTCTATGGAATTTTGAGTAGAATCAACAAAAGGAGCATGAATTTCACAGGCTTTATCTTCGGCTATAGTGAAGCACTATAAGCTAACTTGATGAGAGGACATGAGTTACTCAAATACGATGTTTTGCTATGGTTTAAAGGAGATTAACTTGATGAGAGAACATGAGTTAATCACTTACAGCTTTGCCATTGAATGAATCAGTCATTATTGAAGTAATCAGTAAGAAAAGTTAATCCAGAAAGATAAAGTATCTCCAAAGCCTTAACTGATTCTTTATTACTGTTTTTATGTTAATTCAGTGTCGCTTTCTTTATCATTCTATTTTATGCGCCTACAACAACAACAATCAACTTTCTATTCGCTTGACTAAGATCTGCAGGATAACCACAACTTGCTCAATTCGGCAATCCTCATGGGATTCAACCTTCACTCACCTGAGGTATTACTTGAACAATCAGGTGCACTTGCCGGTTCAGTTGTGCGAGTTATAATTTTGTGCACTAAGTTTTTGGCGCTGTTGCTGGAGATTGTTCGAGATTTACAACTATTGGTTGTCTTGCTCTTTAGATCAGGTACTTTTTACTAGTTTTTTTTTAATTTCTTTTCTTGTTAAATTTTGAAAACTCTTTAAAAATCTTTTTCAAAAATTCATCTTTAGTCAACTTTTCTTTTGTTTGAGTCTTGTGTCAAGTCTTAAGTTTGGTGTCCCTTTGGTTTTCATTTCTTTTCTCAAATTTTTGAAAAATTGTTCTTGTTGTCTTTCTTTGTGTTCGAATATTTTGTATTTTCCCTTGTTTAATTTCAAAACTTTTAAGTTTGGTGACTTTTAGTGTTTCTCTCTCTATTTTTTTTTTGAAATTTATGTTGTTTGATTTCAAAATCTTTAAGTTTGGTATCCGTTTAGTGTTTTTCTTTTCTTTTCAATTTCAAAAAAAATTATATATATATTTCGAAAATCTTTAATTTTTTCTATCTTTAAATCTTATCTTATCTTTTCCTTTAATTTTCAAATTTTTGTTATCTTATCTTTACTTTTATTTTAAATTCAATTTTTAAAAGTTTAGTATTTGGCTAGTTTCTCTTTCATAAGTTTGAATTTCAAAATCTTTTCTTATCTTATTTTAATTTTCAAATTTCCAAATCTTTTGTTTCTTTTAAATTTGAATTTTAAAATCTTTAAATTTTTAAAATCTCATCTTATCTTGTTTCTCTCACTTTCTCTTTTTAATTTCAAAATTTTTCAAAATAAAATCTTCTATCTTAAAATTCTAAAATCTTATCTTATCTTGTTTGACTTTTTCTTTCCAAATTTAAATTTTAAAATCTTTGATCAACTCTTTCTTTTTAATTTTCAAAAATTTTCAAAATCAAATCTTTTATTTTATTTTCAAATCTTGTTAGTTAATTATTTGTTTTATCTTATTTTAATTTTAAAGTTTGGTGTTCCTTTGGTCTTTCCTTCTTGAATTTAAATTCTTTAAATTTTCAAATCTTATTTTATCTTGTTTCTTTCTCTTGATTTTTTCTTTCCAATTTTTGAAATTCAAAATCTTTAATTGACTTTTTCTTTTTAATTTTTGAAATTTCTAATTTTTTTATTTATTTATTTTTGAACTTTAAAAAAATTTATCTTTTGGGTACCTCACTGGGAGTTCTCTAGACTTTGACAAAGAGACTCCCCACCTTCCTTTGTTTCTTGACTGTGCAGGAACACTAGAATCACTATGTATCCAGATGGAGGTGTACAACCCAGAAGAATCCTGGGATCTTTCTCAGCTCTCAATCCTGATTTCTATGGAAGCAGCATTAGTATATCTCCTATTGGAGTAGATCATTTTTGAGTTCAACCCAGAGTTGATCTTCCTAGTGCAACAAAATTGCTAGTTTCATGGGCTTCTACAAGAAGAATCCATAGAATTCCTTGCAGATTTCCTACAGATTTCTGACATAGTACGAGCCGATGGAGTAGACTAGGATGTCTACAGGTTGCTGCTCTTTCCGTTTGCCGTAAAAGGGCAAGCAAAGAGGTGGTTGGATACTCAACCCAAATCGAGCTTGAAAACCTGGGATAAGTTGGTGGACAGGTTCTTGAACCAATACTTCCCCCCAAGGAAGCTAACCCAGCTAAGGCTGGACATTCAAGGCTTCAGACAAGAAGAGAATGAGTCTCTTCATGATGCTTGGGGGAGATACAGAATGATGCTACGGAAATGCCCCATGGAAATATTTTCAGAATGGGTAAAGCTAGAAATTTTCTATTACGGACTTACAAACATAGCTAAGATGTCCCTAGATCATTCTACTGGTGGTTCAATACGCATGAAAAAGACAATTAATGAAGGTCAAGAACTCATTGAGACAGCCGCCAGCAACCAGCATCTATACTCATCTGGTGAGACTTCAATGAAAGGAGAGGTCCAGACAGTGTCCACTGAATCTAACCCTCCGGAACAAAGTGAACCATTAACCCAGCAGCTGCACCTTCTCACACAACAAGTGCTAAGCTTGCAAGAAGCATTGCAGAAGACCCAAGCTTCCAAAAAGAATATGGAAGCACAGTTGAGCCAGGTCGAACAGCAGATATCTGAACAGATAAGAAAGGAGTGTCAAGCTATTCAATTGACGAGTAGTAGGGCACTAGATACCCAGCCTCAGAAAAATAGAGAGTAGGGCAAAGAGAAAACACCAAAGAGTGAAAACCCAGCAACCCAAGGCACTACCAAGGGCGCTAAACGCCCAGAAAGGAACAACACTGGCACTCAACGCCCAGCAGGGGTCACTAAGGGTGTTCAACGCCCAGAAAGGAGATGAGGTATAAACGCCAATTTAGAGGACATCCTCCCAAGACATCCTGACAATCCCTTTCCAGTGACTCTGGCCACTCGTCCTACACTACCTAAAGCCTCAGAGTACAAGGCCAAGTTACCATATCCTCAGAGACTTCAGTGGGAAGATAAGGATAAGCAATTCTCCAACTTCCTAGAAGATTTCAAGAAGCTGGAGATCAAACTCTCCTTTGTAGAGGCTCTTGAAAAAATGCCTTCATATGCTAAGTTCATGAAGGAAATACTGAAAACAAGAGGGATTGGAAGGCAGTAGAGATAGTGGTGCTTCCTAAGGAGTGCAGTGCAGTCATTCAGAGGAATCCTCCCAAGAAACTAAAGAGACCTTTCACTCTTCCCAGTGACACAGTGCCTACCCCAAGCGTAGAGTGCAAGGCTATCATAATGGATGCTGAATTCGTACCAAAAGAGGAAGTGCAAGTTGCTAAATGGTCAGAGGAGAGAGAAACTCCAGAAAAGGCTGAGGTCACACTTTCACATGCCTCCTCTATGACACCTATTCAAGAGCTTGAAGCACCACACCCTCAGGAGTCCCAAAAGGAGACTAAGGATTTGCACTGATAAACCACTATTTTGCGGTTTATTTTGTATTGAATTGAGTGGATTTTATCCATTATTCTCACACTTATTCATATAAATTGCATGTTTTACACAATCCTTTCAAATTTGTGCTATGATTGAAAACATGCTTCTTTGGCCTTATTCACTAATTTTAATCCTCTCTTATTACCATTCGATGCCGTGATATGTATATTAAGTATTTTCAGGGTTTATAGGGCAGGAACGGCTTAAAGGATGGAAAGGAAGCACGCAAAAATGGAAGGAACACAAGAAATTGAGAATTTCAGAAGCTGGCAGCGATGCACATGCATGGACGACGCGTACGCGTGACTGGTACAGCAGACAAATGACGCGCACGCATGGATGACGCGTACGCGTGACTAGGAATTCTTTCAGCGACGCGTACGCGTGACAAAGCGTCACGTGCTGCAGATATCAGAATTCACTAGGGGCGATTTCTGGGCTGCTTTGGACCCAGTTTCAGGCCCGAAAATACTTATTAGAGGCTGCAGAGTAGAGCTAGAAGGGGGAATCATTCATTCACTTTTCATTTTTGTTCACAATTTTAGGTTTTAGATGTAGTTTTGTAGAGAGAGAGGCTCTCTCCTCTCTATAGGTTTAGGGTTCTTCTTTCAATTTCTCTTTAGGTTCAGGTTCAATCTTCCTTTAATTTAGTTTTTGTCTTACTTTTATTTGTTTAAGCACTTTAGTTCATCTTCTTTTCTTGTTAATTTCTATTTTTCATCATTTTTATGTTTATGAGCTCTTGGTACATTTGATTTCTGTTAATGCAATTTATATTTTCCATATTTATTGTTACTCTCTTTAATTATTAGTCATTGATGCTTGCAATTGGTTGTTTAGATTTAATATTCCTTGTTAATTTTTCATGCTTTTATTTTGTGCCTACCAAGTGTTTGATAAAATGCTTGATAGGATTTTAAAATAGATTTTTATGTTCTTAACTTGGATTGATTATTTAGAGACTCTTGAGTTATCAAAAGTCTTTTGTTAAATGGTAATTGAAGGTTGCTGGTTAGCTTGAACTTCACCAAAGCTAGTCTCTCACTATGAGTTGGCTAGGACTTGTGAGCTCAAGTTGATTGTATTCACTTGACCTTCCTCCATTGGTTAGAGGTTAACTAAGTGAAAGCAATCCACATTTACTTTCCTCAATTCTTGCTAAGAGCTTTCTTAGTTATTAATTTATTTTTCTCATAATCTATATTTTCTTGTTCCTTATTTCAAAAACCCAAAAATATACTTTCCCATAACCAATAATAAACATACTTCTCTGCAATTCCTTGAGAGACGACCCGAAGTTTAAATACTTCGGTTAATTTTATTGGGTTTGCTTAAGTGACAAACAATTTAAACATTGACCGAGGATAATTTGTTGGTTTAGAATTATACTTGCAATGCGACATTTTTGTAAAAATCTTTACCGACATTTTTTTCCTCCGTCAAGCACCATTCACAGTTCTTGGAAGTCTTCAAGAAACTGCAAATCAAGATTCCCTTTGCCGGGGTTTTGAAGCAAAGGCCTTTCTCTACAGGGAGAAACTTCATTGATGCTGAGAGAGGCAAGTTAGTGCTACAATTGCATAAGGATTGGTTGGGTTTCAAGGTCTTTAAACCTCTACTACCCCCTGATAGAGGAGGTACTTGCATGCAGAGTACAATGTTGAAGCCTCCTCCTATAGTGAAAACTCTTACAGTTTCCCCAGACATCATACCTAAGTTTGGTGTTGGGTGTGCACTATCAACCAAGGAGGAAGGTCCCAAGAGGAAGATGCCTAGGGAATGGAGGAACAAAAATATCCGTACTAAAGAAACTGACCATCAAGCTAGTGACAGTAAAGAAGCGCTTGTTGGGAGGCAAACCAACCATAAGTATCATATAGTATTTTCTTCTTTTCTATCTTTCCTTCTGTTATTTTAGTTTGATTTCATATTATTTTATTTTCTATTGTTTTTCATAGTTTTCCTAGTTTTTGTAACATTTGTGATCATGTGTAGTCATTAGAAATAGAAATAGGAACGCATAAGGAGAAAAATAGAACACCCTGAAGGGTGCCCCTTCCTGGCGTTCAATGCTGGAAGGGAGGAGGAAGCTTGGGCGTTCAACGCCCATAAGGGAGGCAGCCGTGGCATTTAATGCCAAGAACGGGTAGAGTTTTCTTTGCTTGAGGACAAGTAAACTTTTTAAGTTTGGTGTTGCAGAGTGAGCTCGAGGTGTACATTATCATCAATGGCACCAAAGGAGGTGATTCATCTTCATAGAAGAGCCTGAGCAACCATCAGCACTAAGGTGGTTGAGTTTTATTTCCCCTTCTTTCTGTTTTTTAGTATTTTATCTTATTTCCTATTCTCTATTGTAGCTTTTTCATGATCACTACTAGAATTTCCTTTGCTTTTTAGTCTAGTAGTTCAATTTTTGTATTTCTTTTTTTGGGTTTAAGATGTCTCATATATCCCACAACAAGCTTAAAAGAACCTTTTTTTGAAAAAGTAGTAAAATACACAAGGTTTTGAGTATATCATAAGTTATTCCAATTATTTAAGATGTGGTGGCCTTATCTTTATTTTCTGAATGTATGAATTAACTGTGCATATTTGATATTGAAGTTAAGTATGTTGGCTCTTGAAGAACAGTGAATTTAGAGAAGTATTATTGGTTATCTGAAAAACAAAAATATAGTGATTCTTGAAACAAGAAAAAGTAGCAAAAAATAAAAAGAGAAGAAAAAGAAAGCTCAAAAGAAATTTTGAAAGAGCAAGGATCTAAGGCTTTAAGCACCAATGGTGAGGAGGGTAAAAAATTGGCCTAAAAAACTCAAATGAGTTGCTATCCCTAACTAAATGCTTGTGGTGCGTGATGACAAGTCATCTTAGCCTAGTTTCACTAGTCTTTTTCCTTTATTTTCATTTAGTTTTATGCACTTTCTTAAGCCATAAGTAAGTCAATTGGGTTGAATTTCATGTTTCCTTTGAGTCAATCAACCATGGATAAATTGATGCATTTTCATGAGTTTTTGTGCCATAATTGCTCATATGACAAGAAGAAGAATAACTCTCATGATTATGGCATAGCTTTGATAGAATTGTTGATTGATGATAGGTGGAATAAAGCTTGGAGGAAGGTTGCAAGAATGGGCTTGAAAAAGAGGGATTCACGTTTGAGCTAACGTTTGCCTCAAACGTTAACTCAAACGTGAGAAGCAGATGAAGAACACCCTGGAGAAGAGCCAACGTTTGCGCCAACGTTTGCCTCAAACGTGAGGTCAAACGTTGGCGCCAAAAAGAATGAAAAAGAGCACTCCTGGGCACGGCAACGTTTGAGCCAACGTTTGCCTCAAATGTGAGGTCAAACGTTGGCGCCAAACAGCATGAAGGGGCATACTTCCAACAAAAATAACTTGAGTTGTAGATGTCCAATTGAGCTGATTCTAAGTGGGTTAGAAAGCTGACATTCAGAGCTTTCCAACCATATATAATAGTCTATATTGGGCATAAAATTGGCAACGCGACAAGAGGTCAAAGTAGCCCCCAAGAAGCATACAAAAAGGGAGCCTGGGAAGAACCACGTTTGAGCTCACGTTTGACCTCAAACGTTGGCTCAAACATGGAGGACAACAAATGGACTTGGCTGCATAATTCGACACAAGTGACGTTTGAGTCAACGTTTGCCTCAAACGTTGGCTCAAACGTGAATGGTTCATGGCCCGGTTCACTAATGGATTTCTTCCCAACACCAAGAGCAATCAACGGAGGCTACTATCAACCCAATTCCATTAAAGACTAAAGGCCCAATTCAAGGCTTAATGATCATTTGAAGAAAGTGTATAAATAGCTTAGGATTAGAAGTTTTTGGGAGAGCTTTTCCTTTTAGAGTTTTCTTTAAATATTTTCATAGTAGAGAGCTTTTGGGTTTTGAGCATTTTGAGATTCTGAGTTTTGGGTGTTGAAGAATTAAGGAAATTCTGTCTCAATCTCACCTTGAGATCTCTTTCTGTTTTGATTTACTGCATCATTGAGAATTTGCTGTTTCACCTCTTTTCTTCTACTGCTGGATCTTTACTTTTCTTGCAATTAAATTCTCAATTTGGATCTAGGAAGGTATTGAGATCTAGACTTGGTTATCTAGTCTCTTGGGTCCTGAGATCTGGAGTTTTCATTTTAATTTCTCTGTTGAACGCTTCTTCAAGCAATTTACGTTTCCAGTTGAGATCCGTTTCATTTTAATTCCTCTTTTACTTCTCTACTTGTTGAGATTTACTTTTCTCTATTTAATTTCTGCAAATCCAATTCCAAATTCCCTTTACAATTCAAGTCATTTACATTTCTTGCACTTTAAGATTCTGCAATTTACATTTCTTGCGATCTAAGTTTCTGCAATTTATATTACTTGCACTTTAAGATTCAGCTTATTTACTTTCTTTGCTCTTTAATTTTCTGCAATCTACCCCTCTCCCTTTATTTTCCATACAATTTAAATTCTGGTAATCACAAATCACTCAACCAAATTTTGATTCGCTTGACTAAATCAACCACTAAACTAAAATTGCTCAATCCTTCAATCCCTGTGGGATCGACCTCACTCACGTGAGTTTTATTACTTGATGCGACCCGGTACACTTGCCAGTGAGTTTTGTGTCGGATCGTTTTCCGCACATCAAGTTTTTGGCGCCGTTGCCGGGGATTGATTAGATTGACAATGATTAAGTGAAGTGGAGATCTAGATTAAGCACTTTTTCTTTATTTTTGTTCATTTTCTTTATTTCTAACTTGCACACTAACTGTTTGAGACTTTGTCTCTACTAACTCCCACTGCACTCAAGCTACAGAGTGCTCTGTGTATCTTTGCTATTTTGGTTGTATGACATGAACCAGGAGAGAGTTCTCCACCTCTGAAATTTCTGAAGAAGGGCACCAAGAAATGGAGGAGACCGGAAGGAAGTCCATAGTGAGAGGAGAAAATCAAAGGCAACAGGATTTTCAACCTCCATGATCAAACGAATGGAGGATGTCAAGCTAGTGACAATAAAGAAGCGCTTGTTGGGAGGTAACCCAACCTGAGGTAGTTTTCTTTTCATAGCTATTTTAATAAAAAGGTTAATTAATTTTATCTATATTGCAAGAAGCTAAGTTTGGTGTTGCACACCAAAACAATCTAAGGGAGAATGAAGGATTCTAAGTTTGGTGTTCCACCAAAATTTCATCATAAAACGCATTCTCACTTTCTGCATAATGCTAGCTTCAAGCATTTAGATAAACTAGTTAACTATTCTGCTGTTTCCTAAGTTTTCAGTTTTATTACTTTTGAAAAAGAAAAAGAGTTTCACACATGGTTAATCTGATGCATGAGAACCATTGGCAAGGTACTAAGTTTGGTGTTCCCTCACCAAAGTAAGTTCAAAGGCCCACAAATAAATCATGCATGCTAACCATTTTTCAAGTGCTTGGGGAACAAGCAACTTTCAATATCATTGCAGAGGTCCATACAAGTTTTTTTGGAAGGATTAAGCATCATCAACCAAAGAGATGAAAGAGGAATGTGTGGATCAGTGATGATGATGATGAGGAGTAAAGCAAGCGAACTCCAAAAGGTTGTATTGTTAAGTGATTATTTTACATCAAACACTGCTATGATTGAGAGTGATTTTGTCTCCCTGTCTATTTGTCTGTATAGTATAGTTTTTCTGTAATTCAATAACTGAGATGCTTGAATAGACACAACCCTATACTTTTCAAACTTGCATACACTCAAGATTTCAAAAAAAGGGGGGGGCACCACAGGACAGTTCTTTAAAAAGAGGGATTGAGGAATTAAACCATTTTGAGGCAAGCAAAAGATTAGGAGAAGTGGTGGTTCTAGTTGTATAATTATGTATTGAGGTTGCATGCTTATGAAAACTTGCATGGGAGCTCATAGGAAGGACATAGAGTTCAAAGAAGTATTGTGGAGAATCTCAAACATTTATTGATCCAAGAAGCAGCAAACAAAAGAAAGAAAATACAAAAAAAATGAAGGAACATGGCCCAAGGCTCTGAGCATCAATTACTAGGCAGAAAAGAAGGAAGAAACAAAAACTCAAAGAGTTGTTACCCTAGTAAATGCTTGTGGTCGAACTGTGTCAAAGAGAGAGGCTTGAGCAAGTAAATCCTAAGGGGTGTTTTAACACCTAATACCTTAAAACCAACTGGTTTAGGAGTATTGATTGAAAGCTTATCTAAAGAGCCGCTTTGAGACATGACACTTAGAGTCAAGGTCAAGACATAGAAATCATAAGATGCTTCAAGGTGATTACATATAAAGAGATCTCCATGATACCATTTGGATGAAAGTCCTAAGACCTAAGACTTCCAATATGTGGGGACTAGTAAGCACTGAAGCCTTTGCATGAGCATATAATTCAGAGTTCACCCCACTGTCACTTAATCACTTCACTCACAGGACATTACAAGTTATTCTTCAATCCATCTTAGTCAAAAGAACCTTTGAACATAATTCTGTTCTTGCCTGGGGACAAGCAAGTTTTAAGTTTGGTGTTGTGATGACAAGTCATCTTAGCCTAGTTTCACTAGTCTTTTTCCTTTGTTTTCATTTAGTTTTATGCACTTTCTTAAGCCATAAGTAAGTCAATTGGGTTGAATTTCATGTTTCCTTTGAGTCAATCAACCATGGATAAATTGATGCATTTTCATGAGTTTTTGTGCCATAATTGCTCATATGACAAGAAGAAGAATAACTCTCATGATTATGGCATAGCTTTGATACAATTGTTGATTGATGATAGGTGGAATAAAGCTTGGAGGAAGGTTGCAAGAATGGGCTTGAAAAAGAGGGATTCACGTTTGAGCTAACGTTTGCCTCAAACGTTAACTCAAACGTGAGAAGCAGATGAAGAACACCCTGGAGAAGAGCCAACGTTTGCGCCAACGTTTGCCTCAAACGTGAGGTCAAACGTTGGCGCCAAAAAGAATGAAAAAGAGCACTCCTGGGCACGACAACGTTTGAGCCAATGTTTGCCTCAAATGTGAGGTCAAACGTTGGCGCCAAACAGCATGAAGGGGCATACTTCCAACAAAAATAACTTGAGTTGTAGATGTCCAATTGAGCTGATTCTAAGTGGGTTAGAAAGCTGACATTCAGAGCTTTCCAACCATATATAATAGTCTATATTGGGCATAAAATTGGCAACGCGACAAGAGGTCAAAGTAGCCCCCAAGAAGCATACAAAAAGGGAGCCTGGGAAGAACCACGTTTGAGCTCACGTTTGACCTCAAACGTTGGCTCAAACGTGGAGGACAGCAAATGGACTTGGCTACATAATTCGACACAAGTGACGTTTGAGTCAACGTTTGCCTCAAATGTTGGCTCAAACGTGAATGGTTCATGGCCCGGTTCACTAATGGATTTCTTCCCAACACCAAGAGCAATCAACGGAGGCTACTATTAACCCAATTCCATCAAAGACTAAAGGCCCAATTCAAGGCTTCATGATCATTTGAAGAAAGTGTATAAATAGCTTAGGATTTGAAGTTTTTGGGAGAGCTTTTCCTTTTAGAGTTTTCTTTAAACATTTTCATAGTAGAGAGCTTTTGGGTTTTGAGAATTTTGAGATTCTGAGTCTTGGGTGTTGAAGAATTGAGGAAATTCTGTCTCAATCTCACCTTGAGATCTCTTTCTGTTTTGATTTACTGCATCATTGAGAATTTGCTGTTTCACCTCTTTTCTTCTACTGCTGGATCTTTACTTTTCTTGCAATTAAATTCTCAATTTGGATCTAGGAAGGTATTGAGATCTAGACTTGGTTATCTAGTCTCTTGGGTCCTGAGATTTGGAGTTTTCATTTTAATTTCTCTGTTGAACGCTTCTTCAAGCAATTTACGTTTCCAGTTGAGATCCGTTTCATTTTAATTCCTCTTTTACTTCTCTACTTGTTGAGATTTACTTTTCTCTATTTAATTTCTGCAAATCCAATTCCAAATTCCCTTTACAATTCAAGTCATTTACATTTCTTGCACTTTAAGATTCTGCAATTTACATTTCTTGCGATCTAAGTTTCTGCAATTTATATTACTTGCACTTTAAGATTCAGCTTATTTACTTTCTTTGCTCTTTAATTTTCTGCAATCTACCCCTCTCCCTTTATTTTCCATGCAATTTAAATTCTGGTAATCACAAATCACTCAACCAAATTTTGATTCGCTTGACTAAATCAACCACTAAACTAAAATTGCTCAATCCTTCAATCCCTGTGGGATCGACCTCACTCACGTGAGTTTTATTACTTGATGCGACCCGGTACACTTGCTGGTGAGTTTTGTGTCGGATCGTTTTCCGCACATCAGTGCGAAGGTGTCAAGTAAAAAGCTTGAGACTGAGCAGTTAAAGTCGTGATCCCAAAGCGAAAGAGTACACTTAAGAAGTTAGGGCACCACTGTCTGGGAATTTAAGCAAAGCTAAATTCGAATCCAAAGGCTTCCCCCAGTTAAGTGCCTGTGGCTTTTATCTATCCGGTGGTAATACGGGAAAACAAAACGCTTAGAGTCACGGCTAGGCTTAAAAGGTGCAAAGCACCAAAAGAAGCTGTGTTCAAGAATCAAGAAGAGCTAAAAGAAGAGAATCAATAATATCATCCGTATTCTAGTTCCAAGGGATGCCAATACTTCTGAGCTTCAAAGAAAAGTGAGATGCGAAAACTGTTTAGAAGTAAAGAGCTAATAGCCCCATTCAATATTTGGAACTGAGCTTCATTGACAACTCTGAGACATATTGTATTTTTCTCTTTCAATTGTCCTACTTTGTTTTTGGTTGCTTGAGGACAAGCAAGAGTTTAAGTTTGGTGTTATGATGAGCAGATATTTTATACACTTTTTAGGTTCATTTTCTTAGTGTTTTCAGACATTTTATCAAGTTTTATTATGTTTTAGTAGGTTTTAATGAAAAATTCACATTTTAGATGCTACTTTGAATTTTTGTGTTTTTCTTATGATTTTTGATGATTTTTGGGTAAATTTGGCATGTTTCGGCAAAGCTGGATTCAGAGGCGAAGAAAGGATAACAGATGCTGTCAATTCCTAATCTCAATACATTCAAACGAGCATTTCTAGAGCTACAGAGGTCCAATTGATGCACTCTCAACGGCATTTGAAAGCAAACATCTAGGGCTTTCCAGCAATACATAATGGTCTATACTTTTCTTTGAAGATGACTGCCCAAAACGGGCGTTGAACGCCCAACTTACCCCCTTTCTGGCGTTCAACGCCCAAACAGGACCAAACTCCCAAGTTGAATGCCCAAATTGGAATTCAACGCCACCAAGGGAGCAAGGAAACAGCGTGGACACTCCCTAGTGGGTGTCCAACGCCAACTCAACCAAGTTGGACGCCAAGCTCAGCCCAACACTCACCAAGTGGGCCCAGAAGTGGATTTTTCGCACCTTTAGTTTATCTCATTTTTGTAATTTTTAATTATAACTAATATCTTTTAGGTCGAGTTTTTATTATAAATAAAGGACTTCCTTCCTCCTGAGGATCATGCCTCCCAAGAGGGGAGAAGCACAGACACATTACTTTTTCTGCTTTCTCTGTAAAGCATGAGCAACTAAAGCTCCTAGGTTAAAGTTAGGAGCTCTGCTGATTCCTATAGATTAATAATATTACTGTTTCTATTGCAATATATGATTGATTCCATTCTATGATGCATTTTCATCCTTCATCCTTATTAATCTAGGGTGGAACGGAAGTATGACCCCTTATTCTACATGAGTTCGTGCGAGTCCTAACCCAGATAGTATTGAGCTACAGCTTGAGAGTGCATCGCAGGTTCCAAGAGAGTATCTGGGCTAATTGAGATACGTGACATAAAACCCATTAGTCATGGCTAAATAAAATCTCTGTGGCGCTAAGGCTAGAATCATAAAGCTTCATTCTTCGATTCGGAAGATCCGACCTTGTCTGTGGCGTTGAGTAGGATCAGCAAAAGGAGCGTGAATTGCACGGGCTTCGTCTTTGGCTATAGTGAAGCACTATGAGCTAACTTGATGAGAGGACATGATTTACTCAGATACGGTATTTTGCTATAGTTTAGAGGAGATTAACTTGATAAGAGGATATGAGTTAATCACTTATAGCTTTGCCATTGAATGAATTAGTCATTATTGAAATAATCAGTAAGAGAAGTTAATCCAGAAAGATAAAGCATCTCCAAAGCCTTAACTGATTCTTTATTACTGTTTTCACATTAATTCATTGTCGCCTTCTTTATCATTCTATTTTATGCGCCTACAACAACAACAATCAACTTTCTATTCGCCTAACTAAGATCTGCAGGATAACCACAGCTTGCTCAATCCGGCATTCCTCGTGGTATTCGACCCTCACTCATATGAGGTATTACATGGACGACCTGGTGCACTTGCCGTTCAGTTGTGCGAGTTATAATTTCGTGCACCATACTTATCCCAACTGCCTTGGTTATCCATCACACAAGATCTTAACATGTCCTCCAATGTCTGGATTGTCCACTTTGATTGTCCGTCTGTCTGAGGATGGTATGCTATACTGATGTGCAGTTCTGTCCCAAACGCTTTCTGAAAAGCTCCCCAAAAATTAGAAGTAAACCTCAAATCTCGATCTGAAATAATTGACGAAGGTATCTCGTGCAGTCGTACAATTTTTTGAATATATATCCGTGCCAGCCTTTCTAGAGTATAATCAACTCGAATCAAAAGAAAATGTGCCGACTTTGTCAATCTGTCCACAATCACCCAAATAGCTTCGTGTCCTGTTGAGGTCCTTGGCAATCTTGTGACAAAATCCATAGTGGCTCCCATTTTCATGTGGTATTTCCAAGGGTTGCAGGTTCCTGACGGCTTCTGATGTTCCACCTTCACCTTTTAACAGGTTAAACATTTTGAAACACAATCAGCTACATCTTTCTTTAAACCTGGCCACCAGAACATCCGCTTCAAATCTTGATACATCTTTGTTACTCCAGGATGCATAGAGAATCTACTCTGATGAGCTTCTGCAAGAATCTTTTGCCACAAGCCTCCAGAGCTAGGCACACGAATTCTGTTCTTATACCTCCATAAACCACTACGGTCTTGCTCACAGCTTCTAGTTCTTCTGCTCTCATATGTCTCAACATTGTCATCATTTCTGAGTCCTCGTGCTTGTGCTTGCTGAATACTAATATTGAAATCTAGTGTTATATTCAACTGTGCCAAATGGACTCCACTTGATGTCTCAGTCATGTCCAACTTAAGGTTCTCAAATTCTGTGAGCAGCCTTTCTTCTTTTATCATCATCCAAGAGATACTCAAATTTTTCCTGCTCAAGGTGTCTACCACCACGTTCGCTTTCCCTGGGTGATAACTTAACTTGAAATCATAGTCCTTCAGAAATTCCATCCACCTTCGCTGTCGCATATTGAAATTCTTCTGGTCAAAGATATACTTTAAACTTCTGTGGTAAGAGAAAATTTCTAATTGAGCGCCATACAGATAGTGTTTCAAGATCTTGAGAGCAAACACCACTGCAGCCAACTCCAAGTCATGCGTCCGGTAATTTCGTTCATGAGGTCTTAACTGCCGAGAAGCGTAAGCCACCACATTTTTGTCTTGCATCAACACACATCCAAGTCCTTTATGAAAGGTGTCACAGTATACTTCAAAAGATTTCTACGGATCTGGTAGTACTAACACAGGTGCAGTCGTTAGCTTTTCCTTAAGCATCTTGAAACTTCTATCGCACTCAGTCGTCTGAATAAATGAAACTTCTTTTTGTGTAAGGTAGGTCAAAGGTAAGGCTATCTGTGAAAATCCTTTGATGAACCTCCAGTAATATCCAGCTAGTCCAAGGAAACTCTGAACTTCTGTAACCGTTGTAGGTGGTTCCCATTGCACTACTGCTTCAATTTTTGAAGAATCTACTGCAATTCCTCCTTGTGATATAATATGCCTAAAAAAGCCACCTTCTCTGTCTAGAATTCGCACTTTGATAGTTTAGCATATAACTTTTGAGTCCTTAGTATCTGCAATACAGTCCTCAGATGCTCTTCATGCTCTCTTTCTATCTTTGAATAGATAAGGATGTTGTCTATGAAAACCACTACAAATTGATCAAGGCACGGATGAAAAATACGATTCATATAATCCATGAAAATTGCAGAAGCATTAGCTAGTCCAAATGACATAACGGTATACTCATAGTGACCATATCGAGTCTTAAACGCAATGTTCGATATATCTGACTCTTTCACTCAAATCTGGTGATAACCCGATCGCAAGTCAATCTTTGAAAACACAGTTGCACCTTTCAGCTGATCCATCAAATCATCAATTTGTGGAAGTGGATACTTGTTCTTGATAGTGACCTTATTTAGCTATCGATAATCTACACAGAGCCTCATTCCACCATCCTTCTTCTTTACTAGTAACACCGGAGCTCCCCAAGGTGATGCACTGGGACGATAAACTTCTTTCCAAGTAGCTCATCTAATTGCTTCTTTAGCTCTGCAAGTTCTACTGGTGACATCCGGTACGGTGCTATAGAAATCGGTCCGGTTCTAGGTACTAGATCAATGTTGAATTCTATCTCTCGTTGAGGAGAAAACTCAGGTATGTCATCCAGAAAAACATCAGGAAATTCCTTCACCACATGGATCTGTTATAGGCTTAATTCAGTGTCAGTCGAGCTAGCCGCTAACAGAACGTACCCCTCACAATCACTCCCATTTAAGGTAACTCTTATGGAATTTAAATATAAAGTATGGGACAAAAATGGTTTAGTATGTAAACTATTAGATGGAATAACAGCAGTCCTCTCAAAGCAATCAAGGAAAACATGATATTTAGATAACCAATCTAATCCTAGCATAACTTCTAAACCACGTAAAGGCAAATAAATTAGATCATGTATGAAAATTCTATTCCTAATAGTAAATGGTACTTGCAGGCACACTAAAGTAGTCAAAGTATTTTAGGATGTGGGTGTATGAACAATTATATCAAAGTTTAACTAAGAGAAATCTGATCCCAACTCACGAGTAATAGTTAGAGAAATAAAGGAGTGTGATGCACCCGAATCATACAGTACAGTTAGAAATTGATTTTTGACATAACACCGACCTTGGATTAGGGCGTATGATTGCATAACATCATTAGTAGTCATAGCAAACACTCCACCTTGTTACTGGGTTTGCACTAGATTTCGAGCGGACTTTTTTAGGCATTCCTTAGAAATATGTCCAGGTTCTCCATAAGTAAAACAAGGGTTCGTTCCTTACGGCATCCAGATCTCACATAGCCATAGCCATGGAGATCATAACAGCTATAAAGATAGATGTGCCTCGCATCGATTCATTGTTTGGAACTCGATTAAACTATGCCTATTCGCAGTCATTGAGGTGTTATCCACACCAAACAATCAACATTAAGGTGACCAGTCTTCATATCTCAAGTTAGGCACGAACATTCCCAAAATAAGCACTCATAAACATTAATGCCAAATGTATCTTAAAGATACCCTAACAGCATGAGACACACAAGCAGAATATGCAGTAAAGCATAGTCAGTACACTCCCTAGGCTCTACTGGGAACGAACTGCTCTGATACCAAATTGTAACAATCCAACTCCTGGCCATGGTCATACAAGAAGCCAAGTGTTACCAACTTGTTCTTCCTAATTATTAACTATTATTTAATATATGAGCCTATTTCTTGTTAGAACGTTGCCAATTTTACGAGTAACTTTTTTTTATTTAACTTATCATTGCGAGCGATGAAGTAATATAAATAAGCATGCATAAAATGAAATAATAAGGAAGCATAAAGAAACATAAAACATAGCTGATAATATACATCATGTACACTATAACAAAACATGTAGCATTTACAAAAGATCAAGTTAGTTTAAATCCTCGTCAAACCTACATAGCTAATATATACACGACACTCCCAGGGCCTGGCCCATACAAAAAGCCGCTAAACTAACGCCCAGGCTATTGATAAACCCCGATTTCGTGGTTTATTTTGTGCTTATTTTGGGGGATTTATTCACCTTTTCCCACATTTATTCAATGGAATAGCATGGTTTTGTAATTCTCCCTTGAATTATGCTTAAATGTAAAAACATACTTTTTAGGCCCTAATTCGGTGATTTTAGATCCACCTTAATTCCATTCGATGCCTTGATGTGTTTGTTAAGTAATTTCAGGTTCATAAGGCAAGTATTGGATGGAAGAAATGAGAAGAAAAGCATACAAAGAGGAGAATGCATGAAGAAACAAAGATTTGGAATGTACCAACGGATGCGCACGCGTACAAGGCGTGCATGCACAGAAGTGGTTTTATTCACAAGGACGCGCCTGCGTACATATCGCTTCCGCGCAGATTGGGAATTTGCCAGCGACGCGCACGCGCATATGGCGCGCGCGCGCCGATACTCTCACTTGGCCCACTTAATGGCAAAACGCTGGGGCGATTTCTGAGCTACCCAGGCCCAAATCCAACTTGTTTCTGAGTGTATTTCATGTAGAATTGAAGTCCAAGCAAAGGGAGAGCAATTAGTTTAGCCAACATGAGCTTTTAGTTAGTTTCTAGAGAGAGAAGCTCTCTCTTCTCTCTAGAATTAGGTTAGGATTAAGTTAGATTATTTTATTTTCATGTTTAATTACTTGATCTTATTTAGTTTCTTCCATAATTTCTCTTTTCTACATCATAATTCTCTTAGTTTTTATGTTAATTTTCCCTTTTGCTTTCTTTTGTGATGATGAACTCATGTTGGATTTGTTTACATTTAATGCAATTTTAATGTTGATGTTTCTTTAATTGATGTTGACTTGGATTGTGATTTTACATTTCTTACAATTGATAGTTAGTAGATTTACAATTCTTTCACTTTCACTAAGCTTTTCTTTACTACCCACCAAGTGTTTGACAAAATGCTTGGTTGGGCCTTGGAATAGATTGTGAGCATTCTTGGCTTGGAAAGAGTGATTGGGCAATCTTGAGTCATGAAAACCCAACTTACGTTGGTGATTTAGAATTGTTAGCTAGTATTGTTTCCATTAACGCTAACCTTTTGCTAATCTGATTAGTAAGTGGGTTAGGACTTTTGGATTGAGATTAGCTAGTCTCGTTAGACTTTCTCCCTATTTGTTGGAGATGACGTAATGAGATAAATTCTTGTTTATAATAGTGACTCGATTAATTGGTCTTGTTTGACATTCTCCCGATGTGTGAGTTAACTAAACAAGATAAATTAATCATGCATGATTAGGATAGAAAGCCTAAGATCTCAATTCAATGTCATGAATGTCTCTCTCCTTTAATTGCTTTTTTTAATTGTTTGCTTGATTTACTTTCCTTGCACAATTAAATTCCTTGTCAATCATCAACCAAAAACCCCTTTTTCCCCTCTATAGCCAATACGCATGCACTCCATTGGTTCCTAGGGAGACGACCCGGAGTCTAAATACTCCGGTTATAAGATCATTTGGGGATTGTATTTGTGACAAAATCATAAACACCAAAATTTTTGCATGTGAGGACTCTTGATTGGTTTGGAAACTATACTTTACAACAAGACTCCATTAGATAAATTCTAAACCGTCAAGAGTCCATCTTCATCAAAATGTCAAACCAATTATCAAAATTTTGATGAAGATGGACTCTTGACGGTTTAGAATTTATCTAATGGAGTCTCGTTGCAAAGTATAGTTTCCAAACCAATCAAGAGTCCTCACATGCAAAAATTTTGGTGTTTATGGTTTTGTCACAAATACAATCCCCAAATGATCTTATAACCGGAGTATTTAGACTCCGGGTCGTCTCCCTAGGAACCAATGGAGTGCATGCGTATTGGCTATAGAGGGGAAAAAGGGGTTTTTGGTTGATGATTGACAAGGAATTTAATTGTGCAAGGAAAGTAAATCAAGCAAACAATTAAAAGAAGCAATTAAAAGAGAGAGACATTCATGACATTGAATTGAGATCTTAGGCTTTCTATCCTAATCATGCATGATTAATTTATCTTGTTTAGTTAACTCACACATCGGGAGAATGTCAAACAAGACCAATTAATCGAGTCACTATTATAAACAAGAATTTATCTCATTACGTCATCTCCAACAAATAGGGAGAAAGTCTAACGAGACTAGCTAATCTCAATCCAAAAGTCCTAACCCACTTACTAATCAGATTAGCAAAAGGTTAGCGTTAATGGAAACAATACTAGCTAACAATTCTAAATCACCAACGTAAGTTGGGTTTTCATGACTCAAGATTGCCCAATCACTCTTTCCAAGCCAAGAATGCTCACAATCTATTCCAAGGCCCAACCAAGCATTTTGTCAAACACTTGGTGGGTAGTAAAGAAAAGCTTAGTGAAAGTGAAAGAATTGTAAATCTACTAACTATCAATTGTAAGAAATGTAAAATCACAATCCAAATCAACATCAATTAAAGAAACATCAACATTAAAATTGCATTAAATGTAAACAAATCCAACATGAGTTCATCATCACAAAAGAGAGCAAAAGGGAAGGTTAACATAAAAACTAAGAGAATTATGATGTAGAAAAGAGAAATTATAGAAGAAACTAAATAAGATCAAGTAATTAAACATGAAAATAAAATAATCTAACCTAATCCTAACCTAATTCTAGAGAGAAGAGAGAGCTTCTCTCTCTAGAAACTAACTAAAAGCTCATGTTGGCTAAACTAATTGCTCTCCCTTTGCTTGGACTTCAATTCTACATGAAATACACTCAGAAACAAGTTGGATTTGGGCTTGGGCAGCTCAGAAATCGCCCCCAGCGTTTTGCCATTAAGTGGGCCAAGTGAGAGTATCGGCGCACGCGCGCCATGTGCGCGTGCGCGTCGCTGGCAAATTCCCAATCTGCGCGGAAGTGGTATGTACGCGGGCACGTCCTTGTGAAAAAAACCACTTCTGCGCGTGCTCGCCTTGTACACGTGCGCGTCCGTTGGTACATTCCAAATCTTTGTTTCTTCATGCATTCTCCTCTTTGTATGCTTTTCTTCTCATTTCTACCATCCAATACTTGCCTTATGAACCTGAAATTACTTAACAAACACATCAAGGCATCGAATGGAATTAAGGTGGATCTAAAATCACCAAATTAGGGCCTAAAAAGCATGTTTTTACATTTAAGCATAATTCAAGGGAGAATTACAAAACCATGCTATTCCATTGAATAAATGTGGGAAAAGGTGAATAAATCCCGCAAAATAAACCACGAAATCGGGGTTTATCAAATCTCCCCACACTTAAACCAAGCTTGTCCTCATGCTAAAATCAAGAAAGAAGCAAAGGGTATCACATTTATTCAATGCAAACTACTAACTAAATGCAATCTATCTATGTGCAAGTTATCTACATGAATGAAATGGCTCAGTCAAAACAAGTCAATTTCCAAGAGTACACATATAAGCACAAGGGCTAGGGTATTAGCAATCAAACAAACCACAATTGGATTGAATCATCGAAAGAGTTTACAAACTTGCAAGAAAAGATTATCAAGGGTGGAAACATGTAATTGAGCGATCGAACCTCACCGGATATGTATCCGCTCTAGACACTCAAGTGTATAGGGTTGATTTACTCAATTCTCCCCTAATCATGCTTTCCAAGATTTGTTTTTCATCTAACAATCAACAATCAAATCATGCATGCATACAAATATCATGAGGGCTTTCCCATAGGTTGTAATGGGGCTGGGGTCAAGGTAGGATGCATATGGTCAAGTGAGCTAGAAATTTGAATCTTTGATTAACTTAAACTTCCCACCTAACCTATGATAACCTGTACAATTCTAAACAAACCTAACTACCCATTCTTCACTTTTTCACACACTCATGCATTCTCTTTTTGATCATCACACATATGCATTGGCTCTTATTGAACTTCAACTTGGGGCATTTTGTCCCCTCTTTATTACAATTCTTTTCTCTCTCTCTTTCTTTTTATTTTTTTTAAGAATATATATATACAAGTACCAATGCATATGGTTTGACATTTGATTAATACATGAGTATGTACCCAATTCCCAAGATTTTTCAACAAAAATACAAGCACACTTTTATCTCTACCCAATGTTCCCAACTTTCCCCAAAATTAAATAATGAACACCCTCACTAGCCTAAGCTAATCAAAGATCCAAATTAAGGGATATTTATTGTTTTTCACTCAGGTTTGTAATGTGCTACAATTAAGAATAAGTGGGTTAAGCATAGGCTCAAAATTGGCTAACAATGGAAGATAAAAGGTAGGCTATTTGGGTAAGTGAGCTATTTGAACAATGGCCTCAATCATATAAATGCATGTGTGCACAAAATAATGGACATATAGAATTAAACAAATCAAGGATTACAATCATAGGAAGAGAATAATGCACACAAGAATGAAAATAAGTGGTTATATATGACGTAACCACACAATTAGGCTCGAACCTCACATGCTTGTGTTCTTAGCTCAAAACATGATCCACAAAGTATATATTTCAAGCAAGTTCTACAAAAAAAAATTTTTTTCAACCAATTGGGGTGGTGCCCTAAAACTGAGTTTCTTGGAAATTTCCATCATATTGATTGAGCTTATTCTAATGCAAAATTGTGATTTAGAAAAAAAAATTTTAAAAATTCTTCTAGTTTACCCCTTTTTCAATCAAAACACATTTCTTCTATAAGAAGGGTCAACTAGATTTTCAACAATCCATTAATTTTCTAATCACAACCAACAACTAAGATGCAATATATATATATATATATATATATATATATATATATATATATATATATATATACTAAAAGTGTGCAACAACCAAAATAAGAGTATCTACAAAAGCATAAATATGTACAATAATCCCAAAATGATCTAAAACATAAAGTGCAGAATAAAACAAAATAAAGTAGCAGCGAATAGAAATAAAAGTCTGAAAGTTCACCACATAAGTGCAAACACCAGTCACGAACGGTGACCTCCCCACACTTTAGAATTGAGCATCGTCCTCGATGCTACTACTGAAGCTCGGGATGGGGGTCAACAATTGCACCAGGCTGTGGCTCATGCTCAGGCTCGGGTGGCGGAACTGGAGGTGGCACTGGCTGTGGCTCAGGTACTGGCTGTGGCTCCGGAATGTCATGCTGGACCTCAGGAGTGGTCTGCATCTCTGGTGATGCCTCCTGCTGTATCGGCTCCTCACCATGCTCTTCCTTCGGATCCTGCTCATCAGAAGCGGGGGACTCTGAAAGTGGAGGGAGCTCGATACCCTGTGATGCAGCTGCCTAGTCTAAGCGGTCGAGGCGTCGCACGACGCGACGCTCGAAGCGCTCCACGAAGCGAAGAAGGTGCTGCACTAACAGATAGGTCGGCTCAGGTGCTGATGGTGGTGCAGGTGCTGCTGTGGAGGATGAAGGTCTAGCCGCCTCGGCTACCGCTCTAGCTCGAGAACGGCGGCTAGTCGGGGGCTTCTCGTGCACCCATAGACCCCAGGGAATAGTAACTTCCTTGTCATCGTCATCTGGAGGTGGTGGTGTCACGTCATCGTCCTCCCATGGGACATCATCTAGCTCAGCTAAGCTAGTAATCAGTGTCGGAAACGATAACAAGCCGCGGACATGAGCTCTCCACATGCTATTCCTAATCAACCGGGGGAAATACACCTCCTTCCCCTCCATGACACACCCAATCAGAACTAGCATGTCCATCGGAATCTCTGAGAAGTGAGTAGTAGGGAAGACATAGTAGGCAAATATCTGCTGCCAGGTCCTAGCCTCCCTAGTCAGATATGCAAATAGCATTCCCTTGGGCTTCGTGTTGCTCAAATCCATCACCCAGGAAGCATCTGGTGTAGCAATCATGCGCTTAAGCGCCTCATAGTCAAAAGTCATGGAGAGGAGAGCTACCTCTGCCTGCTGGTAGGCACAAGTCTCAAGAGTACCAACTCTGCAAAGCAGTGTATCCCTTATGGCATCCTCAGTGATCATAATCTCTCTACCCCTCAAGTGTACTGAATCCAAGCCTGGTCGGAAGAAGTTACAGTAAAATTCCCTGACCCACTAGATGTTAATCCGTCCCAAGTCTCTATCGACGAAATCCAATCCCAACTCAGAAATACGGGCGTTTATGGCACGCCTCACATCATTGGGAAGATTCAGCTTCTTCTCAATGTTTAGCTTTGTCTTTGCATAACGAGAAAGGCATAGCTCGCAGTAAAGGTTTGGGAATTTAGTCGAATCAGTGGATGGAAGTAACTGATTTTCTTTTTCCTCATCATTTATCGGATTCTTAGCATAGTTAGCATATGGTGAGGGTGTAGAGGTCTTAGAGCGCTTCCTCTTTTTGGAAGTGGTGGCTATAGCCTTTCCTTTATCTAACATCCTGAAAAACAGAAATAATATAGTATAAACCTATAGCCAAGTAGATACAAAGCACTCAAAGCGAAGCATAATCATGAAGTGAATAAAGAAAGAAGATTCCTTGGAATGCAAGCAACAGAATGCAGAACTCAAACCAAACTTCAAACCAAGAATTCAAACCATATTTTGCACATTATTCGTTAATTGAGTTCAGAAAGCACCATATCCAAAAGAATGACAAAAGATTTAGGTTGAAAACCGAAAGAAGTCAGGTGGTGAAACAAGTTAGAGTTAGAATTCAGTTTGAAAATTAGTGATATGGTGATTACCATCTCAATTCGAAAGTAAGGCACAAAACAAGGCAGTTAATAAGTTCACAATCATGAATTGCAACAAGTCATTGATGATGAAATATGATATTGCTAGAAAGCAACTAATAAGAAACAAACCATCAATCAATGGGAAGATCACTAAAATCACATGAATTTATGTTGGTAAAATCAATTCATCATGGAATGAACCAATCAAAAGGCATGAATAACAAGCAATGGCCAATCGAAAAGCTTGTTCAACCATGCAATGCAAAGAAGTAAATCAGCATGAATAACAAGCAAGAATGTGAAAAGCATGACGAAAGAACTTGTTCTTGAAGAGTTTTCAAAAACCATTTAAGCAACAGTACTCTAGTTGAACAAAATTCATCAACTAGGGGCTGTTACATTCATCAACAAGATCAACACAAAAACTGTGGTTAATGAAAATCAGGCAGCATTTCAGCAGCACAAACAGCAGCAAGCGGAGCAATAGAAAACAATTCAAATTAAATCAGCCAAGAAGCAATTATGAACAGGTAAGCAGCCAATATCCATGAGTAAAGTAACTGTTAACAACAGCAAGCCAAACTCAGTTAATGCCTAAATGGAAACAGTAATGTAACAGAGCAGTTCACAGAGCAACAGAAATTCAAACAATGCCTAAATCCACTACTCAGCCCAGATTCGCTAACAACCTAATTCAAACTAAACTAACTAATCTAACCTGATTAAACTGATCCTAACTATGCTACTGTAATTACAGTAAACAGCAAAAGAAGAAGCAAAAGAGGGGAGGGTGAGAACCTGGGTGCAGAGGCTGACAGATCAAGGGGGAGGAGAAAGTGAAGTGGAGCGGTGAGAAGAAGAACCGGCCAGAGCAGCGCGGCTGTCGGGTTGCACTGCTGAGCTTGCGCCGGCGACAATGGTGGTCGCGGCGGTGCTGGGCGGAACAGAGGGCAGAGATAGAGAGGAGGGGTGAGTGGAAGAAAAAGAAAGATGAGAGAAGGAAGAGAAGAGGGCGAGGTGATGATGGCGGCGACGGCGGCGAACGCTCGCTGGAGGTTCGCTGGAGGTTTGAAGATGGAGGAGAAGAAGAAAATGGAACGTTAGAGAGAGGGTGGTGTGATGCGCGAATGCGCTAGGGCTTCGCGTCTCTGAGGTAAGTGAAAATTCGAATCCACGCGCGTGCGCACTATGCGCGTTCGCGTGGGTGGGTGAAATGGAAGAACGGCGCGAAAGCGCCATGCGCGCTTGCACATAGATGAAGGAATCGGAATGGGCGCGGACACGTAACGTGCGCGTCGGCGCGGATGTGCTGGGCTGAAGGCACAAAAGGGGCCCAGAATTGGCACAACTCTCGGGTCCTTTGGCCTGGACGATGCTAAGACGTATCGACGCGCGTGCGCACTGTGCGCGTTCACATGGATGGTTTGAGCTTATTGGATGGGCGCGGAGGCGTGTAGTACGCCAACGCGTAAAAAGGGAAACAAGGAGTGACGCGGACGCGTATAGCGTGCATCTGCGTGAGTTGAGGCACAGAGTTGGCCCAAAAGTGGCGCAACTCTCTGGTTTTTGGCCCAGGGAACTAAAATACGCAGCCGACGTGCGCGCGCGCTCTGCGCTTGCGCGTGGCTTGCTTTTCCTTCTCTTCTTTTTTTTATATATATATATGAGCATCAAAAGATCTCATAGTTTTCCATCCTTCCCTAAAAGTCTAGCTAAGGTGTAAGGTTAGGCACATTTTAAAACATAGGGACATTTTCAAACAACTTGAGAAAACTTGCAATCCATGCAAAAACTCAATTCAAAGAAAATTCATCCCTTATCAAAGCATAGAATATATAAACACCTTAGTGAACAAAGAAAAATATATTAAGGGGTAAAGAAACTATATACAATGGAACCCTATTTATTCATTCATTATATCTACAAGAGAATGGAAAGAGTTTACCATGGTGGGGTGTCTCCCACCAAGCACTTTTATTTTAAGTCCTTAAGTTGGACCTTGGGAGGCTCCTTGTCAAGGTGGCTTATGCTTGTACCCATCCTTGAACCTCCAAAAGTGCTTGTTCTTCAATCGGTTGTCAGAAGTTCCAACCTTTTTCCTCAAGCTTTGGTGAGGTTCTTTCCAAGATGTGAGCTCCCGAGAATAACTATCACAGGATAATCCAGGATCCCATATCTTGTCCTCGCACCCATCTTCTAGTTGATCGTCTTGACTTTGTCCGGGCGACGAGAAAACAAAATTCTCATGGAAGCACCAAACTACTCTCCTAGACCTATTTGGTTTAGCATTACACCAATCCATGCTCTCTAATTTCGAGCTTCCCACCATAATGAGCCTAGATTTAGAACGCCAACCACTAAACATCCTCCTTTTCCGCTTGATTTCACAAAGCGCCCTAAGTTGGCCATCCGTTTCAAGCAAACCATACTCAAGTGGGAAAATAAAGCTGAGAGTTAGAAGTTTTACCCACTCGAACTGAGGATTGGATGACGAACTAGGTGGAGGAGTTCCCAAAGATCGTGATAAATCATGCTCTACTCCCGTCCATCCTCTTCTAGAGGTTTCCATCACTTGGCGAGGTTCTTCAAGTTCCTCCTCCTCTTCACCAATTTCTTCTAGTTCTTCCCCCTCACTTTCATCATAGATAGGAGGTCTAGTGAAGTCTACCTCATCATCAAGTCTAAGCAATTTGGGGAAGGATTCTTCAAACTCAAAAGGATCATATGTTGATTCGGAGTCATCATAAGTAGGAGAGTTTGCTGCTTGGAACACTCCTTCCAGTTCTTCACTCGCATTAGGCCTTGGAGGTTGCAAGTCCAACTCAACCTTGCTTTCCAATGTACTGGAGAAGGGTCCAACAGGATCGTCAAGGGAACTGATCAAGGTGGGCAAAAAATCACTAGTGATGGAATCCACTTCTCTGTCAATTTCCTTTAACTCATTGTTTACTCTCTCAATATTGCTCGTTTCTTTGATATTCCCTCCACACTCCTTGGAGGAGGGTTCCTCAACTTGAGACTCCTTTATGTACTCAACATGTCCTAAACATCCGCCCACTACTTCCTTTTGTTCGCTGATTCCTATCTTCTCCTCTTGTTGCGTTCTTGCTTCAATTCTTCTTCCTCACCATGGAGTTCCATGTTCATATCCTCACTGAGCTCCTGGGTTGTTTCAACAATTGGGGTACTTATGGCGCATGAGCTTAGGTGAGATGTTAGGTGACCCACGGCTTCTGCTATGCCGGCCACCCTTACTCTTAACTCCTTAAACTTGGTTTCATCCTCCTCTTGTCGCCTTAAAATACGAGATTCAAGGTCTCTCAATTCTAACATGAAGGCTTCATCAGGAGGTGGCATTGGAAGAGAAAATTCATCAGTTAGGGAAAGATTGTTGTAATCGGAAGGTGGTTCATATTGGTGAAGTTCTTGAGGTGGTGTATGTGGAATTTGTGGTTCTTGAGAGTATTGGGGTTGGGATGGTGGTTGTTCTACATGTGATTCTAATGGTGGTTGATATGGTGTGTATGAGTTATGGTCATATGGAGGTGAATGGTGGTATGAGGCTTGTGAGTATGACGTATGGCTATATTGAGGATATGGCTCATAGGCATATGGTGGTAGTTCTTGAAAATCACAAGGGAATTCACCATAGCTAATGGATTGATATGCATCATAGAACGGCTCTTCTTCATAGTGCATTGGTGGAGGTTGTTGCCATGGAGGTTGATAAAGTGTTTGAGGCTCCTCCCACCTTTGATCTCCAATTCCTTGATGCACATCCTCATTGAAGCTTTCATCTCCTACAACATAGTTTGAACTACACTCATAGCCAAAGTGAGAATTCATAGTGAAGTGGGAAATAAAAACAAAGAGCAATAATAAATGAGGAAGACTAAATCCTAAAACTAGCAAAAATCAACAAATAAACCAAAGATAAAGCTATTCACAATATTTATAATAGCCAATTAACATAGCACCATTGGTCCCCGGCAACGGCGCCATTTTGATGAAGATGGACTCTTGACGGTTTAGAATTTATCTAATGGAGTCTCGTTGTAAAGTATAGTTTCCAAACCAATCAAGAGTCCATCTTCATCAGCTAGCCTAACCAATCTATAGCTCCTAGCTCTCGGGTGTACTAAAACAAGTGAGAGGCTAACCAAAGTCAATGTCAGACTAGAGTGTCATCAAAAGAATGCCCCTACCACTTTCAGTCTATATCTACACGTGGCAGTTTGGTAAGTCGTCATGTGGCTCATCCATTTCCTCTTCCCACTCTATCTCCATCTCTAGATCCTCCTCCTCCTCGTCGTCAGCAACTATAGCTATACTCTTGGAACCACCAGAAGCACTACTGTCACTATGAACAAAGTCATTTGTGAGCACAGGTCCGTTCGCGTATATAGGAGCTACCCCATCGTCCGGTACTGCCGGCTCATCGTTCTGTGGAAAGTCAGGAATCGGCTCAAGGGGAAAGTCCCACTCTGGTGGAATCACAGGTACATACTCACCAGCTATCTCGGACTCCTCGGGAATGATAGGCTCAGGTGCTGCCTCATTCAAGGGTTGAGCTGGTATAGGGTGTCCATGATCATTGGAAAAAAAGGATGTCCAGGTGCGTCAGGCGGTAACCAGGATAAGGAAAAGTCGTAAGGAGCGTCGGGGTCAAACAATGGGCTAGACAGAGGATGTTAAAAAGCTCAATTTTGTAATGTGTATCGTCTGATATGAGGCTCCAATCCCGTAATGAAGTAACTGTGGTGTACTGGATCCTCAAAAATGTAAGGGTCCTTGAACTCATAGAATATCACGCCCGTTTCCATCTTGAGGGGGATAGGTAGAGAAGGGGGGTAAGAACTTGGGAGTTCTTAGTAGAGTCAGGCTAATTAGTCATGTTAATCAGCTCCGTCGTGTTTATCAAATAACCAAGTACTTTACAAAAAACAGAGAAAGATAGAAAAGTAGATAACAGAAAAGTAGAGAAAACAGAAAACAGTAAAAATAGAAGAAAACATAGAAATAGCATACAAGAAGACAAACATAGGAAGTAAAGCCCACATATACAAGGAATGCAACAGAGAATGATGTGCAGACAAGAATGATGCATGTCTAGCACTAGTACAGGCCATGAGCTCATGTGTCGGTTAGCTGCCCGCAATCCCCACATTTTTTCGGTCACGAGTCCACAATTTCCCTGATACAATTTTTCGTTCTAAATAAATGCGCATATAATAATAGCAGCTCTACTGAGACAGCCTCTGCTTTTTACTCATAGGAAAATATATATATATACTCTACTCTGGGGAACGGAAAATGGCTGTAGGTAACTTAGTTTTCCTACAAAAGCTCTGGGTAGCCTCAAGCAACAAACATACACACAAATATCTCTAAAGCATATGACCTTTCAATAGGCCCTCTATTTGTTCTTTTTTCTCTTTATCGTATTACTCTTTTCTCTTTATCTCTTTACTTTGCTCTGGTTACTTTTCTCTGTATCTCTTTACTCTGCTCTGATTTCTCTATTTAATGTATGTATTTAAAGCTTATGTAAGTTTCGATATGAATGGTTAGCCTGTCCCAAGTATAGGTTCATTAATTCTATACTGAAACAGTTTAACTTTTCATATTATACCTAACCCTAGGCACAACTCAAGTACTAACTATGTTGCTCGTAGTTCGTTCACTAATCTCTCTTTGTTTCTGTCATTAAAACTTTACTGACTTTTTCCTTGATTTTTATCTTTTCTTCAACTTTTTATCTTTCCTTTATCTTTACCTCACCAATATGTTATTACCACTTCCTAAGTATTTTATGAAGGTAATTATGAGATTCTGCGCTTAAAATAGTCTTTCTAAAACTTTTACGAAAAACTACCTTTTTCGCATTATTTTATTATTTTTATTAAAATATTATTTTTAATTAAATATTATTATTTAATATTTTATTATTATTTATTATTTTATCATTAAATTTTCGAAAATTACTTCATTTTTAACTTTTACTTTATAAATCTACTTTTTATCACCCATAATTTTAATATTTTTACTTTAAACACCCTAACTTTTAGAAATTATAAACTAACCCCCAAACACCAAAATAATTACTTCCTTGTCCTTTTTAAGATCTAAAGCCTGTTCCTCATTGTTCTTCATCACACTCAAAGTGTTCTTCTTATTCTTCATAAATTCTTCAGATTCTTTCTCTGTTTTCACCCGTTTTTCAATCTTTTCGGTAACTGATTTTTACCAAAATTCAAAATAAAATTATAGCCACCAAAGTCCCACATTTTGACTTGATTTCAACACAAATTCAACCCCAATTTAAGGGTTAGAGTTTAGTTTTCCAACTGCACTCAAGAACACAAATTCATAGCTTGAATTTCATCAAAATTTTAACAAACTTTCACCAAGAATAACTCATATAAACAATCAATTTCAAGCATAACCAAACCATATCACAATCACAAAACTCAAATACAATTAATCAAGATTAATTTCACCAAACCCTACTTTGATTTGATGCTCTAAATCTGGTTATGCTTTTAGGTGTTCTTTTTGCACTTTTTCCTCCTAAATCACATCAAGAACAACTTTAAATATAAAAACCGTCAACTGAATGAAACTTCATATGACTATTAGAATGAGATTCCTCACCTTATTTTTGTTGGAAATTGAGGTTTCTTAGCCCTCAAGTCAAGTCAAGCATGAATCCTAAGGAAAAACATCAAGAAAACACGTGTTTAAGCATGTTTCCTTTAAACCGAAGCAAAAGAGAGAAGGTGCAGCCAACTCACCTTGATTCCAGCCTTGATTAGTCATATGATTGTGAAGAGAAAGAAGAGATGATCATTTTGGTCAGATTGAAATTTTGATTTGAGTTTTAGTTCAGAAGAAATCAAGCTTTGAAGATTTGGAACTAAGAACTTTTCTCTCTTTTTCTCTCTTCCTATTTTCGGCCACAAGGAGTAAATGAGACAGCCTTGGAGGTCTTGGGGTGGTAGAGGTGGGCTGTGATTGGTTTGTTTGGAGGTGAATTAAAATAATATTAAAATATCCCCAGTGTATAACTACTAAAATCTGATGTATCGAAATACTCGTAAAAACATCTCTAAAAATTATTTTCTGAGCTACTAGCATAAATGACACTAGTAACATATTTAATATGTGAATAGAACATGTATGATGAGGCATTAGCATTGCTAAAGTCATCAAAGAGTGCTGGTGCTAAGCTGCACCAGTAAACTGTGAACCCGGTTAAACCGATCTCCTATTTTTAACTAAAACAGACCAGGTAATATTATAATATCATTCAAGCAGCTTCTAGTACTAATATAATGATAATATTATACTATTATCTTTATTTTCTCATGAATTGAGTCCGGTTCATCAAACTGAGACTATTTACGGAAACCAGAATCAAAATTCCTAACCGATACGGTTCAAAAACTAGGTTCTTCGTGATTACATTATCGAGCTTGCTTCAGAAGAGGTCCTGGATTAAAGATGTCATAATGACAATGAGAATTGAGGGACTTGACGATACAGAAGAGGTGTTCCCTTTACTAATCATCCGGAGAAATTCGTGTCTTCGGAAAAGATCTCGTGTACTCGAAAACTAGGTTGTTACAGGCTTAGGCCAAACTTGGGCCCGGTTTAACCGCTTAGTATTTTTGGTCCGTTTAGCCCAACTTTGGGCAAAAACCTTTAGAATTAGTACCCGGTTTTCAATTCTAAATATTTCTTAAGTTTTTCTATAGTTTTTATTACTCTTACACAGTAACGGACAAACTTAAGTCAGTACTGCCGGCTAATTTATCGATACACATTTTTACGCAATTTTCCACAGAAAATTACATTTTTCCACTCAAAAAATTCACTGAATTAGAGCTCACCTTTAAATTTTTAAATCAAGACTTATAAATTTTTGAACTTATCTCGAGAAATAAATTTATTATTTTATTTTAATTAAACGATAATTAACTTCTAGTTCTTTCATCCTCCCCACCAAATTAGAAATTTTGTCCCCAAAATTTAAGAATTACATGAGAATAACTCGGGGTAATCCTTCCGCATCTCTGACTCCAAATCCTAAGTGTGCTCTTCCATTCCAACTCTCTTCCAGGCTACCTTCACCAACGGAACTTCCTTTCCACACATCTTTTTCACATTAGTGTCATCAATCCTCACCTGGCATGACTTGAGAAGTTAAATTCTCCTTTAGTTCGACCGACTCGGGGTCTATCACATGAGTCACATCCGGTATGTATTTACGGAGTTGTGACACGTGGAATATATTATGTAGGTTAGATAGACATGGTGGCAAAGCTACTTGGTAAGCCACTGACCCAACTCGCCTTAACACTTCAAAAGGCCCTATGTATCTTGGGTTCAGCTTCATCGTCTTAATTGCTCTACCGACCCCAGTTGTTAGAGTAACCTTCAAAAATACATGTTACCTTCTTCAAATTCTAATGGTTTCCTCCTCTGATCCGCATAACTCTTTTTTCGGCCTTGTGCAGTTAGGATCCTAGCTCGAATTTGCTTGATCTTCTCAGTGGTCTCTACTATAAAATCCAGTCCCAACACACTTGCTTTACTGGCTTCATACCAATACAGTGGAGACTGGCACTTCCGTCCATACAAAGCCTCATACGGAGCCATAGCAATGCTCGTATGAAAGCTGTTTTTGTGCGCAAACTCCACCAAGGGCATGTAACGTTCCCAACTTCATGTTGATCCAACACACATGTCCTTAGCATATCTTCCAATGTCTAAATAGTTCTTTCTGACTGTCCGTCAGTTTGTGGATGATATGCCGTGCAGAGACATAGTCTCGTACCGAAGGCTCTTTGAAAAACTCTCCAAAATCTTGATGCGAATCGGGAATCTCGATCCGACAGTATCATCTTTGGCACACCATGCAACCTCACTATCTCCTTAATGTACAACCGTGCCAACTCTTCCAGTGAATAGTTCACTCGGATAGGAAAAAATGAGTGAACATGGTTAAGCGATCCAGAATCATCCAAACTGCATCAAATCCTAACCTAGTCCTTGGCAAACCCATTACAAAGTCCATTGCAACTCCTTTCCACTTCCATTGAGGAATCTCCAAGGGCTGTAGCATTTTCGACGGTCTCTGGTGCTCTATCTTCACCTTCTGACACGTCAGACCCTTAGACACAAGTGAAGCTACATCACCTTATATTCTAGGCCACCAAAGTAAGCCTAACTCTCAAAGTAAGCCTCTATGACAACAAGTTAAGTATACAAAAGAGAGAAAATCTACATCAATATAACCAAAATACCAAATGATAGAAGAGATCATCCACCTTTTCACCGTCCTACAAACTCACCGAGGTGGGTTGCGACCTGCATCTGGAAAACAAAAACAACATATGGTATGAGAACCGGAGGTTCTCAGTATGGTAATAGTGCCCAATAGATAAGATATAAGGTTCTGGGATACCAAAGGAAATTCTAGAACTTCACATCGATCCAATTATTCAAGCTTAAAGAAATAAATAACTTAAACCAATAATATGATATTCTAACTTAAAAGGTTTCTAATCTAACAGAAACAACGCTATCCCATAGCCTTCACCAAGGAAGTAAGCATGTTATATATTTAAGCAAAGCAAGCGAACACCTCGAAATAGCTCGGGCCAAACGGGTTGTGATAAACCCCAATTTTGTGGTTTATCTTGTGCTTAATTTAGGAGATTTTATCAACTTATCTCACATTTATTCAATGAAATAGCATGGTTTTGTAATTCTCCCTAAATTTGTACTTAAGTGTAAAAACATACTTTTTAGGCCTTAAAATAGCTAAATTTAATTCACCTTAATTCCATTCGGTGCCTTGATATGTTTGTTAAGTGATTTCAGATTCATAAGGCAAGTATTGGATGGAAGAGATTAAGAGAAAACCATGCAAAGTGGAGAATTCATAAAGAAATGAGCATTTGGAGGAATCAAAGCCACGTGCACGCGTCGTCCACGCGTACGCGTGAGAAGGAGATTCATGGCCACGCGCACACATCATCCACGCGTACGCGTGACGAGCGGCACGTGACTCACTTAAAGTGAATTCGCTGGGGGTGATTTTTGAGCTTTCCAAGCCTAAGTCCAACTCATTTCTGAAGTTATTTAGTGCAGAACTCAAGATGGGTCTTGGGGGGAGCAATTAGTTAGTGTAGGAAGCATGCCTTAGGTTAGATCTAGAGAGAGAAACTCCCTCTTCTCTCTAGAAATTAGGGTTCTTAGTTTAATTTTCTTCTAGATTTAGGTTTTCCACTAGTTGTAGAGTAGTTTTCTACATTCTTGGCTTGGAAAGAGGAATTAGGTGCTCTTGAGTCATTAATACCGAACTTACGTTGGTGATTGTTCATATCCTGGGCCGAGCTGTATGGTCTGGGTTGAACGAAGACAAAAATGACTGACCTTTTTGGAAGGTTGGCTCGTCCCTGACCTCTTCTCAAAGAGCTCAACCAAATTGCTATAAGGGCCTAAGCAGGCCCAAAGCAAAAGATCATAGCGCACCTGAAAGCGGTTGGCCAAAGATAAGTGGACTTACCCATAAAAAGATAAGATAAGATAACTAACTTATCTCAGGGGAGGTCACTCCACACTACTATAAATACACTGGAGCATCCAGGTATAACTGACTCTCTTGCAGGTACCCCCACCCTTCGGTGACTAAGGATCAACAGTATCTCAAGATTCAGCAAGTTAGACCCAACAGCTCCGATCACACTCAAAGATCTCATCCGAGATCGACCTTCAGTTTTAGGTAACCCTCGGAACATTGGTGCCATTGCCAGGACCTGGAAGTCATCCCACCATCATGGCAGACAATCCTGACAACGATCATGACTCCGGTTTGGAAGAAAGAACGCCGCATAAGAACACGGATGCTGCATCCAAGGAAACACCTCAATCCAAGGGAGACAAGCAAACCCCAAACACAGAGATCTTGGATGCAATCCGTGAACAACAGGATTGCCTTAAACAGCTTGAACAAGAAGCTGAACGGTAGCGAGAGGCCAAGAAAGACCTCCAGAGAGAAACAAGACAGCGTCGAGAGCTGGAGGACAAGCTCTTAAAGCTCGAAGCCGACCTCAAAACTAAGACCATCTGATCCAGCCGCGAAGATATCCCCTACAAGGACCAAGACCCGTTCATAAAGGAGATCATGAAAGCTAAAGTTCTAAAGGACTTCAAAGCCCCTGACTTGACTCTGTACGACGGTACGTCTGATCCAAGCCAACATCTCAGCAATTTCAGAAGTCAAATGTATCTTACGGATTCCTTAAATGCAATCCGTTGTAAAGTCTTTCCGACCACTTTAACCAAGACGGCGATAAAGTGGTTCGATAGCCTGCCGCCAAGATCAATAGCAAGCTTCGATGACCACGCCAAAAAATTCTTTGCTAGATTCTCCATCCAGAAAGACAAAGCCAAGCATGCTCCAAGCTTGCTAAGGATTAAGCAAGGAGATCCGGAAAACCTCCGCAACTACATGGAAAGATTCAACAAAGCATGTCTGAACATACAAAATCTTCCAACGGAAGCAACCATCATGGGTCTCATCAACGGCCTACGAGAAGGACCCTTTAGTCACTCCATATCCAAAAAGCATCAAACATCCCTCAACGAGGTTCAAGAACGGACGGAAAAATACATTATTATGGAGGAGAACTCCTAATTAGGAGAAACCTCCAAGGTTGGATTCTCCTACCAACCTCAGGACAAGGATAAAGAATCCAGGAAGAAAGAAGACCAACCTACTGAGAAACCTAGAAAGTACCACAACTACACCCCTCTGCGGGTGTCTCTCGTGGACGTATATCGGGAGATATGCAACACTGAGAAGATCCCATGATAAGGGAAAAATGATTCCACACAAACTCACCGGCAAGTGTACCAGGTCGCATCAAGTAGTAAAACTCACAAAAAGTGAGGTCGATCCCACAGTGATTGATGGATCAAGCAACTTTAGTGAGTGATCAGTCTAGTCAAGCAGATAGTAGTGAATTGGGTGAAATTGAACTAGCAGAAAGTAAATTGCAATGAATTTAAAGTGAAAAATATAAATCAGTAGAAACTTAAAAGAGCAAGAAATATAAATTGCAGCCAATGTGAAGGGAATTGGGTGCTGGAAAATTAAATGAAAGTAGTAAATCAGAACTCAGAACAATCGCAGAAGAATTAAATTGCATGAAAAGTAAATTCAGATCATATCAAACTCAAATGTAAAGTTGCAGAAAGTAAAATTGCAGAAGAGAATTGCAGAAATTGAGAATTTCATTGAAATAAAACTGAATTCAATATTGAAATGCAGAAAAATAAAAGTGTATGAAAGAAAGCCTTCTATTCTACTCCTACTCCTACTCCTACTGCTGCCTATAACTATTGCAGCCTACTGTCCGTGTGTGCTCTTTGAAATGCAACTGATGCCTTTATATAGGCTTTAAAAAATGAAAATGAAATTGTAAACAAATTACAAGTAAATGAAATTCCTATTCTAACTATGTCTTGTGCCTTTGAGTGATGTCAATGGGCTTTGCTTGCTTTGGAGCTTCAATGGGCTTTGAATCATATTAATTGAGCCAAAAATTGCATTTCCAGGAGAGCGTAGCGTTCATTAAGTGAGCGGAATGCTTTTACACCCACGCGTACGCGTCCTCTGTGCGTGAGCGTCCTTTTTGTGTTTTGGGCCTACCACGCGTACGCGTCCTTCACGCTTACGTGTGCATTGGCAATCTGGCACATCGACGCGTACGCGTCATGTACGCGTACGCGTGGACTGCACAATGCCAATTCCACGCTGTTGCTCCATCCACGCTTGCGCGTGCTTCTTCAGGTATTCTCCATTGACGCGTGCGCGTCGTGTACGCGTGCACGTCGTGTACGCGTGCACGTCGTGTACGCGTGCGCGTCGATTACAGAAGCTTCAACTCCAGATTTGAACGTTCTCGAAAATGCTCACTTAATGAACGTAGCGTTCTCTTTGAAAACGAGCGCCAATCACTTCTACGCATATGCGTCATTCACGCGTACGCGTGGGTCTTCAAAATTTGTTGCCTGATGCGTAAGCGTCCTATACGCATTTGCGTCGTGGCGTTTTCGCGCCAAGAGTGCTTTTCTTGTTTAAATCATGGGCCACGCTTTTAAAAGCGTGACCTAAGGCTCCAAAGTGTGCCCAAGCTCAAAAATGTGCCCCAAAATATCTCTTTTCTCCTTTTTAGCTTATTTTGTGTTTTTTTGCTTATTTTTCTACTTATTTCCTACAAAGTTTATAAAATCAAAAGATGAAAGAAATATACTATTTAAGCACAAAAATACTCAATAATTAAGCATTAATCATCAATTTCTTGTATGAGAAAGCATAGAAAACATTCACATGATGTCATGTCATCATCCCACCACCTAGTCCGATTAAACACAAGAGAGGAGGAAGTCAGACAGAGTATTGAGAATACCACCGAATCTACGGGCATTCCACCAATGAGTGCTACGACCTAAAGAATGTCATAGAAAAATTGGCACGAGAAGGGAGACTAGATCAGTTCGTAGCCAACAGAGCGGACAAACCAAAAAAGCGAAGAAGGGATGAAGAGGTCAGACGAGCTGAACGTCCCCCTCACACCCCGGAGAGACATGTCCACATGATAAATGGAGGATTCACAGGAGGAGGGATCTCTAAGTCATCCCGCAAAAGACACCTTAAAGAGGTGTACCATGTCGAAGGATGGGACAGGTCGGTCGACCTCCCCACCATCACCTTCACTCAAGAAGACACCACGGGCATCATCCCGGGGCATGATGATCCCGATCATACTAGCCAATGCCAACTTTCACCGAGCATTGGTCGACGAAGCAAGCTCTGCGCATATACTGTTCAAATCCGCCTTCGACAAGCTTGGCCTACAAGAAAAAGAACTCAGAGCATATCCAAATAGCCTGTTCGGGCTAGTAGATGCCCCAATTCAGCCACTAGGGTATATCCCACTACACACAACCTTTGGAAAAGGAACTCGGTCTAGGACGTTAAGCATAAACTACATCATAGTCAACATAAGTTCAGCCTACAACGCCTTAAGAGGACGGACAACACTGAACCGGCTCGCCGCGGTGGTCTCCACTCTGCACCTATGCATGAAGTTTCCAACTCCCGAAGGGATCGCTACCATAAAGGGAGACCAAAAACTCGCACGACGCTGCTATAATGAAAGTCTTAACCTTAAAGGTTACCCCAGAGGAAAAGAAACCAATACTATAGAACTTGGGGGAATCTGGGCTCGCAAAGAACTCCGCCCTCAACTGGAAGGTGAGACCGAAAATGTTCGAATCGGTGAAACTCAAGACAAAACAACAAATATAGGGGCAAATCTAAAAGGAGACCTCAAGGAGCTGTTAACAAAGCTCCTAAAGAATAATTCCGACCTCTTTGCGTGGAAGGCCGCGGACATGCTTGGCATCAATCCCGGACTAATGAGCCATAAACTAGCAGTGTATCCTGGATCTCAGCCAGTACAACAGAAACGAAGAAAGCTCAGCGCAGAGAGATTGCAAGTTGTAGAGGAACAGGTGCAGGCCTTGTTAGAGACAGGGTTCATAAGAGAGGTAAAGTACCCATTATGGCTAGCCAATGTAGTATTGGTTAAGAAGTCAAATGGGAAGTGGCGGATGTACACTGATTACACTGACCTCAACAAAGGCTGCCCAAAGGATCCCTATCCACTCCCGAACATAGACACACTAGTTGACGCTTCATCGGGATATAAGTGCCTCTCCTTCATGCACGCTTACTCGGGATACAATCAAATCCCGTTGTATCAACCCGACCAGGAGAAAACCTCATTCCTAACCCCAAAAGCAAACTAGTGCTATGTAGTCATGCCTTTCGAACTCAAAAACACGGGGGCTACATATCAAAGATTGATGAACAAAATGTTTGCTAATCACATCGGAAAGCTGATGGAGGTTTATGTAGACGACATGCTGGTAAAGATGCAAAGAGAGGAAACGTTGTTATCCGACCTCACTGAAGTGTTCAACATCATAAAAAAGCATGGAATGAGACTGATGGGAAGCAGAAGCTGGTGAATTAAAAATTTATTAAAATGGTTACGTTGCAAGTATAGTTCTTAACTCACCGAAAATCTGCCTATCAATTTAGAAATATGTCACAGAGAGTTTAATTTAAAATTACTGGGAGTTTTAAGTCCCAGGTCGTCTCCCAACGAGTTAGGAGGAAAAAGTGCAAAAAGAACACCTAAAAGCATAACCAGATTTAGAGCATCAAATCAAAGTAGGGTTTGGTGAAATTAATCTTGATTAATTGTATTTGAGTTTTGTGATTGTGATATGGTTTGGTTATGCTTGAAATTGATTGTTTATATGAGTTATTCTTGGTGAAAGTTTGTTAAAATTTTGATGAAATTCAAGCTATGAATTTGTGTTCTTGAGTGCAGTTGGAAAACTAAACCCTAACCCTTAAATTGGGGTTGAATTTGTGTTGAAATCAAGTCGAAAATGTGGGACTTTGGTGGCTATAATTTTATTTTGAATTTTGGTAAAAATCAGTTACCGAAAAGATTGAAAAACGGGTGAAAACAGAGAAAGAATCTGAAGAATTTATGAAGAATAAGAAGAACACTTTGAGTGTGATGAAGAACAATGAGGAACAGGCTTTAGATCTTAAAAAGGACAAGGAAGTAATTATTTTGGTGTTTGGGGGTTAGTTTATAATTTCTAAAAGTTAGGGTGTTTAAAGTAAAAATATTAAAATTATGGGTGATAAAAAGTAGATTTATAAAGTAAAAGTTAAAAATGAAGTAATTTTCGAAAATTTAATGATAAAATAATAAATAATAATAAAATATTAAATAATAATATTTAATTAAAAATAATATTTTAATAAAAATAATAAAATAATGCGAAAAAGGTAGTTTTTCGTAAAAGTTTTAGAAAGACTATTTTAAGCGCAGAATCTCATAATTACCTTCATAAAATACTTAGGAAGTGGTAATAACATATTGGTGAGGTAAAGATAAAGGAAAGATAAAAAGTTGAAGAAAAGATAAAAATCAAGGAAAAAGTCAGTAAAGTTTTAATGACAGAAACAAAGAGAGATTAGTGAACGAACTACGAGCAACATAGTTAGTACTTGAGTTGTGCCTAGGGTTAGGTATAATATGAAAAGTTAAACTGTTTCAGTATAGAATTAATGAACCTATACTTGGGACAGGCTAACCATTCATATCGAAACTTACATAAGCTTTAAATACATACATTAAATAGAGAAATCAGAGCAGAGTAAAGAGATACAGAGAAAAGTAACCAGAGCAAAGTAAAGAGATAAAGAGAAAAGAGTAATACGATAAAGAGAAAAAAGAACAAATAGAGGGCCTATTGAAAGGTCATATGCTTTAGAGATATTTGTGTGTATGTTTGTTGCTTGAGGCTACCCAGAGCTTTTGTAGGAAAACTAAGTTACCTACAGCCATTTTCCGTTCCCCAGAGTAGAGTATATATATATATTTTCCTATGAGTAAAAAGCAGAGGCTGTCTCAGTAGAGCTGCTATTATTATATGCGCATTTATTTAGAACGAAAAATTGTATCAGGGAAATTGTGGACTCGTGACCGAAAAAATGTGGGGATTGCGGGCAGCTAACCGACACATGAGCTCATGGCCTGTACTAGTGCTAGACATGCATCATTCTTGTCTGCACATCATTCTCTGTTGCATTTCTTGTATATGTGGGCTTTACTTCCTATGTTTGTCTGCTTGTATGCTATTTCTATGTTTTCTTCTATTTTTACTGTTTTCTGTTTTCTCTACATTTCTGTTATCTACTTTTCTATCTTTCTCTGTTTTTGTAAAGTACTTGGTTATTTGATAAACACGATGGAGCTGATTAACATGACTAATTAGCCTGACTCTACAGGGAAATTGTCTCCCAACGAGTTGCAGAAAAGTGTGCTGTTTTATTAATCAGATGTTCCAAGAAGTTGAGCTAAGTAAATTGGAATTTAAATTGAGGAATTTTAAATAATATAAATAAAAGCCTTGACTAGGAATTGATTAGTTAGAATCTCTATCATTAATGGAGTGATTTTTAAGATTGATTTATAATTAACGGTTACTCTGTTTGGTTATCCGTTACTAGGTAAGGGAAAGTCAAACAAGTTGGAATGCCAGATCTGTTCACGAGTTGCAACCCACTTAGTTCAAAGGGATTGGCGTTGGTGACAGGATAGCAATCCAACATTTAACCCAACTACAAATTTCTCCTTCAATCCTTCCAACTCAAGAGTTCCTTTTAATCAACTCCCCATCAAGTAATGAAACTACTCGCGCATTGTAAATAAAGAATCCATAGCACATGAAAGAGAATTAAAAGAAGACATGATTATTGGAATTGAAATTGAATTAAAAAGAAATAATCCTTGCATTAATTAATCATAAAAGTATCTGAATGACAAAATTGAACATAACAAAGAACATGGAAGAATAAAACCAAGTTAAGAGAACAAACTAGAATGATGAAGTCTTGATGAGGAAATAACTCTTCTCAATGTTCCAATGCTAAGACTAATTGAAAATTGAAATTCTCAAAACTAGAGAGAAAAAACCTAAGAGAGTGAAAAAAAACTAGATCTAAAAACTACTGAATGAATGTGTGTTATTTCTGCATATTCTCTGACTCTAGTCTGCTGTTCCGGGCCGAGAACTGGGCCGAAATAAGGTCCAAAATCGCCCCAGCGAATCCTGCAGATTATGCAGATCGCACATGTCACGTGATCGCGTCATCCATGCGGACGCGTCGCTTGCGCTTTTTCCTCTCCACGCGTTCGCGTCATCCATGCTACAGCGTCACTTGCGCTTTCCAATTCGTGCGGCCGCGCAAGCCATGCAGCCGCGTCACTGCGATTTGCGCTCCTTCCCGCGGTCGCGTGAGCCATGCGACCGCGTCGCTTCTCGCTGGTTATCTCCTCAAATTCTTGTGTTCCTTCCATTTTTGCTAGCTTCCTCTCCAATCTCCATCTCATTCATGCCCTATAAAGCCTGAAACACTTGACACACAGATCACGGCATCGAATGGAATAAAGTAGAATTAAAATCAAATAATTAAAGTCTCTAGAAAGCAATTTTCAAACATGTACTGAATTTAGGAAGGAAATCTAAATGCATGCTAAATTGATGAATAAGTGGGTAAGGATCATGACAAAACCACACAATTAAACACAATATAAACTATAAAATAGTGGTTTATCAACCTCCCCACACTTAAACATTAGCATGTCCTCATGCTAAATTGAAGGAGACAAGGAAATAAGTATGAACATGTAGAAACTCATGAAATGCAATGCAATCCTACATATATAAATAAATGCAACTATATGATTATTGTCCACTTGATCAAAAGTAAATAAGCCCTTCAAAACAATTACAAATAAAATTCCACTAATTCTATCATTATACAATAAAACCGATAAAAGTGCAAGAAGATAGCTTATGAAAGCAGGAAACATGAAAATTCAAGCATTGAACCCTCACTGATAATGTATGTACGCTCTAATCTCTAGTGTATAAGGTAATCACTCTATTCTTCTCTAGTCATGTTTTCTAACTTTTGTTTTTCGCCTAACCAATCAACAACAGTTAATATACCAATGCAAACATCATGAGGTCTTTTCAGGGTTGTAATGGGGCCAAGGTGCAGGTAAGGGTATACATATGGCTAAGTGAGCTTTATAAATTGAATCTTTAATTAACCTAAGCTCTCTCCTAATATACATATATTCTATATACTTTTAAATTCATGCCTAGCTACCCGTAATTCCCTTTTTCAACCCATACTCATGTTTCAACTTTGTATTTTAATTCTATCATATGTGCATTGATCTTTGAATTCTGAATTTAACATTGGGGTAATTTTGTCCCCTTATTTATTTGTTTATCATTTTTTTTGAATTAAAAAGAAATAAAGCTTATCAATGCACATAGATTTTTTATTTTTATAGTTTCACATGAATAGGTATCCAAATTCCCTTTAAATTTTCATGACACATCCCCTTAACAACTTTTGTTCCCACAATTTCCCATACTTAACTAGCACACACAATTCTATCTTAAGCTAACCAAAGATTCAATTTGGGATATGCAATTGTTTTTCAGCTTAAGGTTAGTAATGTGGTAAAATATAGAACAAATGGGGTTTTAAAGGCTCAAAGTGGTTAACAAGGGTAATTGAAAAGGGTAGGCTTGATTTGGATAAGTGAGTTTAAACAAATAATGGCCTCAATCATGTGCAAGCATGTAAATATAATAAATATTGGACATATAAGATAAAACAAAATATAGATTACAATCATAGAGAAGTAAACACACAAGAATAAAATAATTATGGTTAAATAATGTAACCATACATAAAGGCTCAAATCTTTCACAGGTTGTGTGTTCTTTAGCTCAAACATCATGTTCCAAATACAACTCAAGCAGATTTATCATAAAAATTTTGAAAAATTAGTGAAATTTTATTCCAAAGATAGATTTTTAAAAGAAACTTATTGTCTTTTCAATCAAGTAGAACATGCATGCAACTATTCTAACCTATGCAATTTATTCTATTCTATAAAAGAAAGAAAATCTAACTAAAATATCCTAATTATTGGTGCCAGAGAAGAGAATTTACCTCCGGAAGTCAGGTACTGACTGACCTCCCCACACTTAAGGCTTTGCACCGTCCTCGGTGCCATCTGTCAGAAACAAGGGTGGACTGGTAGCAGTATCTCCATCATCGGGACCGTCATGGCTCCCTGTACTAGTAAAGGAAGTGGAGTCCAGGGTGTCTGAGTCTCTGAAGTGTCCCTTGAGTAGCTCCTTGAGGTGTTTGAATCGGCACTCGTTACGGCGCTCTCTCATCTTTGCTTTCTGTTCTTGCCGATCCAACCGTTCAATTATCTGCTGGAGCAATTTCTCAGTTGTAGATGCTTGTGGTGTTGAAGAAGGATTATCTTCAACTGGAGCAGTAAGAAGGCTTATAGTGGCTGCTGAGAGTCTGAGGTATTTCCCGTTAGGCACATATTAATCATCCCGTGGAAGCATGGCTTTGGTGTCCCCAGCTCTATAGGAGACTCTGGCTGCTGAGACAAGATCTGAGACCAAGGCGGGGAAAGGTAAGTTGCCCGCAATTTGTACGTGTTCCATAGCATTCCGGATATGTCTTGAGAGATTCAGAGGTTGGTCTGTAAGGATGCACCATAGTAGAACAGCCATGTCTGCAGTGAAAGAGGACTCATGAGTGCTCGGAAAGACGTAATGGGACATGATCTGTGCCCATACGCGAGCCTCTAAGGTAAGTGCTGAAGCCAAGATTCCCTTAGGGCGGGTACAGTGGTATCCGTAGATCCAACGGCTGCCAGGTAATGCAATGACTCCGAGAACGGAGTCCCAGTCGAATTGGTATCTTTGGCGCTGAAGGGCGGCTTCTTGAAAAGCGTCCATTCCTGCTGGAATAGGGGGAAGACTCAGAGCTTGCTGAATGCCCTCTTCTATGATGGGGACTTGCTTCTGCCGGACATAAACAGACTGCAGGGTCGGCATGTAGAAGTTGGAGTAGAACTCAACTACCCAAGAAAGATTACCTGCCTTGGCTGTTTCCGTAGGAAACCCCATTGTCTTCGCTCAATTTGCGGCTCAACAAAGGTGGCAATATTGGACGGGAGGATAAGAAGGTATTCATTGTTATAGTTCCTTTCTGCCAGGATAGGGAACATCTGCTCACAGTAGCGATTGGAAAATTGCGCAGCGTCCTTTGCTGGAAAGGCTTTCTCCTTTTCATCAACCTTTATTATCCTCTTGACTCGTTTTGTTGAGGGCTTGACTGCGGTTGAAGAAGGCTCTACCACTAATACTCTTTTAGTTCCTCTTCTTGCTGGTGGTCTGGAAGTTGCTTTCTCCTTTCCTTTCTTGGTGGCCATCCTGAAAGAAGGGAAAAGAAAGAAAATTAAATTTAAAGAGAGATACAGCAAGGAAGAAAACAGAAAAGACGGTGAATGATGCACAGTAAAATGTAGATGACATTAACACATGCTCTCGAGTACATATGAAAAGCCATCAATGGGAAATAGCTAGTGCATAAAAAGACAAGTGAATACGAGGTGTTTATTGACATGCTGGTAAAGGGCATGAGTAGTATAGACTAAGCATTACTTTGTAACAAACCATCACGTTTGTATTGACAATTGAATTCAATTAATAAAATAATAAGGGAAAGTTGTGAAAAGCAAGCATTGAATAGTATAGTAACATAGAGAAGTGCATAATGCCACATGGGCTTTTTCACAAATACATAGCATGCATGGTGAATAGGGTATAGAAAATATGAAGATGAACATGCAAGCAATCCCTTAAATGGGAGAAAAATAATTGTCAAATAATTTGTAATAATCCACAAGCATATAATGAGGGATAATAACTCAAAAGGTTTCTAACACCATGTAAAGAAAAGAAAAGAAGAAGAAGAAAAATAAAAATTTGAAAAGAAAAAGAAAAGAAAAAGAAAATAATAATATATATACATAATATAATAAGAATGATAGAAAAGAGAAGAAGGAAGAAGAAGGTAAAACCTTGTTAATGATGGTGAGAGAGATAGAGAGTGAAAGGTGAGATAGAAAGGGGAAGGGGGAAGGAATAAAGAAGGAGGGAAAAGAAAAATTAGGATTTGGAGGAGAAGAAGATAAGATATGTGGCAATTTTAGGTTGAGTTGTGTGGCGCATGCGACGCGGCCGCGTGGGGCACGCGTTCGCGTGGGTGCGCGTCAGAGAGGAGGATGCGATCGCGTCGGTCACGCGGTCGCGTGACCCATGTTATGCGTCTGGCGCGAGTGCAGCCTCGCTCCAGCACAACTCTCTGTTCAATTTAATTCAATTGCCAAATTGGGATGACGCGATCGCGTGGGTCACGCGATCGCATGAATGCGCGTCATAAAATGGGTGACGCGGTCGCGTGACAAGGATTGTGCTTCCAGCACCAATCCAGCATCACTCTCGCACAAAATGTTGATGTGCACCCTTTTACATCGAAAATTCAGGGCACGCGGCCGCGTGGGGCACGCGGTCGCGTGGGAGGCTATGATTCCCAGGCAACGCGGTCGCGTGGGGTAATTTGTGCCATTGGCACGACTCCAGCGCTGCTCCTGCGTAACTTTCTGTTCATTTTTATTTTTCTTTACTCCCCCTGCAACGCGGACGCGTCGCTGGTGCGATCGCGTCGCGCGGCGAGAAAAAAAAATTTTTTTTTTAAGGAAAGATAAAGACATGCAAATGAAAGAGCACGAAAACACTAATAAAGAGAAGAGTTATTAAGGAAGAAAAACTAAAAGTGAAGAAAAGAACGATCATACCGCGGTGGGTTGTCTCCCACCAAGCACTTTGCTTTAACGTCCGTAAGTTGGACGCTCCACTAGCTCAATCTGCTGCTATGTGGGGATCTTCCAAGTGGAGGATCTCAAGCTCCTTGCTTTTCTGCACCTTCTCACCATGGTAAAGCTTCAGGCGGTGTCCATTAACCTTAATAAGTTCAGAGCTTGAAGGATGGCTTAGGTGATAAACTCCGTATGGTTCAGCCTTCTCTACTCTGTATGGACCTTCCCATTTTGATCTTAACTTACCGGGCATTAGCCTTAGTCGAGATTTGTAAAGGAGGACAAAATCTCCAGGTTGAAATTCTTTCTTCTTGATGTTTCAATCATGCACAACTTTCATCCTTTCCTTTCAAATTCTGGAGTTCTCATAAGCTTCTAGGCGAAGGTTCTCCAGTTCCTGCAGTTGCAACTTCCTTTCAGCTCCGGCCTTCTCAATTTCCATGTTGCACTCTTTAACTGCCCAAAAGGCTCTGTGTTCGATTTCAACTGGAAGATGGCAAGCTTTTCCATAAACTAAGCGAAAGGGACTCATCCCAATGGGTGTCTTATATGCTGTTCTATATGCCCACAGTGCATCTTGTAATCTGGTGCTCCAGTCTTTTCTATGAGGCTTTACTATCTTCTGCAAGATACGCTTAATTTCTCTGTTTGCACCTCGGCTTGCCCATTAGTTTGGGGATGGTAAGCTGTTGCAACTTTATGGATTATCCCATGCTTCTTCATCAATCCTGTTAGTCTCCTGTTACAAAAATGGGTGCCTTGATCGCTCACGATCGCTCGTGGTGATCCAAAGCGGCATATAATATGGTTTCTCACAAAGGAAACAACAGTGTTAGCATCATCAGTGCGGGTAGGAATTGCTTCCACCCATTTGGAAACATAATCCACAGCTAACAATATATAAAAATATCCACTAGAATTTGGAAATGGACCCATGAAGTCAATGCCCCAAACATCAAAAATTTCACAGAAAAGCATATATTGTTGAGGCATCTCATCCCTCTTGGATATGTTACCAAATTTTTGGCATGGGTGACAAGATTTACAAAACTCAGCAACATCTCTAAAAAGAGTAGGCCACTAGAATCCACAGTCTAAGATCTTTCTAACTGTTCGTTGAGGGCCAAAATGTCCTCCACTCTTAGATGAGTGACAGGCCTCTAAAATGGACTGGAATTCTGATTGAGGCACACAACGTCTAATTATCTGGTCAGCGCCACATCTCCATAAATATGGGTCATCCCATATATAATATTTAGACTCACTTTTCAGCTTGTCTCTTTGATGTTTAGAAAAATGTGGAGGAAATGTGCGGCTAACTAAATAATTAGCAACAGGTGCATACCAAGGGACTACCTCAGATACTGCTTGCAGGTTGTCAAAAAGAAAATTATCATCTATAGGAGTAGAATCATCCTTAATATGTTCAAGGCGACTCAAGTGGTCTGCTACTAAATTTTGATTACCACTCCTATCCTTTATTTCTAAATCAAATTCTTGTAACAGCAGTATCCAACGTATAAGTCTTGGTTTGGATTCCTTTTTAGCTAATAGATACTTTAGAGCTGCATGGTCCGAATACACTACTATTCTAGTACCAAGTAAATAAGCCCGGAATTTATCCAGAGCGAAAACAATAGCAAGTAGCTCTTTCTTAGTAGTAGTATAATTGGACTGGGCAGTGTCTAAAGTCTTAGACGCATAGGCAATAACAAAAGGATCCTTACCTTCACGCTGAGCCAGCGCTGCTCCTACTGCATGGTTGGAAGCATCGCACATGATTTCGAATGGCTGGCTCCAGTCGGGTCCTCTCACAATTGGGGCTTGAGTTAGAGCAGTCTTCAACTTATCAAATGCTTGTTTGCAATCATCACTGAACTCAAACTCAATGTCCTTCTGCAGTAATCTGGATAAGGGAAGTGCCACCTTACTAAAGTCCCTAATAAATCTCCTGTAGAAACCTGCATGGCCAAGGAACGAACGGACTTCCCTCACAGAAGAGGGGTAAGGTAAACTAGAAATAACATTCACCTTTGCTGGGTCTACAGAAATGCCATTATTAGATACCACATGTCCTAATACAATCCCTTGCTTTACCATAAAGTGGCATTTTTCGAAATTCAATACAAGGTTTGTATTAACACATCTATCTAATACTCTAGATAATCCATCTAAGCAAAGGTTAAAAGAATCACCATAAACGCTAAAATCGTCCATAAAAACTTCCATACAGTCCTCAATAAGATCAGAGAAAAGACTCATCATACACCTTTGGAAGGTGGCTGGTGCATTGCACAAGCCAAAGGGCATTCTCTTATAAGCATAGGTCCCAAAAGGACATGTAAAAGTAGTCTTTTCCTGATCCTCAGGAGCTATATGAATCTGGAAATAACTTGTGTAACCATCTAGAAAGTAGTAATGTGATTTACCTGACAGGCGATCCAGCATTTGATCAATGAATGGAAGTGGGTAGTGATCCTTACGGGTAGCTTGGTTGAGACGCTTGTAATCAATGCAGACTCTCCAAGCATTCTGAACTCTAGTTGCTATGAGCTCTCCATGCTCATTCTTCACGGTAGTGACTCCGGACTTCTTGGGCACCACTTGTACTGGGCTTACCCATTCACTGTCTGAAATGGGATATATGATACCGGCCTCCAATAGTCTGGTCACCTCCTTCTTGACAACTTCCAAGATGGTGGGATTCAATCTTCTCTGGGGTTGACGGACAGGTCTTGCTCCCTCTTCTAAAAATATTCTGTGCTCGCATACTTGAGGGTTGATTCCCACTATGTCTTCCAAACTCCACCCAATTGCCTTCTTATACTTCCTTAGCACATCAAGTAGCTGCTCTTCTTGTTGAGAAGTCAGTTCTCTTGCAATAATAACCGGAAGCTTCTGCTCGTCCTTGAGATAAAGCATATTTAAGGTGTGGAGGAAGAGGTTTCAATTCTAACTTTTGATCATGGGCAGGCTCTGGATTATCTGGAGCTCGTGAAAATGGCGAAGTGCCCTCACTGTCAGTTAAGAGGGTCCCCACACTCGGACCTTGTCCAGTGTGCCTCTCTTCAAACTCTTCTTTTTGAACTTCAGCCATACCTTCGTCTATGACATCACACTGGAAGATAGAACGATCTTCTGGGGGGTTGTTAATGACCCCATTCAGATTGAAGATCACTATGCGGCCATCTATTTCAAAGGAGTATGTTCCTGAAAAAGCATCCAATTTGAATTTTGATGTCTTCAGGAATGGTCTTCCAAGTAGGATCGATGATGGCTTATCTGAATCATTATGGGGCATCTCCAAGATATAAAAATCAGTGGGAAATGTGAGCCCTTTAATATTCACCAAAACATCTTCAGCAACTCCAGCCACTGTAATAATGCTTTTATCTGCTAACACAAAATGAGCTGCCGACCTTTTTAAGGGAGGGAGCCTTAAAACATCATATATGGACAAAGGCATTATACTGACACATGCTCCTAAATCACACATGCAATCATAAATTACTATGCCACCAATAGTACAACTAACTATGCAAGGACCTGAATCACTACATTTTTCAGGTAATCCTCCCATTAAAGCAGATATAGAACTACCTAAAGGAATAGTTTCTAATTCATTAATCTTGTCTTTATGGATACATAAGTCTTTTAGAAACTTTGCATATTTAGGTACCTGCTGAATAACATCAAAAAGGGGAACAGTTACCTCAACCTTTTTGAATATTTCTATCATTTTAGGATCAGGTTCCAGCTGCTTCCTGGGCTTCCTTGCAAGCTGTGGAAATGGAATGGGAATAGTGGGTTCTGTGGTGCTTGCGCCTTTTGGTGCTTCTTCCTGTGGTTGAGCTATCTCTTCTTCAGCTATCTCCTGTATATCCTCTTCCTTTTCAACATCTTCGACTTCTACCACCTCTTCAGCTGAGGCGTATTCTGGTGAGCTGGGTTCCTCTTGATTCCTCTCCTGCAGTGTGGTTCCGGACCTCAGGGTGATGGCATTAATGCCTCCCTTCTGATTGGGTAACGATTGAGAGGGGATTCCAGTGGTGCTTGAAGATTGGTTGCTGGAATTTTGTGTTGAACCAAGCTGTGTCATAAAAGCTTGCAGAGTAGAGGTGAGACCATTCAGACTGGCGTTAATAGTGTTCACGATGGTACTTTCCATGGCCAGTTGTCTTTTCTCAAAAGCTTGTAATAAATCTTCATTAGAAGATACCGAAGAATGAGTAAATTAAGAGGTTTGCTGTTGATTGTTCGGTGGTCCTTGGTTTTGCCTCAGGTGAGGTGCTCGGTAAGGTTGATTTTGCTGCCTGTTGTTGTTATTATTCCACCTCTGATTTCCTTGATTATCTCTACCTCCCCTATTATTGTTTTCCCTCCAATTCTGGTTTGAATTGTCCTGCCATCCATGGTTATTATTTCCACTTTGATTGTACCCTTGGTTGGGGCGGTCATAGAAGTTGTGAGTGGATGCCACCATGTTGTCTTCTTGTTGGAGCTGCGGGCATTCATCAGTGTAATGGCTGTAATCAGCACAAATTCCGCAAATTCTTTGTGGAACTAGTTGTTGGTTTTGCTGCGGTTGAGTTTGCTGAGCTTGTTGATTCAACTGCATTTGCTTCAGCAGGTTGGTCATTTCACAGATGCTTTGATTTAGAGCAGCAGTCTCTATGCCAGAAGATACTTCTGCAACGGCTTTTGAACGGTCTTGCTTCTGTCTGTGGTTCCGAGTAGATTCAGCTAAATCACTGATCAATTGCCAAGCTTCATCAGTGGTCTTCTACTTCTTCATAGACCCATTGCTGGCACTTTCCAATGTGGTCTTATCTTGGGGCCTCATACCTTGTGTGATATAGCTGAGTAGCACGATCTTGTCAATCATGTGGTGGGGGCATGCTTCCAGAAGATTATTGAAGCGCTCCCAGTATTCAAAGAGAGTCTCATTGTCATCCTGAACAATTGTAGAGATATCCTTCCTCAGTTTATCAGTAACTTCAGATGGGAAGAATTTCTCCAGAAACTCCTTTCTGAGTGTATCCCAGTTGGATACATTTGCTATAGGTTGAGTGTAGTACCACTCTCTTGCTTTTCCCTCAAGAGAGAACGGAAAAGCTTTCAGCAGAATTGAAATTTCATCAGTGCCATCACGCCTGACAGTAGAACAGGCTACCTGGAAATCTCTCAAGTGCTTGATAGGCTCTTGAGCAGGTAGGCCATGAAACTTGGGCATCAAAATTAATAGTGCGGTCTTTATTTCAAAATCTGTAGCTACCGCTGGATGATGCGCTTGAAACGGTTGCATTGTAAAATCAGGAGCTCCTTCCTCCTGAATGGTAACTCTTCTAGCTGCCATGTTTTCTGCACGTAAAACAACCGAATCAGCAGAACGGGGGCTGGTTTCTTCCTCAGATTCACTTTCAGATCCGCCCTCAGAGCGGGCTAACCTACGCTGTTCTCGCCTTATTCGTGAAATTGTTCTTTCAATTTCAGGATCGAATATTAGCAAGCGCGGATCAGGAAGTGAACGTGTCATTTGGCGGAAGAAACATGCAGCTCATAGTAGCAAAATTAAATAAAATGCAAATAAATAAATTCTAATTAATAAAATTAGCACTCTATTGCAACTCCCCGGCAACGGCGCCAAAAATTGATGGGAAGCAGAAGCTGGTGAATTAAAAATTTATTAAAATGGTTACGTTGCAAGTATAGTTATTAACTCACCGAAAATCTGCCTATCAATTTAGAAATATGTCACAGAGAGTTTAATTTAAAATTACTGGGTGTTTTAAGTCCCTGGTCGTCTCCCAACGAGTTGCAGAAAAGTCTGCTGTTTTATTAATCAGATGTTCCAAGAAGTTGAGCTAAGTAAATTGGAATTTAAATTGAGGAATTTTAAATAATATAAATAAAAGCCTTGACTGGGAATTGATTAGTTAGAATCTCTATCATTGATGGAGTGATTTTTAAGATTGATTTAAAATTAACGGTTACTCTGTTTGGTTATCCTTTACTAGGTAAGGGAAAGTTAAACAAGTTGGAATGCCAGATCTGTTCACGAGTTGCAACCCACTTAGTTCAAAGGGATTGGCGTTGGTGACAGGATAGCAATCCAACATTTAACCCAACTACAAATTTCTCCTTCATTCCTTCCAACTCAAGAGTTCCTTTTAATCAACTCCCCATCAAGTAATGAAACTACTCGCGCATTGTAAATAAAGAATCCATAGCACATGAAAGGGAATTAAAAGAAGACATGATTATTGGAATTGAAATTGAATTAAAAAGAAATAATCCTTGCATTAATTAATCATAAAAGTATCTGAATGACAAAATTGAACATAACAAAGAACATGGAAGAATAAAACCAAGTTAAGAGAACAAACTAGAATGATGAAGTCTTGATGAGGAAATAACTCTTCTCAATGTTCCAATGCTAAAACTAATTGAAAATTGAAATCCTCAAAACTAGAGAGAAAAAACCTAAGAGAGTGAAAAAAAACTAAATCTAAAAACTACTGAATGAATGTGTGTTGTTTCTGCATATTCTCTGACTCTAGTCTGCTGCTCCGGGCCGAGAACTGGGCTGAAATAAGGTCCAAAATCGCCCCCAGCGAATCCTGCAGATTATGCAGATTGCACATGTCACGCGATCGCGTCATCCATGCGGACGCGTCGCTTGCGCTTTTTCCTCTCCACACGTTTGCGTCATCCACGCTACCGCGTCACTTGCGCTTTCCAATTCGCGCGGCCGCGCAAGCCATGCGGCCGCGTCACTGCGATTTGTGCTCCTTCGCGCGGTCACGTGAGCCATGCGACCGCGTCGCTTCTCGCTGGTTATCTCCTCAAATTCTTGTGTTCCTTCCATTTTTGCTAGCTTCCTCTCCAATCTCCATCTCATTCATGCCCTATAAAGCCTGAAACACTTGACACACAGATCAAGGCATCGAATGGAATAAAGGAGAATTAAAATTAAATAATTAAAGTCTCTAGGAAGCAATTTTCAAACATGTACTGAATTTAGGAAGGAAATCTAAATGCATGCTAAATTGATGAATAAGTGGGTAAGGATCAAGACAAAACCACACAATTAAACACAATATAAACTATAAAATAGTGGTTTATCAGAGACTTAACCCCACAAAGTGCACCTTCAAAGTAGAAGCCGGCAAATTTCTAGGCTTCATGCTCATTCAAAGAGGGATCGAAGCAAACCCAGATAAATGCCAGGCCATACTTAGCATGAAAAGTCTGACCTGTGTCAAAGAAGTCCAGCAGCTCAACTATAACGACCCAATTTTCAGTATGTCTAGATCATACTGAAAACTGAGCGTTACTAACTTGTCTTCCTAATTATTATCTATTATTTATTATATGAGCCTGATTCGCTGTTAAAAACGTAGTTATTTTGCGAGGTACCTTTTTTTTGAAAACGTTTGAATTAATAGACGAAATCATTCATAATCAATTCACAACTGATAACAGATAAAACAATTATAAACAACCACACTTATATACATCTCAACAATTAATAACGTTCGGTTATCCAGCCTTTATTAGAGTAAAGATCTTTAGTTAGAACACCCCTAGATATAGCTAGATAATAACTATATACATATATATACATATAACATCCCAGGCCCTGACCTGTTCAAGAAGTCCCTAAGCTGGCGCCCAGGCTAGCCTAGACTCTATACTCACCTAGTCCCTCTAAACTACTAAAGCGAGAGAAAGTACGTTCTAAGTCTTCAAAACTCAAGTCAGGTGGAACGTCATCAAAAGGTGGAAGGTCGACTACTACTCCTCTGCACGATCATACATTGCCATATGACGTCCCACTGGTACTCCATCAGGTAGCCACACAACAGGAGTCTCGTACACAGGATTTAGGCCAAAGTGCGCATACGAACGGGGTGCAGACGTTGGTTGGTCTCACAGTATATACATATAAATAGAAACGGAGTTCACTCTAGACTCAGAAGACTACCTAGAGTGGAATCCTTTTTGCGTACGATAGTCAGCGAATTACGGAAGGGAGCTCATGCTTCCATCTGAAGGGGGAGGGGTAAGAACTGGGGAGTTCTTAGTAGGGCCGGGGTTACTAGTTAAGTTCATTAATTCCGTGTTGTGTAGCAGACGAATAGCAAAATACCGAGAAATAGTGAACAGAAGATACAGATAAATAGAGAAAATAGAAAAAACAGAAAGCAGAACGCAAACAAAAGAATACAAGAAAATAAAACACAAATACAAAGAATAAAATACAAACAAACAAAGCATACATTCATTCAACAATCATAACAGAGGAAATGCACAACCAAGTATGATGCATGTCTGTCCTATGCAGGCCATGAGCTCACGTGTCGGTTTACACCCTGCAGCCCGACATTACCTAGGAACAAGTCCCAGATATGGTTTCCCTTTGTGTCCTTAGTGCATACGTGTCGTTGGTAAGAATACCACTCCTTCGTGACTACCGACAGTCGGCGCAAAGCTCAACCCTATAATATACGCACAAGGGGAAACAGTGATCCTCAGTTCGTGGGCGTCCCAGAGATCAACACACAAACAAAACAAAGATCCTCAATTTGTGGGTTTCCCCGAGATCAATACACAAATAAAACAGAGATCCTCAGTTCGTGGGTTTCCCCGAGATCAACATACAACAACAAACACGATCCTCAGTTCGTGGGCTATACCCGAGATCAATACTCAACAATACAGTAATCTTCAGTTCATGGGTTATACCCGAGATCAACATACAACAGTTCATGGGTTATTCCCGTAATCAATGATTATCAATTCATGGGTTTTTCCCGCATATAAAATAGTTAATAGTTCATAGGTTTCCCCGAGATCAATGATCATTCAGTTCGTGGGTACTTCCCGTATTTAACCAATTATCCGTCCGTGGGTTTTACTACTCTTTTCTCTTTGTCTGTTTACTCTGCTCTGATTACTCTTTTCTCTGTATGTGTTTCCTCTGCTCTCATTACTCTCTTCTCTATATCCCTATTACTCTTTTTTTCTTTATCTCTTTACTTTACTCTGGTTACTCTGTTCTCTGTGTTACTTTATTCTGCTCTGATTTCTCTGTTTAATATTTGTTTTTAAGGCTTATGTAAATTTCGGAATGAATAGTTAGCCTGTCCTAAGTATAGGTTCATTAAGTCTATACTGAAACATTTTAACTTTTCATATAATACCTAACCCTAGTCACAACTCAAGGACTAACTAGTTTGCCCTAGTTCGTTCACTAATCTCTGTCTGTTTTTCTATTATTAAAACTTTACAGACTTTTCTTTGGTTTTTATCTTTTCTTTAACTTCTTATCTTTCCTTTATCTTTGCCTCACTAACATGTTATTACCACTCCCTAAGTGTTTTATGAAGGTAATTATGAGATTCTACGCTTAAAGTTGTCTTTCTAAAGCTTTTACAGGAAACTGCCTTTTCCGCATTATTTTATTATTTTTATTAAAATATTATTTTTAATTAAATATTATTATATAATATTTTATTATTATTTATTATTTTATTACTAAATTTTCGAAAATTACCCTGCCTTTACCTTTTAACCTTTAAAATAAACTTTTTACCTCGGTAACTTTTAATATTTCTACTTTAACCACCCTAACTTTCAAAAATTACAAAATAACCCCTCAAACACCAAAATATTTACTTCCTTGCCCTTTCTAAGATCTAAAAGGTGTTCTTCAATGTTCTTCATCACACTCAAAGTGTTCTTCATGTTCTTCGTAAAATCTTCAGATTCTTTCTCTGTTTTTACCCGTTTTTCAGTCTTTTCAACAACCGATTTTTACCAAAATTCAAAATAAATTCCCAGCCACTAAAACCCCATATTTTCTACATGATTTTAACACAAATTGAACCCCAATTTAGGGCCTAGGGTTTCATTTTCCAGCTGCTCCAAGAACACAAACTCAATGCTTGAATTTCATCAAATTTCATCAAAATTTCACCAAATTTTCACCAAGAATCAATCATATATGCAACCAATTTTTAGCACAGCCAAATCATACAACATTCACACAACTCAAAAACAAATAATCAAGATTAATTTTGTCAAACCCTACCTGGTTTTGCTGCTCCAAATTCGGTTATACTTTCAGGTGGTCCTTAAGCACTTTTTCCTCCTAAATCACATCAAGAACAACTTTAAATCCACAAACTCTCAACTGACCAAATCTCTCTCAACACGTTAGGAAGAAATATCTCACCTTAGACTTACTGGAAATTAACGTTTCTTGGCCCTCAAGTCAGGTTTAGCATGATTCCTAAGGAAGAACATCAAGAAAACACATGTTTAAGCATGTTTCCTTGAAAACCGAATTGAAGAGGGAGGGAGACAGCCATATCACCTTATTTCTAGTCTTGATATGTTATATGGTTATGTAGAGGAAGAAGAGAGGATCATTTTTGTGAAATGAGAGTTTTGATTTGAGTTTTAGTTCAGAAGAAATCAAGCTTTGAAGATTTAAGTGCATGAAAGTTTCTCTCTTTTCTCTCTTCTCAGTTTCGGCCAAAGGTAGTAAATGACCAGCCTTGGAGTGTCTTGGGGGCGTAGGGTGAGTTGTGATTGGTTGGCTTCGAGGTGGGTTAAAATAATATTAAAATATTTCAGGTGTATAACTACTAAAACTAGATGTATCGGAACACTTATAAAAATATCTCTAAAAATTATTTTCTTAGCTACTAGTATAAATGACACTAGTAACATATTTATTATGAGAATAGAACATGTATGATGAGGCCTTAGTATTGTTAAAGTCATCAGGGAGTGCTGGTGCTAAGCTGCACCAGTAAACTGTGAACCCGGTTAAACCGATTTCCTGTTTTTAACTAAAATAGACCAGGTAACCTTATAATATCTTTCAAGCAACTTCTAATACTAATATAATGATAATATTATCCTATTATCTCTCTTCTCTCATGAATCGAGTCCGGTTCGTCAAACTGAGACTATTTACGAAAAATAGAATCAACACTCCTAACCGATACGGTTCAAAAACTAGGTTCTTCGTGACTGCGTTTGATGAGAGAACTTTTGCGTGGTCTAGAAATTTGCAGATAAATCCTCGTTGCAAGTATAGTTTCTAAACCAACAAAAGTCCTTTCATACAAATGTTTTGGTTGTCACAAGTAACAAACCCCTTTAAAATTGATAACCGAGTATTTAAACCTCGGGTCGTCTTCTCAAGGAATTGCAGGGAGGTATGTTCTTATTATTGGTTATGAGTCTTGTAAATTGGGGGTTTTGAAAGTAAGGAAGTGGTATGTTGAATGATAATAAGAATAAAATAAATAACTATAAAATAGACTCTTGGCAAGGTATGAAAACTGGAAGTCCTATCCTGGCTATCCTTATCAATTGTAATGAGAATTGGATTTTTCTCCCACTTTATTAACCTCTAACTATGAAGGTAAGTTAAGTGGATGAATTAATTCTGATTCCTCAAGTCCTAGTCTTTCTTTGGGAAAAGTCAGAGTTATTGGAACCCGAATTAATTCTTGAAGAATTCCAATTTTCAATCAACAATGAGTTTGATAATTCAAGTGTCTCCAATTATTTAACCAAAGCCAAAAGGGGAAAATCTAAATTAAATTAAAAGCATTCATGTAAATAAAGAAAGGCAAAATTAAATCTGAAAATACCTCGAATTACATTAATAAAAGAAATCAAATGTAACATAGAAGAGTTTATAAATTAAATTAGAAAAATAAATAAAAGGAACATTGAACCTAGGATTGAGAGGCACTCCTAAAACTAAGAGAAATCCTAAATCCTAATCCTAAGAGAGAGGAGAGAACCTCTCTCTCTAAAACTACATCTACTCCTAAAATTGTGAATTGTGAAAAGCCTGTTATTATGAATGAATAGATTCTCCCACTTTATAGCCTCTAATCTGTATTTTCTAGGCCGCAAACTGGGTCGGAAACAGCCCAGAATTCGCTGGTTGCGAATTCAAACACGCTGATTTTTCGTCACTGCGACACGTCCGCGTGGATGACGCATTCGCGTCACCTAGCATCAGAGAAACTATAGCATATTATATATCAAGTCGAAGCCCCGGATGTTAGCTTTCCAACGCAATTGGAACCGCATCATTTGGACCTCTGTAGCTAAAGTTATGGCCGTTTGAGTGTGAAGAGGTCAGGCTGGACAGCTTAGTAATTTTTCCAACTTCTTGTATTCCTTCCACTTTTGCATGCTTCCTTTCCATCCTTTGAGCTATTCCTGCCCTGTAATCTCTGAAATCACTTAACACACATATCAAGGCATCTAATGGTAATAAGAGAGGATTAAACATAGGGAACTTAAGATCAAAGAAGCATGTTTTCAATCAAAGCACATAATTAGGAAGGCAAATCTAAAACCATGCAAATAGTATGAATAAGTGGGTAAAGAGTTGATAAAATCCACTCAATTGAGCATAAGATAAACCATAAAATAGTGGTTTATCAACCTCCCCACACTTAAACATTAGCATGTCCTCATGCTAAGCTCAAGAGAAGCTATAAAGATGAAGAGGAATGTAAGAAAGTATGAAATGCAACCTATCTATATGAATGCAACTACATCCAAAATGATTCTACCTACTTAGTTAAAAGTAAACAAATCCTTCAAGAAGAAATATGAACTGGATTTCACTAATTCAAATCATAAAAATGAAGTACAAATAGACTTGCAAGAAGAAAATAGCTCATGAAAGCAGGGAACAATGAATTGAGCATCGAACCCTCACTGGTAGTATATACACTCTAATCACTCAAGTGTTTTAGGTTCGATTCTCTCAATTCTCCACTAACCTTGCTTTCTAAGGCTTGCTCTTCATCTAACAATCAACATAAATTTATTGCACAGATACACATATCAAGAGGTCTTTTAAGGGTTGTAATGGGGTTAGGGTCAAGGTAGGATTGTATTTGGTCAAGTGGACTAAAATCTGAATCCTTAATTAACTTAAACTTTCCACCTAACTTTAGACAATCCATGTAATCATAATACCACATCTAACTATCCATTAACCATGTTTTCCACATATTCATGCATTCTAATTTCAAGTACAGTACATATGCATTGCTTTCACCATTTACTTTGGGGCATTTTGTCCCCTTTTTGCTTAATTGCTCTTCTTTTTTTTTCTTTTCTTTTTCTCACTTCTTTATATATATATATATATATATATATTTCTTTTATTTTTCTCAATGCATATGATTAAGATATTGAATGCATGAATCATGTTCTAAACATTTCTTTCACATTTTCATAAAGATATATAATACCCATTTCTTAAACCAGTTGTTTCCAAATCCACTTTTCCCCACACTTAATTCATGAGCACTTTCACTAGTCTAAGCTAACCAAGGATTCAAATTAAGGACATTATTGTTTTTCGCTTAGAGTTAATGATGTGCTAAAGTAAAGAATAAAGGGATAAAATAGGCTCAAATTGGTTTGCAAAGGATAATGAAAGGTAAGGCCATATGGGTATCTAAGCTTAGTAAAACAAAGGACTCAATCATGTAAGTGCATGCATACATCAAACCATGGAAATATAGAATTAAGCAAGACAAAGATCACAATTTTAGAGAGAAAAACACACACCAAAAATAAATTATTGGTTGATAAAATGCAACCAATTCAAATAGGCTCAAAAAATCTCACAGGTTTTGTATGTTCGAGCTCTAAACCATGTTCCAGTATAATATTTCTTCAAGCAAGTGTAATATTAAATTTTATTCAAATTAGTGAAATGCTCTAAAAGGTTTCTTGAAAAAGAAAATATTACTTCAACCAAGTGGTAAAATATGCACAAAAATCAAACAAACATGCAAATGCAATAACTAACAAGGAAAATAAACCATTGGTGTTGATATAGAAGAGTGACTAACCCATGGAGATCGGTATCGACCTCCCCACACTTAAAGATTGCACCGTCCTCGGTGCATGCTAAGATGTGCAGGTGGACGGGTTGTTCCAACTGATGCTTTTCTTCAATGATTGTGCAGATGGACTTGTCTGTCTTCCCCCATGTAAACGTCTTCCGGTCCTCTTCCTGGTGGCCATCCTGAAAGAAAAAGGGAAGAAAAGTAACCCAAAACAAAGAAAAAAGAGCAAATAAAACATGGGTTGGTTAATGCCAAATAATGAGGGTCTCAATTACACGGTAGCTATAACATGCAAATGAGAAAACAGTAGAAGTACATGGCAAATCAAGAGTGCGAAAATTTGCAAAAATAAGGAAGAGAGTGTGGGTAAGGAGAGATAATAAAAATTCATGTCAATGTAAAAGTAATACAGGTATAAAAGATTGGCATTGATATAAATAATATTACCTATCCAGAATAAAACAAGTCATAAGCACCAAGAAAATACCAGAAAAGATGTAACAGTTGAATAAGAAATTTTTAACACCAATGGAAAAATAATAAATTTAGAAAAGAAAATAAAAATATGCACAAAATTAAAATGCAATGAATGAAAATATGGAATTAAATTAAATAAAATAGAATGAAGGTGAAAAGGAATGAGAAGTGAAAGAAATAAAGTAAGAAAGAAGGAAGAAAGAATAAGAAAAGATATAAAAATTAGGATTAGAGAAGAAAAGATAAGAAAAGTGGCTGATCTGGATATTTTGTGCGCCGCTTGTAACGCGGATGCGTGAGTGACGCGGTCGCGCGGATAGCACTTCTATGAAATGACGCGGACGCGTCATCCACGCGGTCGCGTGGATCGATCTCTGCCATTAGCGCGAGGGCAGCCGCGCGGTCGCGTAACTTTCTGTTTGAAGCTCATATTGCCAAATTTTAGGGTGACGCGGTCGCGTGGGGGATGCGATCGCGTGGTTGACCAATATTGGGATATCACGCGGACGCGTGGGGCATGCGTTCGCGTGGTAAGGTCTGGGTGTCTAGTGCCAGTCCAGCATCACTCTAGCTCATCTTTCGGCCATGCACCCTTTTGACGTCGATTTTCAGGTCACGCGGCCGCGTGGGTGACGCGGTCGCGTGGGGTCAAATTATGCTAAAGGCGCGCCTCCAGTAACGCTCTCGCATGACTTTCTATTCGTTTTCTTTTCTTCCCATTGCACTGGTGACGCGGACGCGTCAGCGACGCTGCCGCGTCGCGTGCGTGCTTTTTTTTTTTAATCTGAAAAAAATGCAGAATGCAGTGTTAATATGAATGTGATACAGAAACTCCAGGTTCAATATAATAAAATAAAATAAAACTAAATAAAAATGAAAAAAAAACGATCATACCATAGTGGGTTGTCTCCCACCTAGCACTTTTAGTTAGAGTCCTTAAGTTGGACATTTGGTGAGCTCCCTGTTATGGTGGCTTATGCTTGTATTCATCCAGGAATCTCCACCAGTGTTTGTACTTCCAGTAACCTCCGGGGTCCCAAACTAGGCATGTAAAGCCCTTAAGAAGCTTCAAACAAATTCTTAGGCTCCCGGGGTGACAAATGTTAGAGCAGATTCTAGGATCCCAAATCTTGCTTTTACACCCATTTTTGTCAGGATCTGTATTTTCCCAGCCGGGTGATAAGTAATTTGAATTCTCACTGCAGCTACCAAACAGCTTCCTAGACCCATTCAATTGAGCTCTACACCAACCCTTGCGTTTAAACTTAAAGCTTCCAACCATAATGAACCTTGCAGGACAATTCTTACCACTGACCATCTTCTTCTTACTCTTAATGCCACAAAGAGCTCTAAGCTGACCATCCGTCTCCAGTAGCCCATATTCAAGTGGGATTAGAAAGCTAAGGGATATGAATTTTACCCACTTGAATGTTGTGAAGGATGATGGCAACTTAGGGAGAGGGGTCTCCAATAACTTTGGCAAGGTGATTTCAAGCTCTACTCCCTTGTGCCCTTTGACAACTTCCACCTCTTTGCAAGTTTCTTTAATATCAACCTCTTCCTCTTGGTAACTTTTTTCCAATTCAATCTCTTCTGCACTACTTACCAAAGGCATAGGAGGTTGTGCTTCTTCTTCTTGAATCTCCATCTCTTGGTTAACCTCTTCAATGTCTTTAGCCATGATATGCCTTGGAGGTTGTACACCCTCCTCAACATCAATTACAACCGTCTTGAAAGGAGGTTCTATGTCTTGACTTTCCCATGGAGGTTCAACATCTCCTAAGTCTTCAACCACTTCTTCTTCTGCAACTATTATAGTTTCCTCCACTTGTTCCAATACAAAGCCATGTTCCTCATTATCCACCGAAGTTTCTAGTGTCTCCTTCATGCTTTGCTCTTCTTTTGATTCTCCACATGTAGCTATGGGAGTTCTTTGAGTGCTCAGATATTGGGAAGCTATTATATTTACTAACTCGCCTAAGGCGGCCGTGAAATTTAGCACACTCTTATTCATCCTTTCTTGCCTTTGAAGAATAACACGAAGTCTGTCATCCATTGGAGATTGGGGTGGATATGAGGATTCATTGGTTGGGAGAGAGGGTTCATAATAGGAAGGTGGTTCATCTTGATAATGATATTGAGATGGTGAATATTGAGGTGGTGGTTCATGAGAGTAGTTGTGTTGGAAAGGTGGTGGTTCTGTGTATGGTTCATTTGGCTCATAAGGTGGTTGGTATGGTGGATACAGGTTAGGGTCATATGGAGGTGATTGGCAGAAAGGGGCTTGTGAGTATGGTGGTCCAAAGTCATGTTGAGGAAAGGATTCATAGGCATATGGTGGTGGTTGTTGATAGTCCATTGGAGGTGGTTGTCACCAAGAGGGTTGATCAAATCCTTGTGGCTCCTCCTATCTTTGATTGTTCCGACCTTCATGCCTGTTCTCATTGTAATTTCTTCTTCCTGCAACATAATTGTAACCAGACTCATAGCCAAAGGGGTGAGAGTTCATAGTAGTAGGAGAAAATAAAAATAAAAACTAATAAAAAGAAAATATTTTCAAAAAGATATGATTTTTGAAAAAGGATAAGAAAAGATTTTGAAAAAGATATGATTTAAAAAAAAATATTTGATTTTTAAAAATAAGAATGATAAGAAATTTTTTTTTTAAATATTTACAATAACCAATAATAAGGCACACGTTTGCAATTCCCTGGCAACGGCGCCATTTTGATGAGAGAACTTTTGCGTGGTCTAGAAATTTGTAGATAAATCCTTGTTGCAAGTATAGTTTCTAAACCAACAAAAGTCCTTTCATACAAACGTTTTGGTTGTCACAAGTAACAAACCTCTTTAAAATTGATAACCGAGTATTTAAACCTCGGGTCGTCTTCTCAAGGAATTGCAGGGAGGTATGTTCTTATTATTGGTTATGAGTCTTGTAAATTGGGGGTTTTGAAAGTAAGGAAGCAGTATGTTGAATGATAATAAGAATAAAATAAATAACTATAAAATAGACTATTGGCAAGGTATGAAAACTGGAAGTCCTTTCCTGGCTATCCTTATCAATTGTAATGAGAATTGGATTTTTCTCCCACTTTGTTAACCTCTAACTATGAAGGTAAGTTAAGTGGATGAATTAATTCTGATTCCTCAAGTCCTAGTCTTTCCTTGGGAAAAGTCAGAGTTATTGGAACCCGAATTAATTCTTGAAGAATTCCAATTTTCAATCAACAATGAGTTTGATAACTTAAGTGTCTCCAATTATTTAACCAAAGCCAAAAGGGAAAAATCTAAATTAAATTAAAAGCATTCATGTAAATAAAGCAAGGCAAAATTAAATCTGAAAATACCTCGATTTGCATTAATAAAAGAAATCAAATGTAACATGGAAGAGTTCATAAATTAAATTAGAAAAATAAATAAAAGGAACATTGAACTTGGGATTGAGAGGCACTCTCTAAAACTACATCTACTCCTAAAATTGTGAATTGTGAAAATCCTATTATTATGAATGAATGGATTCTCCCACTTTATAGCCTTTAATCTGTGTTTTCTGGGCCGCAAACTGGGTCGGAAACAGCCCAGAATTCGCTAGTTGCGAATTCAAACACGCTGATTTTTTGTCACTGCGACGCGTCCGCGTGGACGACGCGTTCGCGTCACCTAGCATCAGAGCAACTATGACATATTATATATCAAATCGAAGCCCCGGACGTTAGATTTCTAACGCAACTGGAACCGCGTCATTTGGACCTCTGTAGCTAAAGTTATAGCCATTTGAGTGCGAAGAGGTTAGGCTGGACAGCTTAGCAATTTTTCCAACTTCTTGTATGCCTTCCACTTTTGCATGCTTCCTTTCCATCCTCTGAGCCATTCCTGCCATGTAATCTCTGAAATCACTTAACACACATATCAAGGCATCTAATGGTAATAAGAGAGGATTAAACATAGGGAACTTAAGACCAAAGAAGCATGTTTTCAATCAAAGCACAAAATTAGGAAGGCAAATGTAAAACCATGCAAATAGTATGAATAAGTGGGTAAAGAGTTGATAAAATCCACTCAATTGAGCACAAGATAAACCATAAAATAGTGGTTTATCAGCGTTATCGAGCTTGCCTCAGAAAAGGTTCTAGCTTAAGGATGACATAATGACAATGAGGATCGAGATACTTGTTGATATAGAAGAGGTGTTCCCTTTACTGAGCTTCCGGTGAAATCCGTGCCTTCAGAAAAGATCTCGCGTACTCGAAAATCGGGGTTGTTACATCAACAGAAGACTAGCGGCTCAGTCCAGATTCCTAGCTGGATCGGCATTAAGATCTCTCCCTTTTTACGCAACACTAAGGAAAGGAAAGAGGTTTGAATGGACCCCAGAATGTGAACAAGCCTTCCAAGACTTCAAGACATTCCTGGGGCAACCACCCATCCTAACCCGACCCAAGGAAGGAGAAGAGCTAATCCTATACCTTGCCATAGGAAGTCAGGCAATAGCCTCAGCGCTAGTCAGAGAAGACGAAAATGGAGAACAACCCATCTACTTCATCAGTAAGGCTTTACAAGGGGCCGAACTAAACTATCAAAAGATAGAAAAGTTCACCTACGCCCTTATGCTCACTTCTCGACAGCTCTGACCATACTTCCAAGCTCACACCATCAGAGTACAGACCAACCAGCCCATAAAAGGTATCTTACAGAAAATAGAGCTTGGCTGGAAGAATCCTACAATGGGCGGTCGAGTTATCCGAATTCGACCTCAAATTTGAAGCACGGATAACTATTAAGTGTCAGTACCTGGTCGACTTCATCACCGACTACACTGACACCCCGGGTACCCCCACGAAGTGGAGCCTTTACATAGATGGCTCCTCGAACAAAACCAGGAGTGGTACAGGAGTCGTTTTAGATAGTAATCAGGGAACCCAAATCGAGCTCCCATTAAAGTTCGAATTCCCCACCTCAAATACCCAAGCTGAATACGAGACCCTATTGGCTGATTTGAAGCTGGCTAGGGAGGTAGGAGCTCAGAAGCTTACCATTTTCAATGATTCATAGGTAGTCACCTCGCAAATAGAAGGGAGTTACCAAGCTAAGGATCCCACCATGAAGAAATACCTAGACAAAACTAGAGAACAGCTCGGATAATTTAGGGGATATGAGGTCTGACATATACCTTGGGAACAAAATGCCTGAGCTGATGCCCTTTCAAAGCTAGCCAGCACCAAACCAGGGGGCAATAATAGAAGCCTCATCCAGGAAACACTACAAAATCCATCAACCTCAAAAGAAAAGAAGGTCTTAAGCATATCAGACCAGGACCAAGGGTGGATAACTACCATAGTCAGCTATCTCAAGTCTGAAACACTTCCCGCAGACAAAAAAGAGGCAAAAAGGCTAGTATGAGAAGCGCAGTACTACACCATAGTGCATGATGAGCGGATATTTTATACGCTTTTCGGGGTTAATTTCATATAGTTTTTAGTATGTTTTAGTTAGCTTTTAGTTTATTTCCATTAGTTTTTAGGAAAAATTCATATTTCTGGACTTTACTATGAGTTGTGTGTTTTTATGTAATTTCAGGTATTTTTCTGGCTGAAATTGAAGGAGCTGAGCAAAAATCTGATTCAGGCTGAAAAAGGACTGCTGATGCTGTTGGATTCTGACCTCCCTGGACTCAAAGTGGATTTTCTAGAGCTACAGAACTCGAAATGGCATGCTTCCAATTGTGTTGGAAAGTAGACATCTAGGGCTTTCCAGCAATATATAATAGTCCATACTTTGCACAAGGATAGATGACGTAAACTGGCGTTCAACGCCAGTTCTCTGCCCAATTCTGGCATCCAGCGCCAGAAAAGGATCAAAAGCTGGAGTTGAACGCCCAAACTGGCACAAAAACTGGCGTTCAACTCCACAAATGGCCTCTGCACGTGGATTGCTTAAATTTTCAGCTCCAGCACACACCAAGTGGGCCCCAGAAGTGGGCCTTTGCATCATCCATCATAGTTTACTAATTTGTTGTAAACCTAGGCTACTAGTTTAGTATTTAAACAACTTTTAGAGACTTATTTTGTATCTCATGACATTTTAGATCAAAACTTTATATTCTCTGATGGCATGAGTCTCTAAACCCCATTGTTGGGGGTGAGGAGCTCTGCTGTGTCTCGATGAATTAATGCAAGTATTTCTGTTTTCCATTCAAACACGCTTGTTCCTATCTAAGATGTTCATTCGCGCTTAACTGTGATGAAGGTGATGATCCGTGACATTCATCACCTTCCTCAAACCATGAACGTGTGCCTGACAACCACCTCCGTTCTATATCCGATTGAATGAGTATCTCTTAGATTCCTTAATCAGAATCTCCGTGGTATAAGCTAGAACTGATGGCGGCATTCATGAGAATCCGAAAAGTCTAAACCTTGTCTGTGGTATTCTGAGTAGGATTCAAGGATTGAATGACTGTGACGAGCTTCAAACTCCTGAAGGCTGGGCGTTAGTGACAGACGCAAAAGGATAGTAAATCCTATTCCAACCGGATCGAGAACCAACCGGTGATTAGCCGTGCTGTGATAGAGCGCGTGAGCGTAGTTTTCACTGGAAGGAAGGAAGGTAGCCATTGACAACGGTGATCCACCAACACACAGCTTGCTATAGGAGGACGTGCGTGCGTGAACAAGAAGACAGAGGAAAGCAGAGATTCAGAAGACAAAGCATCTCCAAAACTCCAACATATTCTCCATTACTGCATAACAAGTAACCTTTGATCCATGCTCTATTGTTTATTTGCAATTCAACTGATAAACATAATTGACTTCCTGACTAAGATTTACAAGATAACCATAGATTGCTTCAAACCAACAATCTCCGTGGGATTCGACCCTTACTCACGTGAGGTATTACTTGGACGACCCAGTGCACTTGCTGGTCAGTGGTACGAGTTGTGAAAAGTGTGATTCACAATTCGTGCACCAAGTTTTTGGCGCCGTTGCCGGGGATTGTTCGTGTTTGAACAACTGACGGATTATTTTGTTGCTTAGATTAGGAAAAATTTCTTTTTTTGTTTAGAGTCTCTTATTATTGTCGTATTAAAATTTTAGAATCCTTATTTTCTTTTTAAAAATAGTTTTCAAAAATAATTTCTCTATTAGATCCTATGCCAAACTTTAAGTTTGGTGTTTTCTTGTTGATTTTCCTTAAAATTTTCAAAAATTTTGGTTTGGTTTTCTAAAAATTTTAAGTTTGGTGTTCTTTCTTCGTGTTCTTGAGTTTTCCTTGTGACTTGATCTTAAAATTTTTAAGTTTGGTGTTCCTTGGTGTTTTCCCTCCAAAATTTTCGAAAATAGGGAGCATTAGATCTAAAAATTTTAAATCTTGTGCTATCTTATTGTTTTTCTCTTTCCTCTTAAAAATAAAAAATATCTTTTCTCTCTTTTTAAAAACAAATTTTCGAAATATATTTCTAAAATTTAGATTTTTTATTTCAAAATTTAAAACTTTTTTTTCAAAATCATCATATCCTTTTCAAAACTTCCTAACCACTTTCTCTCTCCTCAATTTTTCGAAAATCTTCACTCAATTTTTATTTATTCTATTTTAATTTATTTCATTTTCGAAATAAATATATAAATAAATAAATAAAAATATTTTTCCTATTTTACATCATCTCCCTTTCTCCATCATGGATCTAAGTGGAAATGAACAGTCCAGGAGGACTCTGGGGTCATATTCAAACCCCTCTACTGCTTCATATGGGAGTAGTATCTGCATACCCTCCATTGGAGTCAGTAGCTTTAAGTTGAATCCTCAGCTCATTATCATGGTGCAGCAAAGCTGCCAGTATTCCGGTCTTCCACAGGAAGAACCTACAGAGTTTCTGGCACAATTTTTACAAATTGCTGACACAGTACATGATAAGGAAATAGATCAGGATGTCTACAGACTATTACTGTTTCCATTTGCTGTAAAAGATCAAGCTAAGAGGTGGTTAAATAACCAACCTAAGGCCAGCATAAGGACATGGAAAAGCTGACAGAAAAATTCCTGAATCAATATTTCCCTCCAAAAAGGATGACACAGCTAAGGCTGGACATCCAAGGCTTTAAACAAGGAGATAATGAATCTCTTTATGATGCCTGGGAGAGATACAGAGAGATGCTACGAAAATGCCCCTCTGAAATGTTTTCAGAGTGGGTTCAGTTAGACATCTTCTACTATGGGCTTGCAGAAGGAGCTCAAATGTCTCTAGATTACTCAGCTGGTGGATCTATCCACATGAGAAAGACAATTGAAGAGGCTGAAGAGCTCATTGATACAGTTGTCAGGAATCAGCATCTGTACCTAAGCAGCAACCCTTCCATGAATGAAGAGGTTAAAACAGTAACTGCTGAACTCAGTCCTGTAAAACAAGCTGGTGAATTCAATCAGCAATTGGACTTTCTAACAAAGCAGCTAGCCGAATTCAAAGACAGGTTACAAGAGACAAGGATGGCTAATATACATATGGACGAACAGTTTAAGCAAACAAAGCAGCAGCTGTCAAAGCAAATAGCAGAGGAATGCCAAGCAGTTCAACTAAGATGTGGGAAAACATTAAATACCCCACCTCAAGGCAGCAAAAAGCTAAGAAATGAGCAAATCACCCAAAATTCACCTGAGGACAGTAAGAGCCCAGGGAAAAATAATTCTGGCGCTAAAACGCTGATGACAAGTCATCCTAGCCTAGTTTCACTAGTCTTTTTCTTTTGTTTTCATTAGAATTATGCACTTTCTTGAGCTACAAGCAAGCTAATTGAGTAGATTTTCATGTTTCCCTTGATTGAATCAACCATGTATGAATTCATGCCATTTCATGAGGTTTTAGGCTATATTTGTTGCATATTATGAAAGAATGAATACCTCATGATTTTGAGCATAGCTTTGATGTTTTTGGTTGATTAATGATAGGTGAAGAAAGCTTGGAGAAAGGTTGAAGCAAGAAGGAATGGCTAGGAGTGAAGAGAAGACAATGGAATAAGTGAAATTGAACCGGGAAGCAAGAAGCTGGACCTAAAGTTAGCACCAAACTTTTGCACAAACTTTTGGTTGAAAAGTTAGCCCCAACGTTAGCCCCCTAACTTGGAGGCTAACGTTGGAACTTGAAAATTCTCCCCTGGGCTCCAAAAGTTTGCGCCAACGTTAGCCCCCTAACTTTGAGGCTAACGTTGGCACATGAATTTATCCCCTGGGTACCAAAAGTTTGCGCCAACGTTAGCCCCCTAACTTTGAGGCTAACGTTGGCATGAGAAACTCCTCCCTAGCCACCTAACGTTTGCGCCAACGTTAGACCCCTAACTTGGAGGCTAACGTTGGCACATGAAAATACAAGGGAGAGGGGCAAAAGTTTGCGCCAACGTTAGCCCCCTAACTTGGTGGCTAACGTTGGCGCCACAAGCACATTAGGCAAGGCCAACGTTGATATCAGCAAATTGTGCTAGCTGATATGAAAAGTTGGAGCCAAAGTTAGACCCCTAACTTTGGCTCAAACTTTTGGACCAACTCTTGCAAAACTCAAAACCGGTTCAATTGGTTCACTTTGGTTCTTCTCCAAACTTCAAGAGCAATCAACCAAGGCCTCTTTCAACCCAATTCCACCAAGAGCAAAGGCCCAACTCAAGGCTTGAAGATCATTAGAAGAAAGTGTATAAATAGGATAGAATTCAAGTAATTGGGGGAGCTTTTTCCGGAAGAGTTTTTTTTTGAATTTTCATAGCTTTTGGCATAGAGTGATCTTTAATTTCTTTGTTTTCATTGCTTTCAATTTCAATTACACTTGTCTTGGATCTTGGATTGGAGAATTGAAGAAATTCTGTTTCAATCTCAATCTTGGATCTCTCTGTTTCTTTACTGATAATTGAATTTCATTTCCGGTTAATTGCTCTTCATCTATTCTCTTTACAATTTACAATTCTCTTGCAATTGTTCTTATTGGATCTAGGAAGGCATTGAGATCTAGACTTAGTTTTCTAGTCTCTGGGTCCTGAGATCCAAATCTCCAATTTACATTCTGTTTCTTGCTTTTCATGTTCATTTACTTTTCTGCTATAAGATCCGATCCAATCCCAATTCCCTTTTACTCTTCTGTTAGATGCAATTTAACTTTTCCTTGTTTAATTTCTGCAAATCCACGTCCCAATCCCCTTTACATTTTAAGCAATTTACATTCCTTGCACTTTAAGATTCCACAATTTACATTTCTTGCACTCTAAGTTTCTGCCATTTAATTTCTTGTTCTTTACATTTCAGCAATTTATTTCTTGTTCTCTTTACTTCAATGCAATTTAATTCTGCAAGTCACAAAATCATCAACCAAATCTTGATTCGCTTGACTAAATCAACCACTAAACTAAAATTGCTCAATCCTTCAATCCCTATGGGATCGACCTCACTCCCGTGAGTTTTTATTACTTGATGCGACCCGGTGCACTTGCCGGTTAAATTTGTGTGTTTTGGGAGAAATTTATTTTTCCTCCAAAATATCCCATCAAGTTTTTGGCGCCGTTGCCGGGGATTGATTAGGTTGACAATGATTAAGTGAGGTGGTGATCTAGATCAAGCACTTTGTCTTTAATTTTGATTAACCCACTAACTGTTTGATTTTTTGCTTAAACTAACTAACACTTCAATCTGGCAGTAAATTGAAGTGTCACTGGTTTTGTGCATTTCTCATGATCTGCTTGTATGTCAGGTACAAGAAGAACCATACCCAATTTTCATGAACAAGACGAAAGAACTCTCAGGAGGTTAAGAAGAGCTGAAAGAGGGAAAAATATTGCTGGAGAAGAGGAATCAGACGAAGAATTCCAAGAGATGGAGGAACATTTAACCAATCCACCAGGTGGAGAAGACAACAACAATGGCAACCCACCCCAGAGGAGAGTTTTGGCTTCCTATACCTTTGCAAATCCTAGACATTGTGGGAGCAGCATCTTGGTCCCAAATGTCAATGCTAACAATTTTGAACTCAAACCACAACTCATCACCTTGGTTTAGAACAATTGCTCTTTTGGTGGAAGACCACTTGAGGACCCACACCAACATTTATCCACTTTCTTGAGAATATGCAACACTGTCAAAACTAATGGAGTACCCCCTGACAGTTACAAACTGATGCTATTCCCATTTTCTCTTAGGGACAAGGCCACTCAATGGTTAGAATCCTTTCCAAGGGACAGCATCAACAACTGGGATAATTTGGTAACCAAATTTCTTGCAAAATTTTATCCACCTCAGAGGATTATAAGATTGAAGGCTGAGGTACAAACATTTACACAAATGGAGGCCGAACCTATCTATGAGGCATGGGAGAGGTACAAGGCTCTGATCAGGAAATGTCCCCCTGCCATGTTTAATGAGTGGGAGAAGCTTCAAAACTTCTATGAAGGCTTGACACTGAAATCCCAGGAAGCTTTGGATCATTCAGCTGGAGGTTCCTTGCAACTCATGAAAACTGCAGAGGAGGCTCAAGAACTCATTGATATGGTGTCCAACAACCAATATTTCTTTGCTCATCAAAGAGGCAGCCAACCATCACAAAGAAGAGGAGTAATGGAACTAGAAGGAGTAGATTCAATCCTAGCTCAAAACAAGATGATGCAGCAGCAAATTCAACAACAATTTGAGCAAATGGCCAAGAGGATTGATAGTCTCCAAGTTGCAGCAGTTAACACTAGCCAACCATCAACCACATGGGGACAGAGTGAAGAAACTCAAGAAGAACAACAACAAGAGCAAGTACAGTATATGCACAACCAAGGACCAAATGAAGTGTATGGTGATACATACAATCCATCCTGGAAGAACCACCCAAACCTCAGATGGGGAGATAACCATACCCAAAACCAACAACCATGGCAGAGGAACTCAAACCAACACAATCCAAGAAGCAACCAAAATCACAACCAGCAGCAGACTAACCAAAACCCCTACAGAAAACCTCAAAACAGCTACCCCAACCTCAACCAATACCAATCTAATAACCAACCCACCAACCAAAATGCCTACCATCCACCACCCACATCTCATAACCCACCTCAAGTATCACCTGAAGCCCAAAGAATAACTCACTTGGAGGCCATGATAGACAAAATATTGAAACACCAGGAAATGGTAACCAAGAATCAGGAAGCCTCCCTGAAGAGCCTAGAGAGACAGATGGGGCAACTCTCCAAGCAAGTATCTGTTGAGAGACCTTCAAACTCACTGCCCAGTGACACAATTCCAAATCCCAAGGAGGAATGCAAGGCAATACAATTAAGGAGTGGGAGAACATTGATAAGCAACAATGACACTACAAGGAAGCAAGCAGAGAACGTCAAAGAACCAACGGAGGATGAGAATCAAACAAAGGCAGATGAGGCTAAGGAGCAAGTTGTGATGCCAAGCAAAGGCACTGAGAAACTTAAAGAGAAGGACAACCAGCCACATAGCTCAAAGGAAGTAGCTCAAGGACAACAGCAAATAGGAAAGAGCATCACACCTCCACTGCCATATCCCCAGAGGTTTAACAAAGAGGTTAAAGACCAGCATTTTCACAAATTCCTTGAGATCTTTAAGAAGCTAGAAATCAATATCCCCTTGGCTGAAGCACTTGAGCAAATGCCTCTGTATGCCAAATTCTTGAAGGAGCTTGTCAACAAGAAAAGAAGCTGGAATGAGAAAGAAACCATAATGATTACTGAGGAATGCAGGGCCTTGATTCAAAAGGGGCTTCCTCCCAAGCTTGAGGACCCAGGGAGCTTCCTGTTGCCTTGCACCATTGGGGAATTGACCATCACTAAAGCAATGTGCGATCTCGGAGCAAGTATTAACTTAATACCATCTTCCTTGGTGAAAAAGCTGCATATAGAGGAGGTCAAACAAGTACAAATGTCTCTGGAGCTGGTAGACAAGTCAATGGTATACCCCAGGGGTGTAATTGAAAATCTTTTGGTCAAGGTGGACAGTTTTATATACCCTGCTGATTTTGTGGTTCTAGAATCAAACGATGATGATGGTGACTCTGTTATACTGGGAAGGCCATTCTTGGCCACTGCTAGAGCTATCATAGACGTAGAGGAAGGGGAATTAACTCTCAGGATGCATGACCAGAGTGTCACTCTGAAGGTATTACCAGAGGCACAATTTAGCAAGGAGAAGAAAGACTATATGAAAAATGACCAGGAAAGTCACAGCAACATCCCAATACTAAGGATTGTGCAGACTGATGAAAAAGCCCAAGAGGATATTAGAGTATTGGCCACTGAGAAGAGAGATCCCCAAGGAAAACCTACGGCCAGAAAAGAAAGAACAAAAAAAGGAAAGATGAAACGCAGAAACAAAGCAAAAAGGGGTTGGAAGAACAGAAAGATTCCAACAGAGGGGCTTTCCAAAGGTGACAAAGTGCAACTGATATATCAACAGTTGGGAGCAAATCAACAAACCGAGGATTACTACACTGTCAGCAACATACTATCATTAGAACATGCTGAAATTGAACACCAGAGAACAAAGAAGAGGATCACGGTCAGAGGAGACAAATTGAGGCCCTACAAGCACCAACCACCATAAAAGAAAGCCTCAATGTCAAGCTAATGACAATAAAAGAGCGCTCCATGGGAGGCAACCCATGCTTTAAGATTCATGTCATTTTAAATTCAATAAGTTATGATCAATTGAGAATGAATTCTTTTCTCTTTTCAAGAATATGTCCATTGACTGCATGCACTATTTTGAAACATATGCTAAGTTTGGTGTGCCTTCAAGCACACTAAACCAATGTTACAAATAAATTCCATTTTGCATGCTTGGAGTATTTTGACAAAGCACATGGCCGAACACCAAGTTTGGTGTCCACATAGATTCATGAAAAGTAGAAACTCATGCATCAATAATCATACAATTGTTGTTTTTCAAAATCTTATAAATGAAAAAAAATTTTTTTTTTTCCAGTAATGAAGGCATTAATTGTGATGTACCCTTTGATAAGAAACAAGTTTGGTGTTCATCAAACCTTGATGCACCGATTTAGGGATACAATTGATCCTTCATGAAAAAAAAAGGGGAGAAAAAGAAAGTATGATAAAAACAATTCTTATGAACATTCAACATTTGAATCTCACTAATTGGAGGAAGATACTCATTTTCTTTATATATGACCAAACATTAAGTTTGGTGTCTTCAAGGGAGAGTGTCACGGTTCAAATGATATAAGAATTGTTGGTTCACATAGTATTAATAAAAAGAACACTCTTGCTACGGTTGGATAAGACTAATGTATGTTGTCTTGTTGTGGTGACTAGGAGGTCAAAGAATCTTCAATGAGAAAGACAAGACAAAGGAAAGCATAGCATAAGGACAAAATCCCATCACATGCTTCAAGAAAGAAATCTGCCACTCCTTGAGAATGATCACGGCAAAGGCAAGGGAAGGAGCAAACTTTGTCTTCATTCATCCTTACATGCATACCTTTGATCTCCATAAGTCTAATTGCATCCCAACCCTTCATTGCTCATTTAAAAGCATACCACCTTCAAGCCATGCACATGACCGAATCACTCCTCAACATAACAAGCTTTGTGCAACCTTTCTCTTACTTTAAACTCCAACCACTTAAACTTCTCTTCATCATTTCTTGTCATAGCAAGTCCGGTCTCAATCTCTTTTTTTGCTCCAAACACACATCAAACTCTCCAACATTCTTCACACTCCTTCTCAACCAACCAAGTGACCATGGCATCCTCCTCAAGAAACAAACGAAGAAAAGGAAAAGATCCCATTGTGGAGGAAGACACACATGAATATGACCAATGGAGGTTCAAGTCTTGGTTTCATCAAATGCAAATTCAATGGATGAACGAGAAAAGAATCTATCCTGAAATTCCATTCTTGTTGCCGGATGATGGATGTCAAGAAATGAAGAACAAAATCCGGAAGAGGAGGTGGGAGGAACTTGCATCACCAGCCACCCGAATCAATGCCAATATAATAAGAGAGTTCTATGCAAATGTCCCAAGGCTTGACATGCGTGAGCCCCCAACGTACAAGAGCTATGTGCGGGGGGTGGAAGTAGACTTTAGCCCGGATGCAATCAAGAAAGTCTTGAAACTAAAGTCAGTCCGCTTTGATGAACCGGGATATCAACAAAGATTGAATGAGGATCAGGATTGTGAGGAGATTGCGAGAGACATTTGTTTTGAGAACTCAGAGTGGGAAGGAGATAACAAGAACAGATACAAGTTCCTGAAGAGATGTAACCTCACTCCGGAAGCAAAAGGATGGTATGAGTTGATGAAAAGATCAATTCTGGGCACAGTGAATACCTCAGAAGTTAACAGGGAGAGAGCCATGATGCTGCATTGCATCATTGTGGGAGGAGAGATAAGAGTTCATGAAATCCTTGCAAAAGACATTCAAAAGCTGGCTGAAAAGAATTCGGCCGGATCTTGGTTGTACTATCCGAGTACCATTTGGAGGTTGTGTGCAAAGGCTAAGGTTCCATTGGAAGAGGAGAATCCAATGTGGCTAAGCCAAGGCATGCCCATAACCATTGAACGAATGATGATGCCCCTTGAAGCACATCAAGGCCGAAGACCACATGGAGGAAGGGAAAGAGAAGAACCAATGGAAGAAGATGAGCCACACATAGAAGAAGAGCCACAAGAGGAGGAGGAACAGCCACACTTTTCCCCACATGGTAATATGGATATGACTCAAATGCAAGAAGCAATAGGAAGATTGTCTCAACAGTACACGAGAATCCAAGAAAGGCAAGAGGAATACCATTCTCTGTACATGAAGAACCAACAAGCACAAGAAGAAAGGGAGCTAAGAATAATGAACAAACAAAGTGAATTCGAGTCAAGATTCCTTGTGATGCAAGAAGAACATGCTTTTCAATCTCATGAATCTTTTGGGAAGTTGGAACAAATGCACGCTGAAAATTTGAAGGCTTTCAAAGAGTTCACAACACTCCAAGATGCAAGGTATGAAGTACAAGCCGATTACAACATCAATAGCCAAATCAAACTGAACTATATTGGAGAACATTTGCACAACATGGATCCGGCGTTCCCAACCTTTGATGAATTCTTCAAAAAGAGAAGTGAGGTAGAAGTAAGCAGGGCTATGAGACTTGAAGATAGAGTGGAGGAGGCTATGAATAAGGCTGGCTTTTGGCAAGATCAACAGGCACCAAACAAGGATGGTGGGAACACTAGCAGCCAAGTGTATGAAAGGAGAAAGAAGAGGCATGACAAATGAAAGGTGGACTTGCTCCTTGTTCATCACTACAAAGAAAAAAAGCATACATTCTATCTGTTTTATGTTGTCTTTGCATTCCTAAGTAGTTCTTTTTAATTAAAAGCCTTTGCATTATGTTTGTTTCTTTTAAAATAAGTAGGCTAGTTTATGTGTGTGCTTGTGTGTTTATTTTCACTTGACAAGAAGCATGTGTTGTCCCCTGCATCTTTAAATTCAATAAAAAGAAATGCTTGAATATGAAGTAAGATGGTCTCTGTTAGATAGAAGTAGAATAAAAGTAAGTGGTGGTATGTGTGTGATTGTATAATAGCTCACTTTTAGTGAATAAAGAGCTAGGATATCTCATTCTAAGTAAAGAGTGGCCTACTGTCTATGAATCTCAATTGAATTAAATTCCTTGGTTAGAAAGAAAGACAAAGAAGAAAACAAAAAGAAAGAAAAAAAGAAGTGGCAGAACAAAAGAAAAACAAAAAAAGAAACAAAGCTGGACACCAATAGCTTGAACCTTAGAATATATGCCTGTGGTGTCTTTGTATTAGGATCTGCTTGGATTATTAAGCTCTTTGGAGTGCATCAACACTTGGTGACTTGGGTTAACTAACCCGGGATCATCAGCTGAAAGTCCACTATCAAGAGCAACTTAACTACAAGGCATTTAGTAACCCAAAGAGGTGCTGGGCATCAATGTTCTAAGAAGGAATGTGAGCCAAGTGTCTATAGTGAATAATGTGTCAAGTATAAAGAAAAGAAAATGGACTTGCTACACATGACACTCAAATAAAGCTTATGAACAAAGTAATAGCCAAGGATAAAGGAATAATGAGAGGTCATAGCAGTGTGTCACTTGAAGCTTGAAGGAGACTTTCTAGGCCTAGGAGTCAATAAGAAGTGAGTATTTGCATATCCACACAAAACCCCATGAACTATCAATAATACTCTGCTAGCATGAACATCCTCTTCCATTTCATTCTTTCTTCTCAATAAATCTTTTCTCGCTTGGGGACAAGCAAGCTTTAAGTTTGGTGTTGTGATGACAAGTCATCCTAGCCTAGTTTCACTAGTCTTTTTCTTTTGTTTTCATTAGAATTATGCACTTTCTTGAGCTACAAGCAAGCTAATTGAGTAGATTTTCATGTTTCCCTTGATTGAATCAACCATGTATGAATTCATGCCATTTCATGAGGTTTTAGGCTATATTTGTTGCATATTATGAAAGAATGAATACCTCATGATTTTGAGCATAGCTTTGATGTGTTTGGTTGATTAATGATAGGTGAAGAAAGCTTGGAGAAAGGTTGAAGCAAGAAGGAATGGCTAGGAGTGAAGAGAAGACAATGGAATAAGTGAAATTGAACCGGGAAGCAAGAAGCTGGACCTAAAGTTAGCACCAAACTTTTGCACAAACTTTTGGTTGAAAAGTTAGCCCCCTAACTTGGAGGCTAACGTTGGAACTTGAAAATTCTCCCCTGGGCTCCAAAAGTTTGCGCCAACGTTAGCCCCCTAACTTTGAGGCTAACGTTGGCACATGAATTTATCCCCTGGGTACCAAAAGTTTGCGCCAACGTTAGCCCCCTAACTTTGAGGCTAACGTTGGCATGAGAAACTCCTCCCTAGCCACCTAACGTTTGCGCCAACGTTAGACCCCTAACTTGGAGGCTAACGTTGGCACATGAAAATACAAGGGAGAGGGGCAAAAGTTTGCGCCAACGTTAGCCCCCTAACTTGGTGGCTAACGTTGGCGCCACAAGCACATTAGGCAAGGCCAACGTTAGGGTCAAAGTTAGACCCCTAACGTTGGCACCAACGTTGATATCAGCAAATTGTGCTAGCTGATATGAAAAGTTGGAGCCAAAGTTAGACCAACTTTGGCTCAAACTTTTGGACCAACTCTTGCAAAACTCAAAACCGGTTCAATTGGTTCACTTTGGTTCTTCTCCAAACTTCAAGAGCAATCAACCAAGGCCTCTTTCAACCCAATTCCACCAAGAGCAAAGGCCCAACTCAAGGCTTGAAGATCATTAGAAGAAAGTGTATAAATAGGATAGAATTCAAGTAATTGGGGGAGCTTTTTCCGGAATAGTTTTTCTTTTGAATTTTCATAGCTTTTGGCATAGAGTGATCTTTAATTTCTTTGTTTTCATTGCTTTCAATTTCAATTACACTTGTCTTGGATCTTGGATTGGAGAATTGAAGAAATTCTGTTTCAATCTCAATCTTAGATCTCTCTGTTTCTTTACTGATAATTGAATTTCATTTCCGGTTAATTGCTCTTCATCTATTCTCTTTACAATTTACAATTCTCTTGCAATTGTTCTTATTGGATCTAGGAAGGCATTGAGATCTAGACTTAGTTTTCTAGTCTCTGGGTCCTGAGATCCAAATCTCCAATTTACATTCTGTTTCTTGCTTTTCATGTTCATTTACTTTTCTGCTATAAGATCCGATCCAATCCCAATTCCCTTTTACTCTTCTGTTAGATGCAATTTAACTTTTTCTTGTTTAATTTCTGCAAATCCACGTCCCAATCCCCTTTACATTTTAAGCAATTTACATTCCTTGCACTTTAAGATTCCGCAATTTACATTTCTTGCACTCTAAGTTTCTGCCATTTAATTTCTTGTTCTTTACGTTTCAGCAATTTATTTCTTGTTCTCTTTACTTCAATGCAATTTAATTCTGCAAGTCACAAAATCATCAACCAAATCTTGATTCGCTTGACTAAATCAACCACTAAACTAAAATTGCTCAATCCTTCAATCCCTGTGGGATCGACCTCACTCCCGTGAGTTTTTATTACTTGATGCGACCCGGTGCACTTGCCGGTTAAATTTGTGTGTTTTGGGAGAAATTTATTTTTCCTCCAAAATATCCCATCAAACGCCAGAAAATTGGTGGAAGGCTGGCGCTGAACGCCCAGATCATGGCCAAAACTGGCGTTCAACGCCAGAAATACAGCAGGACTGGCGTTCAATGCCAGAAATGGGCAAGGATCTGGCGTTGAACGCCCAAAATGGGCAGGATCTGGCGCTGAACGCCCAAAAAGGGCACAGTTCTGGCGTTCAGACGCCATGAGCAGACAAGGAGCTGGCATCCAATTTCACTCCAGCTTCTAACTCTGGCACTCAAGTGCCAGTGAGGGATCAGACACATACAAATGCTGATAACAACCCCTCTAAAAAGGCTTCTTCAACCACTTCTGTAGGCAATAAACCTGCAGCAACTAAGGTTGAAGAATATAAAGCCAAGATACCTTATCCTCAAAAACTCCGGAAAGAGGAGCAGGATAAGCAATTTGCTCGCTTTGCAGATTACCTCAGGACTCTTGAAATAAAGATTCCATTTGCAGAAGCACTTGAGCAAATAGCTTCTTATGCCAAGTTCATGAAAGAGATCTTGAGTCATAAGAAGGATTGGAGAGAAACAGAAAGAGTTCTCCTCACTGAAGAATGCAGTGCAGTCATTCTGAAGAGCTTTCCTGAAAAGCTTAAAGACCCTGGGAGCTTTCTGAAACCATGCATATTAGAAGATAATTGCACCAAGACAGCTTTATGCGATCTTGGGGCAAGCATCAACCTAATACCTGCATCCACTATCAGGAAGCTTGGCTTAACTGAAGAAGTTAAACCAACCCGGATATGTCTCCAACTTGCTGATGGTTCCACTAAATACCTATCAGGCGTGATTGAGGACATGATTGTCAGAGTTGGGCCATTCGCCTTTCCCACTGACTTTGTTGTGCTGGAAATGGAGGAGCACAAGAGTGCTACTCTCATTCTAGGAAGACCCTTCCTAGCAACTGGACGATCCCTCATTGACGTCCAACAGGGGGAAATAACCCTGAGAGTCAACGATTATGAGTTCAAGTTAAACGCTGTCAAAGCCATGCAGCATCCAGACACATCAACAGACTGCATGAAAGTTAATCTTATTGACTCTTTGGTAGAAGAGATCAACATGGCTGAGAGTCTCGAATCAGAGTTGGAAGACATCTTTAAAGATGTTCAACCTGATTTGGAGGATTCAGGGGACATGAAAGAGCCTCTGAACTTTCTTCTGAAAGAGGAAAAACCTCCTAAACCCGAGCTCAAGCCACTACCACCATCCTTGAAATATGCATTTCTGGGAGAAGGTGACACTTTTCCAGTGATCATAAGCTCTGCTTTAAATTCACAGGAAGAGGAAGCACTTATTCAAGTGCTAAGGACACACAAGACAGCTCTTGGGTGGTCCATAGGTGACCTTAAGGGCATAAACCCAGCTAGATGCATGCACAAAATCCTATTGGAGGATAATGCCAAACCAGTGGTTCAACCACAGAGGCGGCTAAATCCAGCCATGAAGGAAGTGGTGCAGAAAGAGGTCACCAAGTTACTAGAGGCTGGGATTATTTATCCTATTTCTGATAGCCCCTGGGTGAGCCCTGTTCAAGTCGTCCCAAAAAAGGGAGGCATGACAGTGATTCATAATGAAAAAAATGAACTGGTTCCTACAAGAACAGTTATGGGGTGGCGCATGTGTATTGACTACAGAAGGCTCAATACAGCCACCAGAAAGGATCATTTTCCTTTACCATTCATAGACCAGATGCTAGAAAGACTAGCAGGTCATGATTATTACTGCTTTTTAGATGGCTACTCAGGCTATAACCAGATTGCAGTAGATCCCCAGGATCAAGAGAAAACAGCATTCACATGTCCATCCGGAGTGTTTGCTTATAGAAGGATGCCATTTGGGCTATGTAATGCGCCTGCAACCTTCCAGAGATGCATGCTCTCTATTTTCTCTGACATGGTGGAAAATTTTCTGGAAGTCTTCATGGATGACTTCTCAGTATATGGAGACTCATTCAGCTCCTGTCTTGATCACCTGAAACTTGTTCTGAAAAGATGCCAAGAGACCAACCTAGTTTTAAACTGGGAAAAGTGTCACTTCATGGTGACTGAAGGAATTGTTCTTGGGCATAAAATCTCAAACAAGGGAATAGAGGTGGATCAAGCAAAAATAGAGGTAATTGAAAAATTATCACCACCTGCCAATGTTAAGGCAATCAGAAGCTTTCTGGGCATGCAGGATTCTATAGGAGGTTTATAAAGGATTTTTCAAAAATCACAAAACCTCTAAGTAATCTGCTAGCTGCTGACACGCCATTTGTGTTTGACACAAAGTGCCTGCAGGCGTTTGAAACGCTGAAAGCTAAGCTGGTCACAGCACCAGTCATTTCTGCACCAGACTGGACATTACCATTTGAGCTAATGTGTGATGCCAGTGATCATGCCATTGGTGCAGTATTGGGACAGAGGCATGACAAGCTTCTGCATGTCATTTATTATGCCAGTCGCGTTCTAAAGGATGCCCAGAAAAATTACACAACCACAGAAAAAGAACTACTTGCAGTGGTTTACGCCATTGACAAGTTCAGATCATACTTAGTAGGATCAAAAGTGATTGTGTATACTGACCATGCTGCTCTTAAATATCTACTCACAAAGCAGGATTCAAAACCCAGGCTCATCAGATGGGTATTGCTTCTGCAAGAGTTTGATATAGAAATAAGAGACAGAAAAGGGACAGAGAACCAAGTGGCTGATCATCTGTCCCGGATAGAGCCAGTGGAAGGGACGTCCCTCCCTTCTCTTGAGATCTCTGAGACGTTTCCTGATGAGCATTTATTCGCCATTCAGGAAGCACCATGGTTTGCCGATATTGCAAACTATAAAGCTGCAAGGTTCATACCCAAGGAGTACAACAGGATACAAAAGAAGAAATTAATTACTGATGCAAAGTACTACTTATGGGATGAACCTTATCTCTTTAAGAGATGTGCAGACGGAATTATCCGTAGGTGTGTGCCTAGAGAAGAAGCACAGAGGATCCTGTGGCATTGCCACGGATCTCAATATGGAGGCCATTTCGGAGGTGAGCGAACAGCCACCAAGGTCCTCCAATGTGGCTTCTATTGGCCCACACTCTATAAAGATTCCCGAGAGTTTGTACGTAATTGTGACAGTTGCCAAAGAGCTGGTAATCTGCCTCATGGTTACGCCATGCCTCAACAAGGAATCTTGGAAATTGAGTTGTTTGACGTATGGGGAATTGACTTCATGGGACCTTTCCCACCATCATACTCAAACACTTATATTCTGGTGGCAGTTGACTATGTATCAAAATGGATTGAGGCTATTGCCACACCCACCAATGATACTAAAACAGTGCTGAAGTTCCTCCAGAAACATATCTTTAGCAGGTTTGGTGTCCCTAGAGTACTAATCAGTGATGGGGGCACTCACTTCTACAATAAACAGCTTTACTCTGCCATGGTTCGGTATGGAATTCGCCACAAGGTGGCCACTCCATATCATCCACAAACCAATGGGCAAGCTGAAGTCTCTAACAGAGAATTAAAGAGAATCCTGGAACGGACAGTAAATACCCGTAGAAAGGATTGGGCACGGAGCCTGGATGATGCTCTGTGGGCTTACAGGACAGCATTCAAGACCCCCATAGGGACATCTCCATACCAACTCATGTATAGTAAGGCATGTCACCTGCCCGTGGAACTGGAACATAAGGCCTACTGGGCAACCAGATTCCTAAACTTTGATGCCAAATTAGCAGGAGAAAAATGATTGCTCTAGCTAAATGAGCTAGAGGAATTCAGATTCACAGCTTTCGAAAATGCCAAGCTTTATAAAGAAAAATAAAAAAAATGGCATGACAGAAAGCTGTCATCTAGAATCTTTGAACCAGGACAGAAGGTCCTGTTGTTTAACTCTAGACTCAGGCTATTCCCCGGGAAACTGAAATCCCGGTGGAGGGGACCATACGTGATTACAAGTGTGTCACCATATGGTTATGTGGAGCTTCAAGATATTGATTCTGATAAGAAGTTCATTGTCAATGGACAGAGAATCAAGCATTATCTTGAAGGCAACATTGAGCAAGAATGCTCAAGGCTGAAGCTAGATTAAAAGCTCAGCAAGGTCCAGCTAAAGACAATAAAGAAGCGCTTGCTGGGAGGCAACCCAGCCATGGGGCAATAATCCTCTAAGCATTTTGCCCTATTTCTATTTTTATTTTTATTTGTTTATATAGAGTTCATTGATAACAAGGTAAATAATCATTTACAGAAGACCTCGGCACACAAAACAGAGAAAAAGATCTCACTGGCAAGAAAACGCTAGTAAAAGTGCATTTTGGGCGTTCAATGCCCAAAATGGGCATCCACTGGGCGCTGAACGCCAGTGATGGTAGCAGCTGGGCGTTCAACGCCAGAAAGGGGCACCCACTGGGCGTTGAACGCCAGTAATGGCAGCAGCTGGGCGTTGAACGCCCAAGAGAGCAGCAATTGGGCGCTGAACGCCCAAAACAGGCAGTGTTTGGGCGTTCAAACGCCAGGAAGGCAGGGAGGAGCCAAATTCATTTTTTCCACACGTATTTCCATTTTAATTTCAAATTTTATGCTTCAATGCATGATTTTTACATGAACATGTCAAGAACCCTGATTTCTAAAATCCTTAATTTCTAAAAATCCATCTTTCCAAATTCAATCCAACTCTTTTCAAATCTTTTTTGAAAACAAATCTATCTTTTTCACTCTAAAATCTTTTCAACTAATCCATATCTTTTTCAAATCTCCATATTATCTTTTTCAAAATTCAGATTTATCTTTTTCAAAAATCTATCATATCTCTTCAAAATTAAACTATATCTTCTATCTTATCTTTTTCAACTCAATCTTCTTATCTTATCTTTTCCAATTTTTCGAAAACCCACCCCCCATCCCTTTAAATTTGGGTTCGGCCTCCCTCCTCCTCCATCAACAATTGCACCTATCTCTCCTTCTATCCCTCTCCTTTCTTTTCTTTTGCTTGAGGACAAGCAAATCTCTAAGTTTGGTGTGTTTATCCGAGATCACTAAGATCATGGCTCCTAAAGGAAAACAACCCACTCCAAGAGGCAAGAAAGAGAGCGTTTCAAAACCACTTTGGAATCAAGGGAAGTTCTTATCTAAAGAACATTCAGACCATAATCTTAAAGTAATGGGTCTGAGATCAGTGATCTCGGAAGTTAGATTCGATCTGAAAGAAGATGAATATCCGGAGATCCAGGAGCAAATTCGAATCAGGAACTCGGAAGTCCTAGCTAATCCTGAAACGAAAGTGGGAAGGAACATGGTCCAGGAGTTCTATACTAATATGTGGCAAACTGACAAGCAAAAACTATCTGGAACTGCATTCTATGAATTTTGGACCATGGTCAGAGGAAAGATTATTCATACCACCCCTAACAAGATCAGGGAGATCTTAAAGCTACCTTAGCTAAAGGATGATCCAGACTCCTTCAACAGGAGGATGATGAGAGCAGACATTGACCTGGATAAGATTCTAGAGGACATATGTATCCCTGGAGCCAGGTGGACCACCAACACAAAGGGTGTCCCAAATCAACTCAAGAGGGAGGATCTCAAACCAGTCGCCAGAGGATGGCTGGACTTCATTGGGCGTTCTCTGTTGCCTACTAGCAACCGTTCTGAAGTCACAGTTAAAAGAGCAGTGATGATCCATTGCATCATGATGGGAAAGGAAGTGGAGGTTCATCAGCTGATTTCAACTGAACTCTACAAAATTGCTAACAAAAATTCTAAAGAGGCCAGGTTGGCTTATCCAAGCGTGATTTCTCTGCTCTGCAAGGACGTTGGAGTAAGGATGGGAATAACTGAGTATATCCTAATTGAAAAGCCAATCACCAAAGCATCAATGGAAAAACAACAAGCACAGGATGATCCCATCAAGAAGAGAGCACAAGACTTCCTCCCAGAGATCCCTCAATCTGAATACTGGGAGTATCTTGAGACATCTGTTACCAAGATACGGGAAGCTATGGAGCAAATAATAAAAGAACAAAAGGAACACAGTCAAATGCTGACCTATATGTTTAAAGAACAAGAGGAGCAAGGGCGTGACCTAAGGGAATTGAAGCGCCAAAAGTCCTCTCTTGTAGGACCAAGCACCCCAAGGATCAGAGGAACCCCCGTGCCCCCAGAATAAAGGTGGTTAATTTCCAATTTCTGCCTTAACTCTGTGACAGTGTCCTTATAAAAGTTTACCTTAGGAGTCATATAGTAGTAATTAGTATCTATTTTGATTTTATCTCCAATTAAGCTATAGTTTATTTTTCTCATCATCAGCAAACATGAATAAAGTAGTAGATCTTTTGAATAAGAGGCAATAAAAATTCGAGTTTTAATAAGAGAAGTTCTAATTAGTTAAATGTGGTGGCAATGCTTTCTGTCTTCTGAATGAATGCTTGAACAGTGCATATGTCTTTTGAATTTGTTGTTTAAGACTGTTAAATATGTTGGCTCTTGAAAGAATGATGAACATGAGACATGTTATTGATAATCTGAAAAATCATAAAAATGATTCTTGAAGCAAGAAAAAGCAGCAAAGAACAAAGCTTGCAGAAAAAAAAATATAGAGAAAGAAAAAGAGAAAGCAAGCAGAAAAAGCCAAAGCTCTTAAAACCAAAAGGCAAGAGCAAAAAGCCAATAGCCCTTAAAACCAAAAGGCAAGGGTAATAAAAAGGATCCCAAGGCTTTGAGCATCAGTGGATAGGAGGGCCTAAGGGAATAAAATCCTGGCCTAAGCGGCTAAACCAAGCTGTCCCTAACCATGTGCTTGTGGCGTGAAGGTGTCAAGTGAAAACTTGAGACTGAGCGGTTAAAGTCAAGGTCCAAAGCAAAAAGAAGAGTGTGCTTAAGAACTCTGGACACCTCTAATTGGGGACTTTAGCAAAGCTGAGTCACAATCTAAAAAGGTTCACCCAATTATGTGTCTGTGGCATTTTATGTATCCAGTGGTAATACTGGAAAACAAAGTGCTTAGGGCCACGGCCAAGACTCATAAAGTAGCTGTGTTCAAGAATCAACATACTGAACTAGGAGAATCAATAGCACTATCTGAATTCTGAGTTCCTATAGATGCCAATCACTCTGAGCTTCAATGGATAAAGTGAGATGCCAAAACTGTTCGGAAGCAAAAAGCTACTAGCCCCGCTCATCTAATTAGAATCTGAGCTTCATGCAAAAAACTCTGAGATATTATTACTTTTCAACCTATTAGTCTTCTATTTTATTTGTCTAGTTGCTTGAGGACAAGCAACAGTTTAAGTTTGGTGTTGTGATGAGCGGATATTTTATACGCTTTTCGGGGTTAATTTCATATAGTTTTTAGTATGTTTTAGTTAGCTTTTAGTTTATTTCCATTAGTTTTTAGGAAAAATTCATATTTCTGGACTTTACTATGAGTTGTGTTTTTTTCTGTAATTTCAGGTATTTTTCTGGCTGAAATTGAAGGAGTTGAGCAAAAATCTGATTCAGGCTGAAAAAGGACTGCTGATGCTGTTGGATTCTGACCTCCCTGCACTCAAAGTGGATTTTCTGGAGCTACAGAACTCGAAATGGCATGCTTCCAATTGCGTTGGAAATTAGACATCCAGGGCTTTCTAGCAATATATAATAGTCCATACTTTGCACAAGGATAGATGACGTAAACTGGCGTTCAACGCCAGTTCTCTGCCCAATTCTGGCGTCCAGCGCCAGAAAGGGATCAAAAGCTGGAGTTGAACGCCCAAACTGGCACAAAAACTGGCGTTCAACTCCACAAATGGCCTCTACACGTGGATTGCTTAAATTCTCAGCCCCAGCACACACCAAGTGGGCCCCCAGCACACACCAAGTGGGCCCCAGAAGTGGGCCTCTGCATCATCCATCATAGTTTACTCATTTGTTGTAAACCTAGGCTACTAGTTTAGTATTTAAACAACTTTTAGAGACTTATTTTGTATCTCATGACATTTTAGATCAAAACTTTATATTCTCTGACGGCATGAGTCTCTAAACCCCATTGTTGGGGGTGAGGAGCTCTGCTGTGTTTCGATGAATTAATGCAAGTATTTCTGTTTTCCATTCAAACACGCTTGTTCCTATCTAAGATGTTCATTCGCGCTTAACTGTGATGAAGGTGATGATCCGTGACATTCATCACCTTCCTCAAACCATGAACGTGTGCCTGACAACCACCTCCGTTCTATATCCGATTGAATGAGTATCTCTTAGATTCCTTAATGAGAATCTCCGTGGTATAAGCTAGAACTGATGGCGGCATTCATGAGAATCCGGAAAGTATAAACCTTGTCTGTGGTATTCCGAGTAGGATTCAAGGATTGAATAACTGTGACGAGCTTCGAACTCCTGAAGGCTGGGCGTTAGTGACAGACGCAAAAGGATAGTAAATCCTATTCCAACCGGATCGAGAACCAACCGGTGATTAGCCGTGCTGTGATAGAGCGCGTGAGCGTAGTTTTCACTGGAAGGAAGGAAGGTAGCCATTGACAACGGTGATCCACCAACACACAGCTTGCCATAGGAGGACGTGCGTGCGTGAACAAGAAGACAGAGGAAAGCAGAGATTCAGAAGACAAAGCATCTCCAAAACTCCAACATATTCTCCATTACTGCATAACAAGTAACCTTTGATCCATGCTCTATTGTTTATTTGCAATTCAACTGATAAACATAATTGACTTCCTGACTAAGATTTACAAGATAACCATAGATTACTTCAAACCAACAATCTCCGTGGGATTCGACTCTTACTCACGTGAGGTATTACTTGGACGACCCAGTGCACTTGCTGGTCAGTGGTACGAGTTGTGAAAAGTGTGATTCACAATTCGTGCACCAGTGCACCACGTCCTATATAGGAGAGGAATCTCTACACCCCTCCTAAAATGCGTCCGGACCTCCACTACGAGGAAGTTCTTGAGGAAGTTCACAGTGGCATGTGCAGCAATCACCTCGGGGCGCGAGCTCTTTCCAAAAATGTACTCCAAACTGGTTTTTACTGGCTGTTCATACCTTGGGTCGAGCTATCCGACCTAGGGAGATCGAAGACAAAGCAACCGACCTCTTCAGGTCAAGATCCCTGACCTCTTCCTTAAAAGAGTTCGGCCAAATCGACATGAGAGGCCCAAACAGGCCTAAATGAAGGGACACAGCCAATCTAAAGGCAGTTAAAGCTTAGAAGGATAAAGGCAGTTTCTCTGAAGATTAGTTGACCTCACTTAAAGATAAAGATAAGATAACTAACTTATCTTATCTAGAAATGTCAGCCTACACTACTATAAATACACTAGAGCACCTGACTTACAAGAAAAAGAGCTCAGAACATATCCGAATAGCTTATTCGGGCTAGGAGATACTCCAATCCAACTTCTTGGATATATCTCTCTGCACACAACTTTTGGAAAGGGAACCCGGTCAAGGACACTCAACATAGACTACATAGTAGTTAACATGAGCTTAGCCTACAATGCTCTAATAGGTCGGACAACGTTGAACTAGCTCGCCGCAGTAGTTTCAACTCCACATCTGTGCATGAAGTTCCCAACTCCAGAAGGGATCGCCACGATAAAAGGGGACCAAAAAACTGCGCGACTGATGAGGGAAAAACGATTCCACACAAACTCACCGGCAAGTGTACCAGGTCACATCAAGTAGTAATAACTCACAGGAGTGAGGTCGATCCCACAGGGTTTGATAGATTGAGTAACTTTAGTTTGGTGACGAATTTAGTTAAGCGAATAGTTGATTATTTGAGTGAAATTTGGTTAACAGAAGTGAAATTGCAAGTAAACTAAAGAGCAGAAAGGAAAATTGCAGAACCTTAAATGCAGAAGAAGTAAAATTGCAGAAACATAAAATGCAAGAAATTAAAAGAGCTGAAACTTAAATTACAAGAAAAGTAAATAACTGAAACTTAAAGTACAACTAATGTAAATTGCTAAATCTAAACTGCTGGAAAATTTAAATTGCATGAATAGTAAAGGGATTTGGGTATTGGGAATTAAAACAGAACTAGAAAATAAATTGCAGTACACTATAGAATGCTCAGATGAAGAAATTCAGAAAACAGATCAGTTAGAATTTTAGTACCAAAACAGAAATGGAAATAGAAGAGTCACAGTAGAATGAAAACTTAGATCAATTCTAAAATCTCAAAAGAGAAATTGACAATTGCAGAAGAATAACAAAAACGGAAAGAAAATGTAGATCTCAATTGCTCTCTTAACAAAACAGAAAACAGGAAATTGCAAATGAAATAAAAGTGGAAGGAAAGCTAAGATCAGATCTCCAATTCTTCAAAATACAAAAAGGAAAAGTAAAAGATAACTTCAAATTGAAGTAATTTAAAAGAATTCTCCAATCCAAGTTCTCAGATCCAAAACAGAAAGTAAAAGGTTGCAGAAGAGAGAAAGTGAAAACAGAAAGGAAAATTCAGATCTGATCTCAATTCTAAAATTCTAAAATGAAAACTAAAAGAGAGCCCCCTATGAAATCAAATTCCTATCTATTTATACACTTTCCAATTGTGGCATCCAGTACTTGGAGTGGGCTATTTAGCCTATGAAGAAGTGGATCAGAATGGCCATTTGTTGCAGCTCCCAGTGGAACATTGCGTTCTCTAAGTGAGCGCAGCGTTCATTTATCCACCCATGCGCGTCCTTTTGACTTTTTGCTCATCGATGCGTGCTTGTCATATATGCGTGCGAGTCACTATCATTCTTCAGCTCAAAACATGCTCGCGCGCCCCTTTCACGCGTACGCGTCGTTGATAGCGTTAACTTAGTGAGCGCTACGTTGGCTTAGTGAGCGCTGCCCACGGGTGCGCGTCCTCTACACGTGCGCGTGGGTAGCAAATATCCAATTTAGGCTTTAGCGCTAGCCACGCGTGAGTGTGCTTTGTCCCAGATGCTTCATCGACACGTTCGCATCATGCACACATGCGCGTCGGTTTCAAAACTTTGCCCCCAAATTTTAATCTCGCCCGAAAATGCTGAGAAATGAAACGTAGCGCTCTCTTCAAAAACGAGCGCCAACCACTTCGACGCGTACGTGTCATGCACGCGTACGCGTGGGTCTTTGAAGAGTGCCCCTGGCGCGTGAGCGTCCCATACGCGTGCGCGTCGCAAGTGAGCGTGGTGTTCATTATTTGAACACAACGCTGTACTGTATTGCTTCTCCATTTCTTCATTTTCTCACCTAAAATTAACCAAAATCACAAGAATTTGCATCAATCATAATAATCAATTAATTCTTGCATAAATCTCATGATTTTGTATAAAATAAATGATGTTTGATTGAGTCACAATAATCATGAAATTCCACTCCAACCACTTACTTATTGTGCAAGAAAGTGCATAAAACCTAATGAAACAAATGAAAAAAATGCTTGTGAAACTAGCATAAGATGACTTGTCATCACAACACCAAACTTAGATCTTGCTTGTCCCCAAGCAAGCACTAAAACATGAGAAGAAATAAAAGAAAATAGAGAAGCCTATATGCCCTTATTTAGCAGGTAATTGAATTTGGTTCATGGGGTTTTATGCAGATGCAATTGAAAGCTCTTCTCTTATTAGATTTCAGGCTTGAAATGTCCCTTTAAATGATAACCAAAGTTGCTGCTGTGAGCCTTGTTATTCATCCATCCTTGGTGTTTTGATTTTCTTTTGTCTTTCCTGCTGAGAAGCTTATATATTTTTATTCAAAGCTAAGTGTTATGTGTTGCAGCAGCTTTTTGGCTTTGTTTTTCAGTCAACACATCTCCACCACAGAAACTTAGCTCACAATTCCTCCCAAGACATTGATGCTCAGCACCTCTTTGGGCTACTAAATGCTTTGTAATTAGGTTGCTCTTAATGGTGGATTTTCGGTTGGTAATCCCGGATTAGTTAATCCAAGTTACCAAGTTTGAAAATACTCCTCAGAACCTATTAATCCAAGCATATCCTAATACAATAGCATCACAGGCATATATCCTAAGGTCCAAGCTATTGGTGTCTAGCATTTTTATTTGTTTCTTTCATTTTTGTTGCTAATTACTGGCATTTCTTCCTTCCTTTTCGTGCTCTTTCTCTTTTCAAGGATAATTATTAATTGAAGGCTTTACACAGCAACTAAGTTCTCACTACAAGGGATCATCCTAACCTTTATCCTTTATTAATGAGCTTGCTTTAACAATCAAACATATATACCACCGCTGAACTCTATTACTATTCCTACCACATTGGACATTCACTTTCTTTTTTAACATTTTTCTCTTATTGAATCAAAAGGCAAAAGGGAAAATTCATCACATTTAAATTGATGAAGATGAAAACAAGTACTTAAACCAGAACATTTATTTTGGAACTTAGGAAAAGTAGAGAACAGAATTTAAACTTCATAACACGAAAACACAATCTTTCTTATTGATAGACAAGGAGCAACACCACCTTTCAATTCTCTGATTGCTTTCTTTTATCCTTGGCATCTTGCTTCTTCTTGCTTCTCCTTTCTTTCAACTGTTCTTCAGTCCCAAATCTCTCCTCATCCCATAGTCCAGCATCCACCAAGTGTTGCTTCATTCTTTCTTGCTTGCTTATTGCTTGAGCTCTATGGAAATCCATGAGTTCAGTGCATTCTTGATATGGTTTGATTCCTCTACTTAATAGCGGCATGCTGTGGGTTAGGTAGTCTAGACACGTTTTAGTGTTCAAATCATATTCCACTCTGTCTTTGTTTCTGGCCTCATTAGCTGTGTGGTAGAGATTCTTCTATTCTCTGAGGTCTTGAAGATATTCCTCAAGCTGATCCTATCGTTCAGATATTTTATTGAAAGACTCCTGGAATTGATTGTTCCCTATGTTGCTCTAGCAGTCTTGCTTGAAAATCTTCTTGTTTTTCCATTATTTACAGCTGCTAATTCTCCTGATGCTCCTGATTTCTCACATACTGCTCATGTTGGGCCCGCAGGTATTGCTGGGACATTTTTGCAATGGAATTCTGGATCTGGCTTAAGTCCATTGTGCCAGAAGCTTATCCCTCTTCTGTTTGTGGTCTCTTCCTTCTTCCTTGAGTTCTTCTCTCCTCATGGGTTTCAGTGACACCGTCCATCCTTTGCTTAATGATTCCTCTGCCTTCCTTTACCCGATCTGTATCTGCATCCTCAAAGATTACCCCTACTCTGTTGTACAGCCTCAGTATAGTACTTGGGTGACCAAGTCTGCTTGATTTACTGATGTCTTCATCCATCTCTTGGATGCTGTCTGCTATGATTTGTGGGATATTGATTTCTCCTCCTCTAAGTATGCAGTATGTTAGAATTGCTCTTTTTATTGTGACCTTTGAGGTATTTCCAGTGGGGAGTATAGATCTTCTTACTATCTTATACCAATCTTTGGCTTCAGATATGAGATCAATCCTCTTCAAGTAGTTTGGGTCTCCATCTGAATCCCTTTCCCAGTCTTTGCCTTCCAAGCATAAACCATTTAGTAGCTCATCAGGATCATTTTCACCCTTCATTCTTTTATTAAAGCTAGGTTCTCCAAAGGGTATCAGTCTTATCTGCAAGACCCTCATGATAGATGCTGGGCTGAAATCCACATCAACCCCCCTAACATAGCTCTTGTACGGAGGACTGGTTTTGCTTGCTCTCACAACATTTGCATAGAACTCCCTTGTCATGGTTGCACTTATGTCCGTGAGGGGTTCACACAAGAGTTCCCATCTTCTTTGTTCAACTATCCTCATCATGATGGGGTACTCTCCTTTCTTCAATCGGAAACTAATCTCTGGGATAACTTCTTTTGCTTCCATCAACCTATAGTATCATGACTCATGAAATTGAGACTTAAATCTTTTGTCATCATAGGTTGGTGGTTCAGCTTCAACTGGTTGCTTCCCTTTCCTTCTTTTGGAACTTGATGAAGCCATTCATTAGGGAAGGAGTGTAATGGAGTGTGAAAAGAGGACTTTGGATATGGTACGACTTATGATGAGAAGAAGGAGGGATGTGGGCACAGTATGATATTCTTGGTTTAAGGATATTGCATGAAAAGATAATATTGATCAAGGAAAAGATGTGTAAGCTCCAGAAGTGTTACTAGCCAATTTATAGCAAGGATGTGACTTAGTGAAGAAGGCTAAAGGCAATGGTGGTTCGGTAATTGTCAACTGAAGGGTGAAGATTGATGAAAATTTGATGAAAGTGTTGTTGAAAGAAAGGGAATGAACAGTGTGCATGTAGAGATAGATGAGGACAAAGATCACCTCTTCATTGGGCATATGGCTGGGTCTCCAAGGCATTGATTCTTGCAGATTTGTGCTTCCCAACCATGCACATGTGACCTACTTTTTCTCCTTGAGACACCCGTACGTGCATGGTGTTGTCCTTTCTTCATTTTTTTCTTCACACCTATCCATTCCAATCAAAGCAATAGTAAGCTCAAAATTTAAATCTAACACGGTGGTAGTTATCAAATGCAAAATATATATAAAAATAAAATTTGCTATATGTTCCTTAGTTATGAATAACCAACTATGCCCTTTTGAAATTAAACAAAATATTGGTGAACACCAAACTTGTTTTCTGCTCTGGTTGGTATATTCACTACAAGGGACATTTTATTTTCTACCTTAGCAAAATAAATTCACAAAATATTTGATGCAAATATGGTTTATCTTTTCATGAACTTGACTCTTTGAGCAAAAGTGACTTTCTTGAAATACATAGCATATCTAGACACCAAACTTAATATTTGGCTATATACTTCAATAGAATGAATGAGTATATATTCTAAAATGGTTATATGATCAGCATGCTTTAAAAGCCATTTTAGAGTGCCTTTAGGCACACCAAACTTAGGAGTTAGATATATGCTTCAAAACCAATGCGTGCAGTTATCAAATTCACCCATGAGAGTTCAAATTTATGCCAGATAGACCATTAATTATTAAAATTAAAACAAAAGCAAGAATATTAAATCATGGGCTGCCTCCTATGGAGCGCTCTTTTATTGTCACTAACTTGACATTGGTTCCTCGTTAGGGTGGATGATGATTGTGGTGCCTCAGCTTGTCCCCTCTCACTGTGAGCCTTCTTCTTATGATTTGATGAACAATCTCTATATGCTCCAGCGAGAGTATCTTATTAACAGTATAATAATCATCAGATTGTGTGTCTGTCTCCAATTGTTGGTGGATCAATTTCACTTTGTTTCCTTCTGAGAATCCCTCAGTTGGTATTTTCTTATTTTTTCACCCTTTTGTAACCCTTTTCTTGCTCTTCTTTTCTTTCTTCAGTGACCCTTCCTTCTTGGCAGCAGTTTTTATATCAGGGTCTTTCTTCCTAGCGATCAACTTCTCAATCTCTTCCTGCCTTCTCTTCTCAGTCTTTACATCTTCATTTCCCTTTTGTTCTTCTCCACTGTTTGTCTTTTGCTTCAAAGGTGAGCTGATGTGTGCCTCTTTGGGTTTTTTCTTCCAATGCAAGTCTTCTTCTTCAACTCTCATGTAGCTTTTCTCTTCAGCAGTATGCTGGATTTCCTTAAAGACATTTAGAGTGATATTCTCATCATGTGCTCTCAGAGTCATTTCTCCCTTTTCCACATCGATGATGGCTCTTGCTGTGGTCAGGAAAGGTCTTCCCAATATGATGGAATCACCTTCCTATTCATCTAGATCTAAGATCACAAAATCTGCTGGAAATATGAACTTATCCACCTTGACCAAAAGGTTCTCAACCACTCCATTAGGGATGACCATTGATCTGTTAGCAAGTTGCAAAGTCATCCTTATAGGTTTCACTCCTTCTATGGACAGCTTTCTCATCATGGATAAGGGCATCAGATTGATGCTTGATCTTAGATCACACAATGCCTTATCAATGATGATGTTGCCAATAGTGCTAGGCAGAAAGAAGCTCCCAAGATCTTTGAGTTTTGGTGGGAGGCCTTTTTGAATCACTGCACTGTACTCTTGTGTTAAGATCACTGTTTCCTTCTCATTCTAGCTTTTTTTTGTTGATGAGCTCCTTGAGGAATTTAGCATATAGAGGCATCTGCTCCAATACTTCAGCAAGAGGGATATTGATTTCTAGCTTCTTAAAAACTTCCAAGAATTTGGGAAACTGTTGATCCTTGAGCTCTCTTTGTAATCTTTGAGGGTATGGCAGAGGAGGGATGTAGCGTTTAACTTCCTTCCTCTATTCTTGTGGAGGCTCTATAATGACTTGTTTTCCCTTCTTTGAAGCTTGTGACTCTTCATTCTTCTTTTTAAGCTCTTCCTGGTCCTTCTCTTTAATTGTCACTTCTTCCTTGCTGTTGGCCTTATCATCCTCTGCTGGCTTCTTGTTGGCTTCTTTGATATTCTCCAATGTCTTTCCACTCCTAAGCTGAATTGCTTTACATTCTTCCTTGGGGTTGGGAATAGTGTCACTTGGTAAGGCATTGGTTGGTCTTTCAGCTCCTGTTTGCTTGGACAGTTGTCCAATTTTTCTTTCCATATTCCTCATTGAAGCTTCATGGTTCTTGTTGGCCAATTCTTGATGCTTGATCATTTTCTCCATTATCATCTCCAAGTTGGAGATTCTTTGAGATTCTTCGGGTGGTTGTGGCTGAGTATGGGATGTAGATGGTAAATGAAAGTCATTTTGGTTAGTTGATGGGTTATTGAGTGGATAGAAGTTGGGTTGTGGTTAATTGTTTTGTGGTTTTCTGTATGGATTTTGGTTAGTGTTTTGATGGTTTTGGTGATTTGTGTTGCGAATGTTGTTCTGGTTGAAGTTTCTTTGCCAAGGCTACTGGTTTTATTCTCTCCCCATTTTAGATTGGGATGGTTTCTCCAAGATGAGTTGTAAGTGTCTCCATATAATTCATTTGGTCCAGAACCTTGATTGTGCATTTACTGGACTTGTTCAGGCTGCTGTTCTTCACAGCTTTCCTCCTGCTGTCCCCACACCACTGGTGGTTGGTTAGTTGTGCTCACTGCTGCAAGTTGTAATCCATCCATCCTCTTTGTCATCATCTCAATTTGCTGTTGAAGCTGCTGGTGCATGAATTTGTTCTGAGCTAATATTGTATCAAGTCCTTCCAATTCAAATACACCTTTCTTTGGAGCTACTTGCCTTTCAGAAGAGTAGAAATACTCATTGTTGGCCACCATGTCTATAAGATCATGTGCTTCTTTAGCAGTTTTCATCATTTTCAAAGATCCTCCTAAAGAATAATCCAAAGCTTTCCTTGAAGGTAATGACAAGCCTTCATAGAAATTCTGCAACTCCACCCATTCACTGAACATTCCTTCTGGACACCTTCTGATCAAAGCCTTATACCTCTCCCAGGCTTCATACAATGATTCTCCTTCTAGCTGTCTGAAGGTTTGCACATCTGTTTTTAGCTTAATGACTCTCTGGGGTGGATAGAATTTGGCTAGAAATTTTCTAACCAAATCATCCCAATTGGTGATGCTTTCTTTAGGGAAGGTTTCTAACCAATGTGTGGATTTGTCTCTCAGTGAAAATGGACATAACAAGAGTTTATAGATATCAGGGTGGACTCCATTGGTTTTGACAGTGTCACAAATTCTCAAAAACACAGAGAGGTGTTGGTTTGGATCTTCAGCAGCACTTCCTCCATACTGACAATTGTTTTGAACTAGGGTAATCAATTGAGGCTTGAGTTCGAAGTTATTGGCATGGACATTGGAGGTTAGGATACTGCTCCCACAATTCCTTGGGTTGGGGATAGTGTAAGAGGCTAAAACTCTTCTCTAAGACTGGCCATTATTGTTGGCCACATCCTCAGGTGGATTTGGGATGTTACCCTCCATTTCTTGATCCTCTTCTTCTGATTCTGCTTCTCCTACAACTCCCTTTCCTCTTGCTTCTCTTCTCAATCTTAGAAGTGTTCTTTCTGGCTCATAATTAAAAGAGGTAAGTGCACCTCTTCTTCCTCCTGGCATACAACACAAACAAAACCAGAAAACTAAAATAAAACACTCTACTGCTAGAGTATTGTTAAGGTTAGTTGAAACTAAATCTCAAATAGTTAAAATGCTTAACAAAAACATAGAAAAAATGCTTAATCTAGATTATCACCTACTTAATCATTGTCAGTCTAAATCAATCCCCGACAACAGCACCAAAAACTTGATGAGGCAAAAATGATTCTACACAAACTCACCGGCAAGTGTACCGGGTCGCATCAAGTAGTAATAACTCACAGGAGTGAGGTTGAACCCACAAGAATTGATGGATTGAGCAACTTTAGTTTGGTGACGAATTTAGTTAAGCGAATAGTTGATTATTTGAGTGAAATTTGGTTAACAGAAGTGAAATTGCAAGTAAACTAAAGAGCATAAAGGAAAATTGCAGAACCTTAAATGCAGAAGAAGTAAAATTATAGAAACTTAAAATGCGAGAAATTTGAAAGAGCTGAAACTTAAATTGCAAGAAAAGTAAATAACTGAAACTTAAAGTGCAAGTAATGTAAATTGCTTAATCTAAACTGCTGGGAAATTTAAATTGCATGAATAGTAAAGGAATTTGGGTGCTGGGAATCAAAACAGAACTGGGAAAAGTAAATTGCAGTACACTATAGAATGCTCAGATGAAGAAATTCAGAAAATAGATCAGTTAGGATTTTAGTACCAAAACAGAAATGGAAACAGAAGAGTCACAGCAGAATGAAAACTTAGATCAATTCTAAAATCTTAAAAGAGAAATTGACAATTGCAGAAGAATAAGAAAAACGGAAAGAAAATTTAGATCTCAATTGCTCTCTTAACAAAACAGAAAACAGGAATTTGAAAATGAAATAAAAGTGGAAGGAAAGCTAAGATCAGATCTCCAATTCTTCAAAATACAAAAAGGAAAAGTAAAAGATAACTTTAAATTGAAGGAATTCAGAAGAATTCTCCAATCCATGTTCTCATATCCAAAACAGAAAGTAAAAGGTTGCAGAAGAGAGAAAGCGAAAACAGAAAGGAAAATTCAGATCTGATCTCAATTCTAAAATTCTAAAATGAAAACTAAAAGAGAGCCCCCTATGAAATCAAATTCCCATCTATTTATACACTTTCCAATTGTGGCATCCAGTACTTGGAGTGGGCTTTTTGTCATATGAAGAAGTGGATCAGAATGGCCATTTGTTGCAGCTCCCAGTGGAACGTTGCGTTCTCTAAGTGAGCACAGCGTTCATTTATCCATGCGTGCGCATTACTGATGCATGCGTGTCTTTTTGTCTTTTTGCTCATCGATGCGTGTGCGTCATATACGTGTGCGCATCACTATCAGTCTTCAGCTACAAACATGCTCACGCGCCCCTTTCACGCGTACGCATCGTTGACAGCGTTAACTTAGTGAGCGCTATGTTGGCTTAGTGAGCGCTGCCCACGCGTGCGCGTCCTCTACACGTGCGTGTCCTCTACACGTGCGCATGGATAGCAAATATCCAATGCAGGCTTTAGCGCCAGCCACGCGTGAGCGTGCTTTGTCCCAGATGCTTCATCGACGCGTGCGCGTCATGCAGGCGTGCGCGTCAGTTTCAAAACTTTGCCCCCAAATTTTAATCTCGCCCGAAAACACTGAGAAATCAAACGTAGCGCCCTCTTAAAAAATGAGCGCCAACCACTTCCACACGTACGCGTCATGCACGCGTACGCGTGGGTCTTCGAAGAGTGCTCCTGACGCGTGAGCGTCCCATATGCGTGCGCGTCGCAAGTAAGCGTGGCGTTCATTATTTGAACACAACGCTATACTGTATTGCTTCTTCATTCCTTCACTTTCTCACCTAAAATCAACCAAACAAGAAATAAAAGTCTCACCAAAATCACAAGAATTTGTATCAATCATAATAATCACTTAATTCTTGCATAAATATCATGATTTTGTATAAAAAAAATATGTTTGATTGAGTCACAACAATCATGAAATTCTACTCCAGCCACTTACTTATTGTGCAAGAAAGTGCATAAAACCTAATGAAACAAATAAAAAAATGCTTGTGAAACTCGCATAAGATGACTTCTCATCAGCGACGCTGTTACAATGAAAGTTTGAACCTCAAAGGCGACCTCAAACGAGAGGAAGTCAACACCATTGAACTTGGGGGAATTCGAGCTCACGAGGAATTCCGCCCACAACCTGAGGGCGAGACTGAAGAGGTCTAGATCGGTGATGCCCGTGATAAAATGACAAATGTACGGGGAACCTTGAAAAGAGACTTGAAAGAGTCTTGATACAGTTCCTATAGGATAACGCTGATCTCTTCGCATGGAAGGCTACAGACATGCCAAGCATAGATCCCAAACTAATGTGCTACAAACTGGCGGTATACCCAGGATCTCGGCTAGTGCAGCAGAAGCGTAGGAAGCTCAGACCGGAAAAGTCCCAAGCTGTGGAAGAGTAAGTGCAAGCCTTACTGGAAGCAGGGTTCATAAGGGAAGTCAAATACCCACTATGGCTAGCCAACGTTGTCTTGGTGAAAAAGTCAAATGGGAAGTGGCGGATGTGTACTGACTACACCGACCTCAATAAAGCTTGCCCAAAAGACCCCTACCCACTACCAAATATAGACGCTCTAGTGGATGCATCTTCAGGATACAAGTACCTTTCCTTCATGGATGCTTATTCAGGATACAATCAAATCCTGATGTATCCACCTGACTAAGAAATGACCTCGTTCCTAACTCCCAAAGCAAATTACTGCTATATCGTCATGCTGTTCGGACTCAAGAATGCAGGAGCTACCTGATAGATGAGAATTGTCATGTCGGTATAGAATTTCATACAAAATGAATTCTTGTTGTAAGTATAGTTCTACACCAACAAACAATCCTCCCAATAAAAAATTTGAGTTGTCACAAGTACAAACCCCAATGAATTTATAACCGAAGTATTTAGACTCCGGGTCATCTCACAAGGAATTGCAATGAAGTGTATGCTTATTGGCTATGAGGGGACAAATGGGGTTTTGATTGGTAAGAGGGCAAGAAATTAAATGACAAGAAAAGTAAATCAAACAAGTAACTAAAGAAGGCAATTAATAAAGAGAGACATTCATGGCAAGGTTTGAGATCATAGGCTTTCTATCCTAGTCATACAATGATTAATTCATCTTATTTAGTCAGCTCCAACAAATGGAAGGAAGTATCATGTTATCTTCATATAGGGAGAATGTCAAACAAGACTAATCAATCATATCACAATAATAACAAGAATCTATCTCATTTTGTCATCCCCAACATTGGAAGAAGGTATAAGTTATCTTCCATGAGAGAAAGTCAAACAAGACTAGTTAATCTCAAATCAAAATTCCTAATCAACACACTAATTAAATTAGCAAAAGATTAGCGTCATTGAAAATGATATTAACTAACAACTCTAGATCACCAACATAGGTTGGGTCTTCATGACTCAAGATTGCCTAATTACTCTTTCCAAGCCAAGAATGCTCAAAGTTTACTCTAAAGCCCAACCAAGCATTTTATCAAACACTTGGTGGGTACAAATAGAAAGCATGGTAAAAGTGTAAGAATAATAAATCTACCAACTATCAATTGCAAGAAAAGTAAATTCACAACTCAAATCAACAATTAAAAGAACATCAAATATAAATTTCATAAAAGAGATCCAAATCCATCAAGAGTTCATCATCACAAAAGAAACATAAAAGAGAAATTAACATGAGGACTAAGAGAATCAAGTAGTAGGAACAAGAAATCATAAAGGAAACAAGATGAAAAGATGAGATTGAACCTAGATCTAGAAGAGATTAACCTAACCTAATTCTAGAGAGAAAAGGGAGCTTCTCTCTCTAGAAACTAACCTACATGATGCTAATGCTACAAACAATTACTCATCCCTTGCCCAAGCTTGAATTCTGCATGAAATAGCATCAGAAATGAGTTGGGTTGGGCCCAAAGTGCTTCAGAAATCGCTGGGGGCGATTTCACTTTAGTGGGCCACGAGCAGCATCGGCGCGCACGCGTGCATAGCGCGTGTGCACCCCTATACGCGAAGCAACATATGGCAAATTTTATATCATTTCGAAGACCCGGATGTTAGCTTTCCAACGCAACTAGAACCGTCTCATTTGGACCTTTGTAGCTCAAGTTATGGTCATTTGAGTGCGAAGAGGTCAGGCTTAACAACTTTACGGTTCCTTCATTTCTTCATGAGTTCTCCCACTTTGCATGCTTTTCTCCTCACTTCTTCCATCCAACACTTGCCTTATGAACCTGAAATCACTTAACAAACATATTAAGGCATTGAATGGAGTTAAAGTGAATTAAAATCACCAATTTTAGGGCCTAAAAAGCATGTTTTCACATTTAAGCACAAATCAAGAGAGAATTGCAAAACCATGCTATTTCATTGAATAAATGTGGAAAAAGGTGATAAAATCCCCCAAATTAAGCACAAGATAAACCACAAAATTGGGGTTTATCAAATCTCCCCACACTTAAACCAAGCATGTCCTCATGATAAGAATAAAGAATGACAAGAAAAGGGGTATGAACATTTATTCAATGCAAATAAACTATATGCATCTATCTATATGAATGTAACTAAATGCAATATGACTCTATCTACTTGGTTAAAAGCAAATCAATCTCCAAGAGCATGTATGAATAAGTTGGGCTAAGATCATATGATGATTCATGAATCCTACCAATCCAAATATCAAAATGAAGTTCAAATGGTCTTGCAAGAAGAAAGCTCATGAAAGCCGGGAACAAGGAATTGAGCATCGAACCCTCACCGGAAGTGTATCTGCTCTAGTCGCTCTAGTGTATAGGGTCGATCACTCGATTCTCTTCTAATCATGCTTTCCATGATTTGTTTTTCATCTAACAATCAACAATTATTCAATGCATGCACACATTCATCATGAGTACTTATTCATAGGTTGTAATGGGGCTAGGGTCAAGGTAGGATGCATATGGTCAAGTGAGCTTGAGATTTGTATCTTTGATTAGCCTAAGCTCTCACCAAACACATATAACAACCTATACAATTCTAATACACAACCTAGCTACCCATGATTCCCACTTTTTCATATACCCATGCATTATTTTTAATTCACATTTCATATGCATTGATTTTTATTGAACTTTACTTTGGGGAATTTTTGTCCCCTTTTTATTGCATTTTTTTTCTTTTATTTTTTTTGTTTCTTTTTCTACATTTTTATCATTTTTTTTCTTTTTAAAGTATATACAAACATATCAATGCATATGGTTCTACATATAGTGCATGAATATATACCCAATTCCCAAAAATATAAAAACATACTTTTCTCATACCCAATTGATACACGCCCTCACTAGCCAAAGCTAATCAAAGATCCAAATTAAGGACATTTATTATTTTTCACTTAGGGGTAGTGATGTGCTAACATTAAGAACAAAAGGATTAAATAGGCTCAAAATTGGCTAACAATGGTTGATGAAAGGTGGGCTATTTGGGTAAGTGAGTTAAATGAAATGATGGCCTCAATCATATAAATGCATGTATACATGGAATAATGGACATATAGAATTAAACAAATCAAAGATTACAATCATAGAAAAAGAATAATGCACACACGAATGAAAATAAGTGGTTATATGATGTAACTACACAATTGGGCTCAAAACTCACATTCTTGTGTTCTTAACTCAAAAATCATGTTCCAAAATAAATTCTTCAAGCAAGTTCAACAAGAAAAAAAATTTCAAATTGGTAGGGTGCCCTAAAAACAGTTTCTTGGAAAAGAGATCATCACCCTAACCAAGTAGTCCTAATAAGAAAGAAGTGGTAAGGTATGTACAAATTTTAACTAACATGTAACCTATCATGTAATGCAACAACTAATCTAACAAAGACAAAAATTCAAAATTGATGTTGAAAAAGGAAGTTGTTACCCATGGAGGTCGGTCGGACGACCTCCTCACACTTAGAAATTTGCACCGTCCTCAGTGCATGCAGAAAAGAGCAAGGTGGACGGGTTGCTACAATTGATGAGTTTTTTTAAAGGGTTGTGCGGGTGAACTTGTTTGTTGCCCCATTTAGAAGCTTTTTCCTCCCTTTCCTTCTTGGTGGCCAACCTCAAAGGAGAGAAAAAGAAAGAAAATTAAGCCTATAACAAAGACATTAAAGCAAATAGAACATAGGCGAGGGCTAATGCCAAATAAGAGTAAAGTTCTCACTATATGTTAGCTATGCATGTAAGTGAGAAAACAATCCATGCAAAGGCATATTAACTAATACTTGATGTAAGAACAAGTTAAAGCATGAAGAGCATATTGAGCATCAAGTTCAAATGTAAATTGACACAAACAAGATTAGGGATAACCATGAGAGTAATTGGCCTTATCCTAACACAATAACAACAATGTATAAAAACAAGGGATCATGAGTTAGGCAGGATTAAAGCATTAATCTTGTGTGTAGAGCAAATATTACAATTAATCTCAAACAAGCCACAAAGCACCAAGATTAACCAAGAAATTCTCAACAATTGAATATAAGAATCCAATACCATTATTAAAACAAGAACTTAGAAAAGAAAACAAGAACAAGTTATAAAAACAAAATTAAAATGCAATGAATGAAACTAGGCAAATGCAATAAAAGAAAATGGAAGAAAAGAAAAAAAAATTTTCTTTTTTTTTTTACCGGCGCAGACGCGTCATGCATGCTTCCGCGCCGATGCGCAGTTTGGCCAAAGGACGCGTACGCGCCAGGTGCGCGCACGCGTGGGTTGCAGGCACAGAATAGGCACAAACTGGGCATAACTCTCTGGAACATTTACCAGGAGGGCAGGTGGCGCTATCGGCGCGCACGCGCACAGCGTGCGTGCGCGCGTGATAAACCACTATTTTATGGTTTATCTTGTGCTCAATTGAGTGGTTTTTATCAAGTCTTTGCACACTTATTCATACTAATCACATGTTTTACATTTTCCTTCCTGATTTTGTGCTATGATTGAAAAAATGTTTCTTTGATCTTAATTTTGGTATGTTTAATCTTCTCTTATTACCATTCGATGCCTTGATATGTGTGTTAACACTACAAGAAAATGGAACATTTGTAACAAAAATTTTGTATCAAATTAAAAATTGTTACAAAAAACCCTTTTTTGTATTAATAGTTGCTGATTGTTACAAAAAAAGTATGTTTTGTAACAACATTACAAGTTGTTACAAAACATCCAGATATTTTGTAACAATACATTTTATTTTGTTACAAATGATGGTAGTTTTTGTAACGCGCCGGTGTTTTGTTACAAAATATTGTAATGTTTTGTAACAAAACATAAAGTAGTTGCAAAAATTCGTAGTATTTTGTAACAAAATAGTTTTTTTGTTTCAAAAAATCAAATGTTTTGTAACAAAATATTTTTTTGTCTGAAAAACTTAAATTAATTTGTAACAAAAAATTAATTTGTCACAAAATTTAATATTGTTTGTAACAAGTTTTATTTTGTGTCACAAAATATGTGTATAATTTATACATTTTTTTTTCAAAATGTTAAAAACTTTAAGAATTAAAAAAATTGTCTTTATATTTTTTTAAAATAATTTTATTTTGTTTCAGAAATAAAAATTTTTTTTATATAATTCTTTTAAAATATATTGTATAGATTATTTTTTATATTCATTAATTTTTAAATGATGTAAATATTAATTTATATTCCTTTAGAAAATTAGTATATAATTTATAATAATCAAAATTTTAAGATAACTTAAAACTAATTTGTAAAATTTAAATTTTTTTTATTAATTTATAAATATAAATAACAAAGAGTTAAAAATATTCCAAGAAAATGTAAAAAACTAAATGCAATGTTAAAAAAACCAAGGGCTAATAGCTAGTGAATGTAAAATGGTAAAAAAATCCTAAGGTTCTCCCATTCCCCCAACTCACTCGAAGCCTCACACTCAGTAACTCTCAACCCATGGCGTCGTCAACAAACCCTATCTGCGAGGGAAAAAGGAGCTGCTTGCGGGAGAAAGAGTCACCGGCGTAGCCCCTCGGAGACGTCTCTGGCTACGTCGTGGTCCTCAAGTCGCTGGTCGAATCTGGTTCGTGGGTGCCACTCCTCACCTCCGTCTCTGTCGGCGTGGCCGTCTTGGCTCCGCTGCCTTCCACCTTCTCTGCCTCTGCGTCTAGCCTCTTCTGTTTCTGCTACCACCGTATCTGTGGTCGTCTTGGTGGGTGAGTCTTCTGCTGGATGTGCACTGTTCCTGCCGAAGCTCTGCTCGTGCCAAAGCTCTGATCGTGCGGTCACATCTCCTCGCCGGTGGCCTGCGTCTTCGACGGTGGAACGGCCCCAACCCGTCGCTGAGAACTAAACTTGGATCTGCTCCTGCCATTCTTCAGTCTAGAGGTGATGATTTTTTCTAATATGTAGTTGTTGTAAATTAATTTTGTGGACGTAATTCTTGCTATTTTATTGTAGGTTTAGAAGAGAAAAATTGATGCTAATTATGTAAAAATAAATGATTTAATATGTTGTTCTGTTTGTTCTTTTTCCTTTCTTGAGGGTTGTATACTAAAGTTGGAAAACCTGAGTTACATAATAAAGCAGAAGAAACCTCTATTAGCACTAAAAAGTTTGTCTTCTAGCTTGATAGTGAAATGATGAATTTTTAAAAAAGGGTCTTCTTCTGGTGTTGTGTTGCAGTCTTCAATTTCTTCTGGTTCAGCCGTGTTTCGTTGGTCTGCTGGCGATCTGCTCTGCTCGTCTCCTCTGCTGAAGGTAAGTCCAGTTAAAAGTAGTATTGAACCTTGATTCTGCTGATGTTGTGACTGAAAATATTAGTTTTTATATCTATTTGACTATATTAGTGTTATTAGCTTATGCTTTCTTTTTATTCTGTTCCAATATTTTTTTTATACTTTTGTGTTTGTGAATTGAGTAAAGTAGGTAACTATTTGATCCTTAGTAACATAGAGATATTGTTTAAATTCTGTTAATAATTTTGTGTATTTTACATTGCATTAATCTAGGATAGTTTATGCTGCTTTGCTCATCCGGCGTTGTCCTTTGCTTCTGCTGGTCTGATTTGGTTGTCCTTCTTCTCCTGCTGGTTGGGTCTGGTCCTATTACGTTTCTGCTAAAGGTAACTTCAGTTTATTTGAGTATTGTTAAATATGCTGTTAGTTGATAATCTTAGCTAAAATATTGAACCTTGATTCTGCTGTTATTGTGGTTGAAAATATTGTTAGTTGATTATGCTGATGTTGTTGTGGTTGAAAGTATTGGTGTGTAACATGGTTGATTATTTGATTTTTAGGTTATTTGGAGAGTTGATATGTTTGTTCTATTTTTTGTTTCTGGGTTTTATTATTTTGATTCTATTGTTTGCACTTTTTTTGGTGATTTTGAAAGTGATAGCCGCTGTGATGCTATGTTATGTCATGCCCCGCTTTTTGTTTTCACTCTTTACATCCTTCTATCCATTCTCGTCTGCTGCAGAAATTAGTCCAATGGTCAATTACCAGAAATATTGGGTTAATTTTGATAGGCATACTCCTGAGTTTAGGAAGTGCCTCGATGAATTATTTTTGGATATTGCCTTCTCTCAACCCGGTGTGAAAAATCAAATACGTTGTCCTTGTCCAAAATGCAACAATTTTATGTTCAAATTTCGAGGCATACCAACAAGCTGAAATGGGAAGCTTTAATCAAGTACCATCTTCGGGTGATATCAATTTGTTGATGGAATTGGGTAGAGGTGACATAGAGGGATCAAGTGTGGACGTGCCTAAGTGTATGGAAGAAGAAGAAGGAGAAGGAGAAGGAGGAGGAGGAGGAGGAGAAGGAGAAGGAGAAGGAGAAGGAGAAGGAGAAGAAGAAGAAGAAGAAGAAGAAGAAGATTCAAATGATAGTGATTGACTTCTTAGTATTTTTATTTTGGGGAATACAAGATATTTGCAATTGCTAAATTATCCATTTTTTGTATAGGATTGTGAATATACTTTATCCACTTTTTGTATAGGAATGGTGATTGCCTTTAAAGTAGTTAAACTTTATGAATTACATCATATTTGCATTTGCTAAGTTCTTCAATCTTTATTCCACTTGTTTAACTTTTTTGAAAACTATAATATATTTTGAATCAAGTACTAACTTTTATGGATGTGCTTTCCTTTGTATAATTGTATATTAAACGATGTTGCTATTTTTTTATTTCATTTTTCTAATTTTATCTCTGTTAACTTTATTGTAGATTGCGTAACATAATGGCTACACGGAGATTGACAAGGGCTGCTGCATCTGGTTATACACCACGAGCACCTGCCACGGCCCCTGCAGCGCGTGCCTCTGCCCCCGCCCCAGCCCCGGCAGCCCCTGCAGCACCTATCCCAGCCCCTGCAGCCCCTGTCCCAGCCCCGGCAGCCCCTGCAGCACCTATCCCAGCCCCTGTCCCAGCCCCGGCAGCCCCTGCAGCACCTATCCCAGCTCCTGCAGCCCCTGCAGCATCTGTCCCAGCTCCTGCAGCCCCTGCAGCATCTGTCCCAGCCCCGGCAGCCCTTGCAGCCCCGGCAGACCCTGCCCCAGCCCTGGCAGCCCATGCAGCCCCTGCCCCAGCCCCAGCAGCATCTGTCCCAGCCCCGGCAAACACTATTTCAGCACCACCCACTGCCCCTGTTGATAGGCGTATTGGTAAAAGGGGACCTTCGCGTGGGATTGCAACAAATAGGGTTATCAAAACAAAGACAAATGGGAAATTGGAATTGCCGATCTCTTTGGAGAACTTAGCTCCTAATGGCATCCATGCTGATCTGTTTACATCTGAAGTGGGTATCATTACAAGACAAAATGCTCCTTTGAATGTAGAGAAATGGAGCCAAGTTGGAGATGATGTCAAGCAAAAAATATGCAACATCGTTTTGGTAATAGATATTTATATTTTCTGTTATTCAGTTTTTTATAGAAGTTATTTCTGCTAACTAACTTTGACAAATCATTTGTAGGAAAAGTTTGATATAGCTGATACGCAAGTAATGCGCAATATGATTTTAGCTAAGGCTAACATATGTTATCGAAGTTGGCGCTCAAGATTGCGTGAACACTATGAGTTGTATCAAACTGATGAGGAGCGCCTTCAAAATCCACCAAATAATGTTCTACCGGAGACATGGGAGACTTTGGTGTCCTACTTTGGAAGTCCTTCTTTTCAGGTTTAAAATTTTCATTGTGACAACCATTGAGGTTTTTTTTATGTTGTTTTGCTATTTTAGGTCAATGCAAATTATTATAGCTGACCTCCTTTTGTCTTTTGTGAGTTTGGTCTTCTATAGGAAAAAAGTTTAACAAACAAAGATAATAGAAAGCATCATGTTGTACCCCATATTGTTGGTCGAAGGACATTTCAAGTTGTTAGACGTGATCGGGTAAATAGTCTTAAAGTTTTAATTTGGTCTTCTATTTTTTGCTATGTCATGTTTTCACTTAACTACATGCTATATTTTACACTTCCAAAAAATTTACAGCGCCATCCTAGAACCGGTGTCGAGCCTGACATTCAAGAATTATGGCAAATTACTCATCAAAAGAGTAATGGAGAATGGGTGAATGAAAAAGCTAAACAAATTGATGTAACATTCTTAAGCTTTTCCTCTTTTTGTTGCATGGAAGTTAAATATTATCTCCATTTTCAAATTACAAATTGGATTGTGTAGGATGACATTAGCACTATGCTTGATGACTCCTATGATTTGGAAAATCCTCTCACTCCAAATGAAGCTTTTCTAATTGTGAGAGGTGACAAAAGTGGTGCAAGTTATGGCATAAAGGCTTCAAAGTCTAAGTTAAGGATTCAAGCACAACTTCAAGAGGCAATGCAAGACCGTGAGGAGCTAACAAAGGAAATAGATGTGCTCAAAGAAAAACTTGAAGAGCAACGAACACGGCAAGAGGAAGAATTAGCTCAAATGAAAGCTCAATTGGAAGCTCAACAAGCTGTTGTCAACTCTCTCATAGCGCGCTTTGACAATGAAACAAACTAGACCCTAAAGGTACTCCTAAAGTTGCTTATGTTTTTAATATATTTTTGTAGATGATTCCCATTTTATATTAGTATACTTTAATTTGTATATGGATCTCTTTATCATATTTTACTTGTGTCATGGTTGAAAAATGACAAATGTCCTATTGATTGCTTTGATAAATTTGGTTGGGTATGGCTGAGACATAAGTTGCATATTGGTTGTGTTTGTTGGAACCGTGAACGGTGGAAATATCCAATTTTTAGGGGAGGTTCTGCCGAATTTTTTATAAACAGTTTGGATAAAACTTAGTGGAAAAATTATAGATAGTGTTATATCTTGTTTCTAACTTTTTGGTTTCGGTTTTTCTTATTTACAGGAGTGCTGAAAGGGTGACCATATGCAACCTTGAGGGCTCAAGAATGTTTTGATGCATAGAGATACTAATCTATGTTAGAACTTTTATGTTTTGGTTGAACTTTTATGTTAGAACTTTTATGTTTTGGTTGAACTAATCCATGTACTCACTAGCTAATGTTATTTTGTTTAAAGACAATTTTAGCTAGAAGGATCTTGTTTGACTTATGTATGTTTTTGCATATTAAATAGATGTAAACTAGCTTATTAAAAGCGTTATTATATTAGTTAATTTAAAAACTAATTTACTAAATTATGCACGTAATTTGTAATAAAAATAAAGTTGTTACAAAATAACTTATTCGCTTTCGTAACTGAAGAAAAAAATGTTACCAAATCATGTTACATTTTGTAACAAATTTTTTTGATAGGAAAAAAATTTACTGTCACAAAAAATACCTTCAAGATCAAAATTTGTTACCAGTTTTGTAACGGCTTCTGATTTTTTGTATCAGAAAAAATTGTTACAAAATATGGTATTGAATTGTAACAGTTCCATTTTTCGTTACAAAAACTTTTTGTAACGGGACTTACTGCAATGGACCCTTTTTTTGTTACAAAAAACTTTTGTGTCAAAATATCGACATTTTGTAACAATATTTTTTGTTACAAATACGCCTTTTTCTTGTAGTGTAAGTGTTTTCAGAGATTACAAGGCAGGAATGTCTTAGAAGATGGAAAGGAAGCATGCAAAAGTGGAAGGAATACAAGAAGTTGAAGAAATTGCTAAGCTGTCCAGCCTGACCTCTTCGCATTCAAACAGTCCTAACTTGAGCTACAGAGGTCCAAATGACGCGGTTCTAGTTGCGTTGGAAAGCTAATGTCTAGGGCTTCGATTGAAATATAATATGACATAGTTGCCCTGACGATAGATGATGCGAACACGTGCTCCACGCAGACGCGTTACAGTGACGAAAATCAGCGTGGCAGATTTCTTCTCCAGCGATTTCTGGGTTGTTTTCGACCCAGTTTTCGGCCCAGAAAACACAGATTAGAGGCTATAAAGTGGGGGAATCCATTCATTCATAATCATCAGCTCATACATTCATAATTTTAGGATTAGATGTATTTTTTAGAGAGAGAGGTTCTCTCCTCTCTCTTAGGATTTAGGATTAGGATTCCTCTTAAAGGAATTAGGATTTCTTTTTATTTCAACTTATTATTTCAACTTCTTCTCAGGTTCAATATTCCTTTTATATTATTATTTATTCTAATGCTTTTATTCGTATCTGACTCATGTTACCAATTTGGCTTATGAACTCTTTATGTTTAGATTGATTTTCTCTTATCAATGCAATTGAGGTATTTCAGATTTATGATTCTTATTTAGCTTTTTATATTCTTAGATTTAATTGATTAACTGGAGATTCTTGAGTTATCAAACTTATCGTGGTTGTTAATTGTTATTTTTGTTAATTGAATTGAATTCCACTAACTCTAGTCTTTCCTTAGGAGTTGGCTAGGACTTGGGGATCTAACTAATTAGTCCACTTGACTTTCCTTTGCTTTAGAAAAGGTTAACTTAATGGGATTAAAACTCAACTCTCATCACCATCGATAAGGATAACTAGGATATGACTTCCGAATTTTCATACCTTGCCAAGAGTTTATTTAGATATTAATTTATTAATTCCTGCAATTTATTTTCCTTGTTCAAACCTTTCAAAACCCAAAATTCTACCTTTTCCATAGCTAATAATAAGTCATACCTCCCTGCAATTCCTTGAGAAGACGACCTGAGGTTTGAATATTTCAGTTTATAAATTTTATTGGGTTTGCTTAAGTGACAAACAAAACTTTTGTAAGAAAGGAATTCTTGTCGGTCTAGAAGCTATACTTACAACGGGAATTTATTTGCAAAAATTCTAGATCGCGCGAGAGTTTCATTCTTCAAAATGGCGCCGTTGCCGGGGAATTGCAAACGTGTGCCTTATTATTGGTTATTGTAAATATTTACTTTTTGCTTGTTTATTTGTTTTTATTTTTGCTTTTTCATAAATTAAGAGGTTATTGGTTTTTATTTAGTTATTAAAAACTTTTCAAAAATTTGTTCTTTGTGTCCATCTTGACCTTCAAGTTGTTCTTAGTTGTTCTCTTCGTTTTGATCTAAAAATTTTAAGTTTGGTGTCATTTTATTATTTTTCTCTTTCCTCATTTAATTCAAAAATATCTTTTCTCTTTATTTTAATTGAATTTTCAAAATTTTCATAAAAAAAAATTTCAGATTTCTATTTTAAAATTTTTTATCTTATCCTATCTTAGTTTTAAATTTCAAAATTCAAATCTTTTTCAAAAATCATATCTTTTTCAAAACCTTATCTTATTTCAAAATCAAATTTCAAATTTCAATATTTAAATTAAAAAATTCAAAATCCAAATTTAAAATTTAAAATTTAAATTTTTAAAAATCAAACCTTTTCAAAATTTAAATCCTTTTCAAATCTTTATCTTATATTGTTGACTTTTTCAAAATTCAAATTTCAAAATTTAAAAAATTCAAATTTCAAAATTTTCAAAATTCAAATTTCAAATTTCAAATTTCAAATTTCAAAATTCAAATTTCAAAATTTAAAATTCAACATTTAATTTTCAAATTCAAAATTTAAATTTCAATAACCTTTTAATTTGTTTTTATTTTTAATTTTTATTAGCTACTATGAATTCTCACCCCTTTGGCTATGAGTTTAGTTACAATCATGTTACAGGAAGAGGAGATTACAATGAAAGCTTGGGTCATGGATGGGACAATCAAAGATGGGAGGAGCCACAAAGATTTGATCAACCCTCTTAGCGACAACCACCTCCAAGGCACTATCAACAACCATTCCATGATGCACACCAAGACAATGGTTATGGTGGACCTCTTCGTGACAATCAACACCCACCACAAAATACCTAAGAACCTCCTCCTCCACGTAATTTTGAACCACCATACTCACAAGTCCCTTACCATCAAACACCACCATATGACCCTAACCTATATCCACCACACCAACCACCATATGAACCACACCCAGAACCACCACCTCCATATTCGCCATCTCCATATCCTTATCAAGAAGAACTACCTCTGTATTATGAGCCCTCTCTCCCAACCAATGAACCCTCATATCCACCCCAATCTCCAATGGATGACAAACTTCGTGTTCTTCTTCAAGGGAAAGAGAAGATGCAAAGGAGTGTACTGGAACTCACGACTGCCTTAACCGAGGTAGTAAATAAATAAGCTTGTCGACATCTGGACACTCAAGGAACTCCCATGGCTGCATGTGGAGAATCAAAAGAAGAGCGTAGCATGAAGGAGACACTAGAAACTTCGGTGGACAATGAGGAACATGGCTTTGTATTGGAACAAGTGGAGGAAGCCATAATAGTTGCAGAGGAAGAAGTGGTTGCAGACTTAGGAGATGCTGAACCTCCATGGGAAAGTCAAGTTATAGAACCTCCTTCCAAGGCGATTGAAATTGATGCTGAGGAGGGTGTACAACCTCTAAGGCATATCATGGTTGAAGACTTGGAAGAGGTTGGTTAAGAGATGGAGATTAAAGAAGAAGAAGCACAGCCTCCCATGCCCTTGGTGAGCAATGAAGAAGGGATTGAATTGGAAGAAAGCTACCAAGAGGAAGAGGTTGATATTGAAGAAACTTATAAAGAGGTGGAAGTTGTCAGAGAAGAGCACAAGGGAGTGGAGCTTGCAAATTTGTTAGAAATACCTCCCCCTAAGTTGCCATCATTCTTCACAACATTCAAGTGGGTAAAATTCATATCCCTTAGATTTCTAATTCCACTTGAATATGGGCTACTGGAGACGGATGGTCAACTTAGAGCTCTTTGTGGCATTAAGAGTAAGAGGAAGATAGTTAGTGGTTGGAGTTGTCAAGCAAGGTTCAACATGGTTGTGTGCTCAAAGTTTAAATGCAAGGGTTGGTGTAAAGCTCAACTGAATGGGTCTAGGAAGTTGTTTGGCCGCTTTAGTGATAATTCAGATTGCTTGCTACCCGGATGGAATCATAATGATCAACAAGAAGACGGGTGCAAAAGCAAGATTTGGGACCCCAGAATTCATTCAGGCAATCAACACTCTTGGGACCTTGTCACTTGCTTTAACTTACTTGAAGGCTTTCTGTGTCTAGTTTGGGATCCCGGAGGCTGTTGGCATTCCAAACATTGGTGGAGATTTCTGGATGAATTCAAGCACAAGCCACCATAACAGGAAGCTCATTAAATGTCCAACTTAAGGACTTTAACTAAAAGTGCTAGGTGGGAGACAACCCACCGTGGTATGATCGTTCCATTTTCAATCTTATTTAGTTTTGTTTTTTTTAGTTTTATTTTATTTTATTGAACCTGGAAATATTCATAACATCTGCATCAGCATCTGCATACTGCATTCTGTATTTTGCATAAAAAAAAACCACACGCACGCGACGCGTAAGCATCGCTGACGCGTCCGCGTCATGAGTGCATTAGGAAGAAAAGAAAAGTGAACAGAGAGTCACGCAAGAGCGTGGCTGGAGGCGTGCCTTATGCCCACGCGACCGCGTCGCTGATGCGCTCGCATCGTTTGTGAAATAGCCTCCCCACGCGTCCGCACCACCCACGCGAATGCGTGGCCCTGTGAAATCGACATAAATGGGTGTATGGCAGAGAGTTATGATGGAATGGGGCTGGACTCATGCTAGAAGCCCAAGCCCTCTCACGTGAACGCGTGCCCCCACGCGTCCGCGTCGTTTTTCCAAAATTGGCCATCTACGCGATCGCGTCAACCATGCGACCGCGTCACCCAAAAATTTGGCAAAAAGAGTTTCGAACAGAGAGTTGTGTGAACGCGAGGCTACACTCGCGCCAATCGCACAAATCAAGCCACGCGATCGCGTGACCCACGCGTCCGCGTCGCCTGCGCCGCACAACTTATCCAGATCAGCGCTAATTATCTTATATTTTCTTTTCTAATCCTAATTTCTTCTATCTTTTCTTCTTTCTTCATCCTTTTCTTACTTTCTTCTTCTTCATCTCTTTAACTTCTCATCCCTCTTCACTTCCATTCTATTTCATTTAATTTATTTGCATACTTTCATTCATTGCATTATTTTTATTGGTGTTAGAAATTTATTTGGGTCATTTTTGTGGATTATTAAAATGGTTTGACAACTATATATTACTTTTTAAAGGGTTGCTTGCATGTTCAATTTAATACATTCAATAACTTATTTACCATGCATGCTATGTCTTTGTGAAAACGCCCGTATGGCATTATGCACTCTTTTTAGATTTCTTTTATTCTACTACTCTAAATGCTTGCTTTTCACAAAACCCTTTTTATATTTTATTAATTAAATATAATTGTTATTCAAACATGTTAGTTTGAAAGACTTGGTAATCTAACTTGGACATTGAATGCTTGATCTATGCTACCCATGCCTTTGCCAGCATGCCAATAAACACCTTGCATTTAATTGTCATCATATGCACTTGCTATATTTCTATTGATGATTTTTCACATGTAGTCATGACCATGTGTTAACGTCATTCTTCCTTGCTGTGCATTGATTACCACCTTTCCCGCTCTCTTCCTTGCTCTAACCCTTAACTTTAAAAGTTACTTTCCTTTTTCCCTTTTCAGGATGGCCACCAAGAAGGATAAAGAGAAAGCTACTCCCAAACCACCGGCAAGGAAAGGAACAAAAAGAGCCCCAGCTGAGAAACCACAACCCTCATCCACTTACACATCTTAGCATGCACCGAGGACGGTGCAATCTTTAAGTGTGGGGAGGTTGATACCGACTTCCAGGGGTTAGTTACCTTCTTTTCAACACCAATACTCTATTTTCTTTGTTTGTTCATTGTTGCATTTGCATATTTTATTGCATGTTTGTTTGATTTTATGCATTTAGTCACTACTTGGTTGAAGTAATATTTTCTTTTTCAAGAAATTTTTTATAGTATTTCACTAATTTAAATCAAAACTTTTGTGTTAAACTTGTTTGGAAGTTGTATTTGGAACATAGTTAAAAGCTAAGAACACACAACCTGTGAGATTTTGAGCTTATTTATATGGTTACATTATTTAACCATAAATTTTTATTCTTGTGTGTTTTCTTCTCTATAATTGCAATCTTTGCTTTGCTCCATTCTATATGTCCATTATTTAGTGTATTTACATGCTTGCATATGATTGAGGCCATTACTTGTTTTTGCTCACTTATCCCAAATAAGCCTACCCTTTTATGTCACCTTTGTTAGCCCCCTTGAGCCTTTCTGCCCCTTCTTCTATTTTATAACCACATTACTAGCCTTAAGCAGAAAAACAAAATAAAAATCCCAAGTTGAATCCTTGGTTAAGCTTAAGATAGATATTGTGTATAAATTAAGTATGGGGAATTTTATGGGAATATGGGATGATAGAAAAAAAAAAGGGAATTAAATTGAATAAGTTATTTCAAGGTTTGGGAAGCATGCTCATGTGAAGTCAAAATAATTAAATTACCATGTGCATTGAAAAAAAAATATAATAATAAAAAAATATAAATAAATAAAAATAAAAAAAATAAAAAAATTAAATTTTTAAGTAATTGAATAAGGGGACACAAAAATTTCCCCAATGAAAAATAAAAAGAATCAATGCACATGGGACAAAATTCAAAAATAAGTTTGATACATGAGCATGTAATACAAAAGTGGAAAAATTTTGGGTAGCTAGGTAAAGCATTTTAATTTATATAAAGTATGTATATGTTAGGTGAGATCTTAGACTAATCAAGGATTCACTTTGTTAGCTCACTTAGCCTTATATATATATATATATATATATATATATATATATATATATATATATATATATATATATATATATATATATATATATATATATATATATATATATCCTTACCTTTACCTCAGCCCCATTACAACCCTGAAAAGACCTCATGATGTTTGCATTGGTACATTAAATACTTGTTGATTGGTTAGATGAAGAACAAAGTTTAGAAAGCATGATTAGAGAAGAGTAGAGTGAATTACCCTATACACTTGAGTGATTAGAGTGCATATACACTACCAGTGAGGGTTCAATGCTTAATTCTATGTTTCCTGCTTTCATGAGCTATCTTCTTACAAGTTTACCTGTCTTTTATTGTATAATTTGAATTAGTGAAATCTGATTTATGTATGTTCTTGGAAGATTTATTTACTTTTAGCCAAGTAGGTAGAAACATTCTGCATGTAGTTGCATTCATATAGATAGGTTGCATTTCATACATTCTATCATTGCTCTTCACCCCTTTATAGCTTCTCTTGAGCTTAGCATGAGGACATGCTAACGTTTAAGTGTGGGGAGGTTGATAAACCACTATTTTATGGTTTATCTTGTGCTCAATTGAGTGGTTTTTATCAAGTCTTTGCACACTTATCAATACTAATCGCATGTTTTACATTTTCCTTCCTGATTTTGTGCTATGATTGAAAACATGTTTCTTTGATCTTAATTTTGATATGTTTAATCTTCTCTTATTACCATTCGATGCCTTGATATGTGTGTTAAGTGTTTTCAGAGATTACAAGGCAAGAATGGCTTAGAGGATGGAAAGGAAGGATGCAAAAGTGGAAGGAATACAAGAAGTTGAAGAAATTGCTAAGCTGTCCAGCCTGACCTCTTCGCATTCAAACAGTCCTAACTTGAGCTACAGAGGTCCAAATGACACGGTTTCAGTTGCGTTGGAAAGCTAACGTCCGGGGCTTCGATTTGATATATAACATGCCATAGTTGCTCTGACGCTAGACAATGCGAACGCGTGCTCCACGCGGACGCATCGTAGTGACGAAAATCAGCGTGGCAGATTTCTTCTCCAGCGATTTCTGGGCTGTTTTCGACCCAGTTTTCGGCCCAGAAAACACAGATTAGAGGCTATAAAGTGGGAGAATCCATTCATTCATAATCATCAGCTCATACATTCATAATTTTAGGATTAGATGTAGTTTTTAGAGAGAGAGGTTCTCTCCTCTCTCTTAGGATTTAGGATTAGATTCCTCTTAAAGGAATTAGGATTTCTTATTATTTCAACTTATTATTTCAACTTCTTCTCAGGTTCAATATTCCTTTTATATTTTTATTTATTCTAATACTTTTATTCGTATCTGACTCATGTTACCAATTTGGCTTATGAACTCTTTATGTTTAGATTGATTTTCTCTTATCAATGCAATTGAGGTATTTCAAATTTATGATTCTTATTTAGATTTTTATATTCTTGGCTTTAATTGTTTAACTGGAGATTCTTGAGTTATCAAACTTATCGTGGTTGTTAATTGTTATTTTTGCTAATTGAATTGAATTCCACTAACTTTAGTCTTTCCTTAGGAGTTGGCTAGGACTTGGGGATCTAACTAATTAGTCCACTTGACTTTCCTTTGCTTTAGAAAAGGTTAACTAAGTGGGATTAAAACTCAACTCTCATCACCATCGATAAGGATAACAAGGATAGGACTTCCGAATTTTCATACCTTGCCAAGAGTTTATTTAGATATTAATTTATTAATTCCTGCAATTTATTTTCCTTGTTCAAACCTTTCAAAACCCAAAATTCTACCTTTTCCATAGCTAATAATAAGTTATACCTCCCTGCAATTCCTTGAGAAGACGACCCGAGGTTTGAATACTTCGGTATATAAATTTTATTGGGTTTGCTTAAGTGACAAACAAAACTTTTGTAAGAAAGGAATTCTTGTCGGTCTAGAAGCTATACTTACAATGGAAATTTATTTACAAAAATTCTAGATCGCACGAGAGTTTCGTTCTTCAGCGCGCATTGCGCAATTAGCTTCAAGGACGCGTACGCGCCAGGTGTGCGCACGTGCGGGTGGTTTGTGCTTCAGGTATGGTGCTGGCGTAGTGTAGGCGCAACTCTCGGGTGAATGTATGGAGGAGTGAGATTTTTCAATCCACGCGTCCGCACACATGGCGCGCCCACGTGGATGGTCGAAAATGCTTGAGGCGCGCGTACGCGCCAGGTGCGCGCACGCGCGGGTTGGTGCTTTGTTTTTTTATTTTTTCCAAGTTCTTACACCAAATGAAGCATTCCAAACCTCCAAACAGCTACCCAAACACCGTAAAACCTTATTTAACATATTAGACTACCAAATAGACTCAACAAACAAAAGAAAACATGAAATTAAACCCAATTCAATCTCTTCTTCATTGCTTACCAAGGGTATGAGAGGTGAGGTATCTTCTTCCTTACCCTCTATGTCAAACCCAATTAGAGAGGATTCAATTGTGTATAAGAAGTCTTCAATGATTGAATCCATCTCTTGGTTAACCTCTTCAAAGTCTTCAATATGCTTGGGAGGTTGTACACCCTTCTCAACATCAACATCAAGCATCTTGGAAGAGGACTCTCTAATTCTACATTCCCATGGACTTCCAACATCTCTTATGTTTTCAACCACTTCTTCCGGCTCATTTATCTCAACTTCTTCCCCTTGTGACAATTCTTGCTTCAACTCCTCTTCTTCACCTTGAAACTTTAAACTCACACCCTCACTAAGCTCCTTGGTTGCTCCTCCACATTCAACAATGGGAGTTCCTTGATTGCATAGGCTTAGGCGGGAGGAGACGATATTGCTAACGGCTTCCGCTATGGTAGCTATCTTGGCTTCTAACTCCTTGAAATCCTTTTGGTCCTCTTCTTGCCTTCGAATGTAAGAACTAACACATTCTTGGAGAGAATCATCCATTGGAGGTGGTGTGGAAAAGGAAGGTTCATTGTTTGGGAAGGAGGTTTCATAATTGGAAGTTGGTTCATCTTGGAAAGGGTATGGAGATGACATATATTGAGGTGGTTCTTGAGAGTAATTGTGGTGGAATGGTGGTGGTTCCATGTATAGTTCATATGGTTCATAACGTGGTGGGTATGGTGGATAAGGATTAGGGCCATAATGAGGTATTTGGTGGTAGGGGGTGATAAACCACTATTTTATGGTTTATCTTGTACTCAATTGAGTAGTTTTTATCAAAGCTTTACCCATTTATTCATACTATTTGCATGTTTTACATTTTCCTTCCTGGTTTTGTGCTATGATTGAAAATATGCTTCTTTGATCTTATATTTGCTTATTATTAATCCTCTCTTATTACCATTAGATGCATTGATATGTGTGTTAAGTGTTTTCAGAGATTACAGGGCAGGAATGGCTCAGAGGATGGAAAGGAAGCATGCAAAAGTGGAAGGAATACAAGAAGTTGGAGAAACTGCTAAACTGTCCAGCCTGACCTCTTCACACTCAAACAGCTATAACTTTAGCTACAGAGGTCCAAACGATGCAGTTCCAGTTGCGTTGGAAAGCTAACGTCCGAGGCTTCGATTTGATATATAATATGCCATAGTTGCCCTGACGCTAGGCGACGCGAATTGATAATTGTTATCTTTGTTAATTGAATTAAACTTCCATAATCCCAATCTTTTCTTAGGGAATAAATAGGATTCGAAGATCAAACCAATTAATCCCTTGACCTTCTTTTATCTTAGTAAAGGTTAACAAAGTGGAATTAAGATTCAACCATCATCATCATTGATAAGGATAGCTAGGATAGGACCTCTAATTTCTCATACCTTACCAAAAGTTTACTTTACAGTATTTATTTATTTTTAATTGCCATTTAATTTACTCGTCATTAAATTACTTGTTCCTCATTCTTGAAACCCCAATTCTACAATCTTCATAACCAATAATAAGAACATACTTCTCTGCAGTTCCTTGAGAAGACGACCCGAGGTTTAAATACTCGGTTATCAATTTTAAAAGGGGTTTGTTACTTGTGACAACCAAAACGTTTGTAAGAAAGGTTGATTGCTTGGTTTAGTAACTATACTTGCAACGAGTATTTACCATAACTTCTAAACCATCAATCTTCAGTTCTTCAAAATGGCGCCGTTGCCGGGGAACTGCTAACGTGTGCCTTATTATTGGTTATTGTAAATATTTTTCTTTTGTTTGTTTATTTATTTTTGTTTTTCCTTTTTATTTTTATTTGCTACCATGAATTCTCGCCCCTCTCGCTTTGAGTTTGGCTCTAACTTTGTTGAAGGAAATAGAAGTTACAGTAGGAATATGCATCAAGGTCAAACCAATCAAGGATGGATAGAGCCAAGAGGATCTAATCAACCCTTCAGGCAACAACACCCTCCAAGATATTATGGACAACGACCATTCTACAATGCATACCCAGCTGATAGATATGGTGGACAATCTTGTAACTACCAACAAGCCCCACCCCGTGCCTATAGACCAACCTCTCAACATAACCTCGAACCACCACACTCACAAGCTTCTCTTCAGCATTCGCCACCGTATGATCCTTTCCTACCCCATTTCCAATCCAATCACTCCCAAGCACCACCACTTCCCTATGTTTCATGTCCAAATCCATCACCCAGAGAATCAGAGGTTCGCCTCAAGGCAACAATAAATAAACTTTAAACAACCATTCGACAACTGGAGAAAGCAGTAATTCAATTAGCTTCTAGACGCGCGAACATTCAAGGACCAACCACAGCCCTATGTGGACAATTAATGAAGAGCGTAGCATGAAGGAGAAACTAGAAACTCCAGTGGACAAGACAGAGCATGAATTCGTACTAGAACAAGTAGAAGAAGCTGTCATTGTACAAGAAGAAGAGTTTGTTGAAGATCTAGGAGATGCTGAACCTCCATGGGAATCCAGAGCTGAGGAGAACTCCGTCAAGGACGTTACAGTTGATGCTAAGGAGGACAGTGCACAATCCCCAAGGCAAGTCGTTTATGAAGAACTAGACGGAATAACCCAGGACACAAATTCCCTTGATGATGATAGTCACAAGTCAAGTTCTCTTAGTAATGAACTTGCATCCGCAAGTGAATTCTCTGAGATCGAAGAATCTTCCCCAAGTGAATACGAAGATGATGCGGAGGTAGATTTCTCTTAACCTCCAATCTATTACTTAAGTGATGAGGAAGACATATAAGACTTTGATCAGGACACAGATGCATTTGAAGATCCTTGCAAAGAAGTGGAGGAATTCACAGAAGATTACCAGGGAGCAGAACTTACAGAACCACTGAAAACACCTATCCCAAGGCCATTACCACCTAATACAAGCTTCAAGTGGGTACAATCCTTAGCTTTAATCTTTACTTTTCCACTTGAATATGGTTTGCTTGAAACAGATGGCCAGCTCAGAGCTCTCTGCGGCTTTAAGAGTAAGAAGGAAATGACTCGCACTCAGAGCTAGTGCACAAGGTTCGATAAGGTTCCACGCTTCAACTCGAAGTGCACGGATTGGTATCATGTTCAATCGAATGGATCTCGGAAAACGTTTGGTATCATGTTCAAACCGCCCGGATGTAAAAGTATAGATCAAAACGAAGGCGGATTTAGAACCAAAGTTTGGGATCCTGGAACCTATGCTGACATTCGTCATCCCGGGAGTCAGAGAATCTGTTTGAAGCTGCTCAGAAGCTTCACGTGCCTAGTTTTGGACCCCAAAGGCTGTTGGCATTCCAAACATTGGTGGAGATTTCTGGATGAATTTAAACACAAGCTACCATAACAGGAAGCTCATCTAATGTCCAACTTAAGGACTTTAACTGAAAGTGCTAGGTGGGAGACAACCCACCATGGTATGATCGTTTCTTTTTAATTTTTATTTAGTTTTATTTGTTTTCAAGTTTTATTTTGTTTTATTATATTGAACCTGGAATTTTGCATCTCACTGATATTAATCATTGCATTCTGCACTTTTCATGCATATGTATAAAAAAAGAGAAGCATGCACGCGATGCGGCAGCGTCGCTGACGCGTCCGCGTCATGTGGAAAACATGGCTCCCACGCGACCGCGTCACCCACGCGGCCGCGTCACCCACGCGGCCACGTGACCTGGAAATCGACGTAAGAAAGGGTGCACGACCGAAAGTTGTGCAAGAGTGGTGCTGGACTGGTGCTGATCGCACACGCCTTACCACGCGGACGCATGGCTCACGCGTCCGCGTCATATCCCCATGATGGCCACTCACGCGATCGCGTCGACCACGCGACTGCGTCACCCTGGATTTTGGCAATACTAAGTTTTGAACAGAGAGTTGTGCAACCGCGAGGCTGCACTCGCGCCACTAGCACAAATCGAGTCATGCGATCACGTGCCCCACGCGTCCGCGTCGCCTAAACTTATTGCGCACCACGCGACCGTGTCACCCACGCGACCGCGTCGCTAGCGTCGCACAACCTATCCAGATTAGTGCCAATTTTCTTATCTTTTCTCCTCCGAATCCTTATTCTTCTTATCTTTTCTTATTTCTTTCTTCTTCCTTTCTTTTTTTCTCTCACTTCCATTCTATTTTATTTAATTTATTTGCATACTTTTATTCATTGCATATTTTTATTTTTCTAAAATTATTAGTGGTGTTCAAAGGTTCTTATTCAACTGTTACATCTTTTCTGGTATTTTCTTGGTGCTTAGTGACTTGTTTCATTCTTATTGAGTAATATTATTTAAATAAATGCCAATCTTTTATATCTGTATTACTCTTGCATTGACATGAATTTATATTATCTTTCCTTCCCCACTCTCTTCTCCATTGTTGCAAATTTTGCACCACTGGTATGCCATGTGCTTATATTGTTTTCTCACGTACATGTTGAAGGTTCCATGTAAATGAGACCCTTATTATTTGGCATTAATCCAACCATACTTCATTTATTTTCTTATCTCTATTATTGGGTTACCTTTCTTCCCTTTTTCTTTCAGGATTGCCACCAGGAAGAGAACCGAAAGACGCTTACATGGGGAGACAAGCAAGTCAATCTGCACAATCTATAGTGAAAAGCATCAGTTGAAGCCACCCGTCCAATTGCACATCTCAGCATGCACCGAGGATGGTGCAATCTTTAAGTGTGGGGAGGTCGATACCGATCTCCATGGGTTAGTTACTCTTCTATCTCAACACCAATGGTTTATTTTTCTTGTTCATTGTTGCATTTGCATGATTGATTGCATATTTGTTTGATTTTTTGCATATTTTACCATTTGGTTAAAGTAATATTTTCTCTTTCAAAAAACCTTTTAAAGTATTTCACTAATTTGAATAAAATTTTTTGTTACACTTTTTTGAAGAAATATTATATTGGAACATGGTTTAGAGATCGAACACACAACCTGTGAGATTTTTTTAGCCTAATTGATTGGTTGCATTTTGTCAACCAATAATTTATTTTTGATGTGTGTTTTTCTCTCTAAAATTGTGATCTTTGTCTTGCTTGATTCTATATTTCCATTATTTAATGTATGCATGCACTTATATGATTGAGGCCCTTGTTTCACTCAGCTTACATATCCATATGGCCTTAACTCTTTCATTATCCTTTGCAAACCAATGTTGAGCCTATTATACCCCTTTGTTCTTTACTTTAGCACATCATTAACTCTAGGCGAAAAACAATAATGTCCTTAATTTGAATCCTTGGTTAGCTTAGACTAGTGAAAGTGCTTATGATTTAAGTGTGGGAAATTCTGTTTGGAAACATTTGGTTTGAGAATTGAGTATGTTAGAAATTTCTGAAAATGTGAAAGAAATGTTTAGGACATGTTTATACATTCAATAAATTAATCATATGCATTGAGAAAAATAAAAGAAAAAAAATATATATATATATAAAATAAAAAAATAAATATATATATATATATATATATATATATATATATATAAAGAGAAAAGAAAAGAAAAGAAAAATAGTAAATAATAAGGGGACAAAATGCCCCAAAGTAAGTGGTGAAAGCAATGCATATGTACTGTACTTGAAATTAGAATGCATGAATATGTGGAAAACATGGTTAATGGGTAGTTAGATGTGGTATCATGATTACATGGATTGTCTGAAGTTAGGTGAAATGTTTAAAGTTAATTAAGGATTCAGATTTTAGTCCACTTGGCCAAATACAATCCTACCTTGACCCTAACCTCATTACAACCCTTAAAAGACCTCTTGATATGTGTATCTGTGCATTAAATTTATGTTAATTGTTAGATGAAGAGCAAGCCTTAGAAAGCAAGGTCAGTAGAGAATTGAGAGAATCGAACCTAAAACACTTGAGTGATTAGAGTGATATATACTACTAGTGAGGGTTCGATGCTCGATTCTTTGTTCTCGGCTTTCACGAGCTATTTTCTTCTACAAGTCTATTTGTACTTTATTTTTATGATTTGAATTAGTGAAATCCAGTTCATATTTATTCTTGGAGATTTATTTACCTTTAACCAAGTAGGTGGAAACATTTTTTTTGCATGTAGTTGCATTCATATAGATAGGTTGCATTTCATACATCCTACCATTCCTCTTCATCTTTATAGCTTCTCTTGAGCTTAGCATGAGGACATGCTATTGTTAAAGTGTGGGGAGGTTGATAAACTACTATTTTATGGTTTATCTTGTACTCAATTGAGTAGTTTTTATCAACTCTTTACCCATTTATTCATACTATTTGCATGTTTTACATTTTCCTTCCTGGTTTTGTGCTATGATTGAAAACATGCTTCTTTGATCTTATATTTGCTTATTATTAATCCTCTCTTATTACCATTAGATGCCTTGATATGTGTGTTAAGTATTTTCAGAGATTACAGGGCAGGAATGGCTCAGAGGATGGAAAGGAAGCATGCAAAAGTGCAAGGAATACAAGAAGTTGGAGAAACTACTAAGCTGTCCAGCCTAACCTCTTTGCACTCAAACGGCTATAACTTTAGCTATAGAGGTCCAAACGATGCGGTTCCAGTTGCGTTGGAAAGCTAACATCTGGGGCTTCGATTTGATATATAATATGCCATGGTTGCTCTGACGCTAGGTGACGCGAACGCGTGATCCACGCGGACACGTCGCATCTGCGAACTTCAATCCGTGCGACCGCGTGGACGACGCCTCCGCGTCACTTGTCCGCGACCTGAACGTACCAGAATATGCAGGGGGTGATTTTTGGGCTGTTTTTGACCCAGTTTTTGGCCCAGAAAACACAGATTAGAGGCTATAAAGTGGGGGAATGCATCCATTCAGGGGGAGCTCGCCAGTTTTTACTTTCCATGATTTAGATTTAGTTTGGAGAGAGGTTCTCTCCTCTCTCTTTAGGATTAGGATTTAGAATTAGGATTTTTATTCACTTTCAGGATTATCTCTTTTGATCATGTTCAATATTCCTTTTATTTACTTTTGCAAGCTACTTTATGAATCCTTTCATGTTACAGATCACTCTTTTATTAATGTTATTTGAGGTATTTCAGTTTAATATTGATTTCTCTTATTTATGCTATTGTTGCTTTTACTCTGAAGACATTTTTATTCCAAGTAGATTTATTTTTCTACTTTTGGTCTTGGTTAAGAAATCAATAACTCATTAGTTATCAAACTCAACGTGATTGATAATTGTTATCTTTGTTAATTGAATTGAACTTCCATAATCCCAATCTTTTCTTAGGGAATAAATAGGATTCGAAGATCAAACCAATTAATCCCTTGACCTTCCTTTATCTTAGTAAAGGTTAACAAAGTGGAATTAAGATTCAACCATCATCATCATTGATAAGGATAGCTAGGATAGGACCTCTAATTTCTCATACCTTACCAAAAGTTTACTTTACAGTATTTATTTATTTTTAATTGCCATTTAATTTACTCGTCATTAAATTACTTGTTCCTCATTCTTGAAACCCCAATTCTACAATCTTCATAACCAATAATAAGAACATACTTCTCTGCAGTTCCTTGAGAAGACAACCTGAGGTTTAAATACTCGGTTATCAATTTTAAAAGGGGTTTGTTACTTGTGACAACCAAAATGTTTGTAAGAAAGGTTGATTGCTTGGTTTAGTAACTATACTTGCAACGAGTATTTACCATAACTTCTAAACCATCAATCTTCAGTTCTTCAGGGGGCTTGTGAGTAAGGTGGTTCAAAATTAGGTTGAGGGGGTGGTTCATAGGCATGTGGTGGTGGTTGTTGACAATTACAATAAGGGTCACCACATCCATTAGATTGATATGCATTAGGATTAGGAGTATACCCATAAGAATCCGTAGGTTGTTTTTGCCAATAAGGGTGATCAATCCTTTGAGGCTCCTCCAATCCTTGATTGTTCCATCCTTGATGCACATCCTCATTGTAGCTCCCATTTTCTACAACATAATTTGAACCAAACTCATAGCCAAAATGGTGAGAATTCATAATAGCAAGAGAAAGCAAAAACAAAACTAGTAAGAACTAATAAAAACTAACTCCTAAAACAAGCAAAAACTAGCAAAGAAGCATATTAACATATATACAATAGCCAATAACATAACACCATTACAACTCTCCGGCAACGGCGCCATTTTGATAGATGAGAATTGTCATGTCGGTATAGAAATTCATACAAAATGAATTCTTGTTGCAAGTATAGTTCTACACCAACAAACAATCCTCCCAATAAAAAATTTGAGTTGTCACAAGTACAAACCCCAATGAATTTATAACCAAAGTATTTAGACTCCGGGTCGTCTCACAAGGAATTGCAATGAAGTGTATGCTTATTGGCTATGAGGGGACAAAGGGGGTTTTGATTGGTAAGAGGGCAAGAAATTAAATGACAAAAAAAGTAAATCAAACAAGTAACTAAAGAAGGCAATTAATAAAGAGAGACATTCATGGCAAGGTTTGAGATCATAGGCTTTCTATCCTAGTCATACAATGATTAATTCATCTTATTTAGTCAACTCCCCCAAAATTAAAGGTGATAAAATCCCCTAAATTAAGCACAAGATAAACCACAAAATTGGGGTTTATCACTACCTACCAAAGATTAATGAACAAAGTCTCTACAGAACACATCGGGAAGCTGATGGAGGTCTACGTCGAAGATATGCTGGTAAAAACACAAACTGAGGAATCCTTGTTACCCAACCTCGCAAAAGTGTTCGACACCATCAGAAAGCATGGTATGTGACTTAATCCTGTAAAATGTACCTTTGCGGTAGAAGCTGGCAAATTCCTGGGCTTCATGCTCACACGAAGAGGAATTAAGGCGAACCCAGAAAAATGCCGGGCTATACTCAACATGAAAAGTTCGACCTACGTCAAAGAAGTACAACAGCTCAACGGAAGACTGGCAGCTCTGTCCCGGTTCTTAGCCGGTTCGGCTATAAGATCCCTCCTCTTCTACGCCACATTAAGGAAGGGAAAGAGGTTTGAATGGACTGAAGAGTGCGAGAAAGCCTTCCAAGATTTCAAAAATTTCTTGGGACAACCACCCATTTTTACCTGACCACGGGAGGGAGAAGTACTCAAACTATACCTGGCAGTAGGAAATCGGGCAATAGCTTCAGCACTGGTTAGAGAGGACGAAAGCGAGCAACAACCCATCTACTTCATCAGCAAAGCCCTACAAGGGGACGAGAAAAACTATCAAAAAATAGAGAAGTTCGCCTACGCTCTCATATTCACTTCCCGACAACTTTGCCCATACTTTGAAGCACACACTATCAAGGTTCGGACCATCCAGCCCATAAAAAGCATTCTACAGAAGACAGACTTAGCTGGAAGAATACTACAGTGGGCAGTCGAGTTGTCCGAGTTCGATTTGCATTATGAAGCTCGAATAGCCATCAAATCACAGTATCTAGCCGACTTCATCGCTGAGTACACTGATACCCCAGGAACTCCCACAAAGTAGAATCTCTACGTGGACGGATCCTCAAACAAAACCGGGAGTGGGGTAGGTGTGATAATAGAAAGCGATCAGGGAACCCAAATCGAACTATCACTAAAGTTCGAATTCCCTGCTTCAAATAATCAAGCCGAGTACGAAGCATTACTGGCTGGTTTGAGGCTGGCTAAGGAGGTAGGAGTTCAAAAGCTCACCATCTTCAGTGATTCTCAAATAGTTACCTCACAAATAGAAGAGAATTACCAAGCTAAAGATCCCACCATGAAGAAGTATCTGGACAAAACCAAAGAACAGCTCGGACAACTCAGGGAATATGAGGTCTGACATATACCTCGAGAGCAGAATGCTCGAGCTAACGCACTCTCAGAACTAGACAACACCAAACCAGGGGGTAATAATAGAAGCCTCATCCAGGAAACACTACAAAGTCCATCAATCTCAGAGAAAGAAAAGGTCCTAACTATATCTGGTCAGGATCAAGGGTGGATGACCCCATTATCAAATACATCAAGACAGAAACACTCCTCACAGATAAGAAAGAGGCAAAGAGGTTAATACGAGAATTACAGTACTATACTATGGTGGGCGACATCTTATATAGAAGAGGGGTCTCAACACCTCTCCTAAAGTTCGTACCGACTTCTAACACAAGGAAAGTCCTGGAAGAAGTACACAGCGGCATGTGTGGCAACCACTTGGGGGCACGAGCTCTTTCCAAGAAGGTACTCCAAGCAGGGTTTTTCTGGCCGACCTTACACAAAGAAGCGGCAGAATTCGTCAGGACATGCCCACCATGTCAGAAGCATGCTAACTTCCACATCGCTCCATCAAAAGAGCTCATCAGCGTAACGTCACCCTGGCCATTCGCAAAATGGGGACTAGACCTCCTCGGACCCTTCCTCCAAGGATCAGGACAAGTCAAGTTCCTCATTTTAGGGGTAGACTATTTTACGAAATAGATTGAGACAGAGCCCCTAGCCAATGCCACCGCCCAAAGAAGTCGGAAATTTTTATACAGGAACATTATAACAAGGTTTGGAGTCCCTTACTCCATCACCACAGATAATGGCACCCATTTTACTGATACAGGTTTTAGAAACTTGGTGGCCGATTTAAAAATAAAGCACCAATTCACATCTGTAGAACACCCACAGGCCAATGGACAGGCAGAAGCTGCCAACAAAGTCATACTAGCCGGGTTAAAACGAAGACTACAGGATGCAAAGGGAGCTTGGGCCGAAGAGCTCCCACAAGTCCTATGGGCATATCGGATAACCCCTCACTCTACCACAGGAGAATCACCCTTCTGACTTGCTCACGGAACGGAGGCAATGATCCCAGTAGAAAAAGAGGAAGGATCCCCAAGGGTAATCCTCTACAATGAAGATACCAATTCCCAAACTCAAAGGGAAGAGCTCGACCTACTTCCAGAAATCCGAGAAAGAGTTCGGATTAGAGATGAAGCGCTGAAGCGTCGAATGGCTTCAAGGTATAATCAGAGAGTAGTCCAGTGAAGCTTCGCCAACAATGATCTCATCTTAATCCGAAATGACATCGGAACAGGTCGATCAGGAGAAGGGAAGCTAGCAGCTAACTGGAAAGGACCTTACCGAATTGTGGAGGTACTGGGAAAAGGTTACTACAAGGTGTCCGATCTGGAAGGGCGAGAGCTACCAAGGTCATGGCACGTATGTAACCTAAGAAGGTACTATAGTTAGAAAGTGATAAAGATCTTAGGTCAAGGTGCACTCTTTTTCCTGAAAAGGTTTTATAATGAGGCACCAAGCCAAGATCTACAAAATTGCCCGATCTAGAAGGGTTATTTACCGAGACGTATTAATCTGATTGCAAGAATTCACTGCCCGAATACGACAAAGTCAGCAAGATGAGAACCAAACTCGTCACCCGATTACAAAGAAGTCGGCAAGATGAAAGCAACAAAAATAGATTAATGCAAGAAGTTATAAAAAGTAATCCATAAAAAGCTGCCTGATGAGGCCTGGCTAAAAATGGACTGCTAAAAATAACTTAAGAAGTACCGACACAAAATTCGGGCAAGGCGATCAACAAAAAGTTATAAAAAGTAATCCATAAAAAGTGGCCTGACGAGGTCTTACTAAAAATGGATTACTAAAAATAACTTAAGAGGATTCGACAAGAAGAAGTCAGACCAAACCCATCAATGCAAAAAGTTATAAAAAGTAAATCCATAAAAAGAGGCCTGGCGAGGTCTGAGTAAAAATGGATTACTAAAAATAACTTAAGAGGGTTCAACAAGAAGAAGTCAGACTAAACCAAGCGAAGCAACAAAGCTATAAAAAGTAATTCCATATAAAAAGGCCCAATAGATTACTAAAAATAACTCAAGAAAGACCAACAAAAAGAAGTCGACCAATGAAAGCAGTATCTCAAACTAACAAAGTCGACCATCCAAAGCATGCGCTAAAAGAAACGCAGCTCTGTCCAAAAAGCCACAACACCACAGCAAGGCTATCAAAATTATTCAAAAACTAACTAAAAAGGTTCTTCCAGAACACTAAAAAGTTGCCGAGCAAGTTAGCCCCAAGGGTCATCTTGCCCAACCAGAAAACAGATAAAAGATCTAATCAAAGAGAGGCTGGACAAGCAGAATACCAACATTCTATAAAGATCTACAAAATTTTGCAAAGGTTGCAAAAGAACAAACAGCATATCAAAAGAAACACAGCAATCATTAAAAAGACTCAAAAGCCAACCTGAAAGAGGACCTCAAGAGTTCAAAAGCATTTTGTTTTTCTACTAAGTTGCACAGAAGCAACTAACAGTCAAGAGAACCAAATCACCATAAAGTTACAAAAAAATAGAGTTCAAAATCTCACAAGTCTGGCTAATTAAGGAGATAAAAACACATAAATCATAAGGGGTGCAAAGTTTCCCCAGTAGCAGCGTCAGTAGCAGAAGGAGGAGGAATGATATTCACAGGGACAATGTCCATGGTCCCATCCTCATGATTGAGAATCTCACAATCTGGATCAGGTTGGGAATGGTCGATCTCAGCTAAAGGATTTGAAGAAGTCGTAGCTGCAAAGGCTTTGGCTGGGGGTGCAGGAGGAGGCCCATCATCTTCATCATTTGGGGCAGGCATTATCTTCCCCTCTTCCACCACATTGTCTAGGCTAAAAAGAGTCAGGTCATGTTCAGGAGCAAGAACTCAGACCTACGCCTTCAAGTTTTCATAAGCGCCTGTAATAGTGTCCACCAAATGGCCCTGAAGATCGGTGTAGTCCACGTGGGCAGTTTCAAGCCTCCCCCTCAGCTCCAACACTTCGGCATAAGTGTAGGTATAACTCTCGTTATGCTTTTTTGCCATCTCCTCTGCCAAATTCACAGCTGCCTCAACCCTGACAGCCTGCGACTTCTCCTTCTCCAAGTCCAACTCCAGCTTAATCACCCTAGCATCAAGTTCATCCTTCAACTCTTTGATTCTATCAAATTCTGAATTTGCATCCTCCAAGAATTCCTTAGTTGTATGAACAGGGGAACCATGGACAGTTCGAAACAAAGCCGCACCCATATGGGCCATCCGAATGCTGTTATTAGTGATAAAATTCAAATGATGAAGAATGGACACATCGTCCATGGGAAGCCGACCATAGAGAGCAATTTGATTATCAACAAACTCCACGGCATCAAATTCAGGGACATCTAAATCATAAGGTTCAATAGTTTTTTGTTTTTTAGGAGGAGGACCAGCAGTCGGAGAGGAGGCAGCACCAAAAGAGGGTCTATTTGGGTCAGTGATGAACCCCGGGGGTTACGTCGGAATAGATTTTCTCAATGAAAATGTGTTGGTAGTATAGCTCTACCCAACAACAATCCCCGAGGATCAAATTTAGAAGGGAAATTGGTTGTCACAAATTCAACCCCAATAGAAATAACCGAAGTATTCAAACCTCGGGTCGTCTCACAAGAAATGGGCAAACATGTGCTTCAACATTGGTTAGAAATCCGGGGTTGTGATTTATGAGCAAGAAATTAAACTATGAATCTTAACAAGCAAGTAATCTTAAATTGCAAGAAACTAATTCAAATAACTAAGCAAGATGTAAATAATTCCAAACTAACAAAGTAATATCCAATATGATTCTATTCTAAGCTAAACAAGTAACTATAACTAAGACAAGTAATCAAGAATTTTGGGTTTTCAAAAAGGAATGATAAAAGCAACTCTTGGCTAGGCATGGGAGTTGGGGTCACTATCCTTGTCTAATAACCATATCTTGACAATTATGAGGAACCAAACTCATTAAGTCTGCTTCTATACTTGAAGTACGTTAAATGGTTTGATCAACATCAACCCATAAGGTCTAACCTACCTACTAATTGACTTAGTAGTAGGTTAGTGTCAATGGCTATCAAATTGACCACTAAGGGTTCCCAAATCATCAAATCCATTAAACCCAATGACTCAAGTTTACCTAATTCCCTTAGCCTAGGCTAAGAGTAAAGAGAACTACTCCATAATCAAAGTAAACAATTCATCAAACACATGATAAGCATTAACAAAAGTCATGATCAAATTGCAATTAAATTGAAATTAACAAATACCCACTAACAATTATCAACATATAATCACTCAAACAATACAATTAATCATAGAAATCATCAATGTAACATCAACAAGTCAAGATTCACAACATTCATGAAATAGGTATAAAATGACAATTGACAAGAATTCATAAAACTAACACAAGATCTAAGCAAAATTATACTAAGAAATTCAAATTAAGCAATTAAAACTAGTAATTAACAAGATCCAATTTAGAATTCAACAAGGGAAGATCAAATTAAAGCTAGATCTAGAGAGGAACAAGGGTTTCTCTCTCTAGAAGAACAAAGAACCAAAAAAACTAGCTAAAAATTGTGTCTAAGTGTAAAATGAGTGATCCTCCCCCTTTCCCCCTAGCATCCTCGGGTCTTTTCCATGCAGAAACAGCTTGAATTTGGGCCTGATGAGCCTCAAAAATCACCAGGCACGATTTCCTTTAATGAGGTCACGTCCAGCTTTCTGCGCGTGCGCACCATGCGTGCGTGCGCGCCGATTGCTTTTGTGATCCACGCGTGTGATAAACCCCATTTGTAGGGTTTATCTTCTGTTGAATTTAAAGGGTTTTATCATCTTTTTCCACATTTATTCAATGAAATAGCATGGTTTTGTAAATTCTCCTTTAATTGTGCTTAAGAGTGAAAACATGCTTTTTAGGCCCTTAATTGTTTAATCTTGATTTTCCTTTGATTCCATTAGATGCCTTGAGATGTTTGTTAAGTGATTTCAGATTTAGGAGGCAAAGATTGGATCAAGGGAATGAAGGAAAAGCATGTAAAAGTGGAGAACTCATGAAGAAATGAAGGAATCGCAAAAGTTGTTAAGCCGACCTCTTTGCACTTAATCGACCATAACATGAGCTACAGAGGTCCAAATGATGCAGTTCTAGTTGCGTTGGAAAGTCAACATCCGGGGCTTCGAAACGATATAATATTTTCCATATTTGCTACACGTATGGTGATGCGTATGTGCATTGTACGCACACGCGTCATTGCTGCCATATGATCCACTTAAAGCAATACGTGGCCAGCGAATTCTAAAGCCTTGTGGGCTCAATCCAACTCATTTCTGATGCTATTTGACCCAGGAATGGAAGAGGGATGAGACATCTAGTCATTAGTTTAGTTTTATTTTAGTTTTCACATGCTTTTAGTTAGTTTCTAGAGAGAGAAGCTCTCTCTTCTCTCTAGAAATAGGAGTAGGTTAGATCTAGATTAGAAATTCTTAGATCTAGGTTAATTCCATGCTTTGATTTAACTTTTCCTTTTGTAATTCTTCTCATTCTACCTTTCCTCTCTCTAGTTTTGCTTTTAATTCTTGTAATCCCTTACTTTTATGTTGATGCATTTTTGTTCTTCCATTTTCCTTTAATGCAATTTATGATTCATGTTCCTTTATTATTCATTTGATTTGTTGTTGTTTAATTCCTTGCAATTGAGTAGTGTAGATTTACTTTCCTTGCAATTTTACCATGCTTTCCTTTTTATGCCTTCCAAGTGTTTGATAAAATGCTTAGTTGGATTTTACTATAGATTTTGTTCCTCTTGGCCTAGGTAGAGTAATTAGTGATGCTTGAGTTATCTAATTCCTTTGTTGATTGATAATTAGAAGTTGCTAATTGATTTGGATACCACTAAAGCTAGTCTTTCCCTTGGGAGTTGGCTAGGACTTGTGGAATCAAGTTGATTCATCCACTTGACTTTTTTCCTGCATGGTTAGAGGTTAACTAAGTGGTAGCAATGGATAATTTGTCGTCACAATTTAGGAGGATAACTAGGATAGGACTTCTAGTTCTCATACCTTGGCAAGAGCTTTGTTAGTTGTTAGTTTATTTTCTTTGCCATTTATGTTTCTTGTCAAAAACCTCAAAACCTCAAACATACTTCATAACCAATAATAAGAATACTTTATTGTAATTCCTAGGGAGAACGACCCGAGGTTTAATACTTCGGTTTATAAATTTAGGGGTTTGTTACTTGTGACAAACAAATTTTTGTATGAAAGGACTATTGTTGGTTTTGAAACTATATTGCAACGAGATTTTGTTTGAGAATTCTAAACCACACAAAAGCCCAATCATCAAAATGGCGCCGTTGCCAGGGAGTTGCAATGGTGTTATGTTATTGGTTATTGTATATATGTGAATAGTGTGAATATGTTTGCTTTTGTTAGCTCTTGCTAGTTTTAGGATTTAATTTTCTTGCTTCTTATTTGATTTTATTTTCATTTTCTCTTGCTATCATATATTCTCACTTTGGCTATGAGTTTGGTTCTAATTATGTTGTAGGAAATGAGAGGTTCAATGAAGATGTGTATCAAGGATGGGACAATCAAAGGTGGGAGGAGCCATATGCATATGATCAATCCTCTTGGCAACAACCTCCACCAATGCACTATGAAGAAGAGCCATTCTATGATGCATATCAACCCAATGGCTATGGTGAATCCCCTTGTGACTTTCAAGAACCACCACCATATGCCTATGAGTCATATCCTCAACATGAACCTCAACCACACTCACAGGCCTATTTTCACCAAACACCTCCATATAACCTTGATCCATATCCACTATACCAACCACCTTTTGAACAATATGAGCCATACATGGAACCACCATTCCAAGATTACTACTCCCAAGAACCATCTCAATACACACCACCATACTCTTACCAAGAAGAACCACCTTCCTATTATGAACCCTTTCTCCAAGACAATGAACCCTCCTATCCACTCCAATCCTCAATGAATGAAATCCTTAGCCTTATACTCCAAGGGCAAGGAGAAATGCAAAGGGAGGTACTAGAATTTGTGGCTACCTTGACCAAGGTAGTAAGCACCTTAGCCTCCCAATATTTGAGCACTCAAGGCACCCCCATGGTCACATGTGGAGGATCGAAAGAAGAGCAAAGTATGAAGGAGAGATTGGAAACTCCGGTGGAGAAGGAGTAATGCCACTGTGTTAGAACAATTGGAGAAGCCTATGATCATTGAAGAAGAGGAAGAAGTGGTTGAAGACTTAAGAGATGCGGAACCTCCTTGGGAACCTAAAATTGAAGAGAACCTCTCCAAGAAGATTGAATTTGATGTTGGGGAGGAGAGTGCACAACCTCCAAAACAATTTTTGAGTGAAAACTTGAAGGGAATGAAGCAAGAATTGAGTTCCATTGGTGATGAAGACCTTGCATCCAACCCTCTTGGTGGTGAATCCTTTGAATTTGAAGAACCTTCTCCCAATGAGATGGAAAGCAATGTGGAGGTAGATTTCTCTCAACCTCCCATTTATGATTTGAGTGATGGAGAAGAGTTAGATGAAAATGATAAACAAAGGATTAAAAGTAAAGAAGTTTGTGAAGAGGTGAAGGTTGACAAGGAAGAACATAAGGGAGTAGAGCTTGCAAGGACATTGGAGATACCTCTCCCCAAGCCATCACCATCCATTCTCTCATTCAAGTAGGTAAATTCCTTATACTTAAGCTTTATTATTCCCCTTGAATATGGTTTGCTTAAGATAGATAGTCAACTTAGATATATTTGTGGCTTTAAGAGCAAAAGGAAGATGGTTAGTAGTTGGAAATGTAAATCAAAGTTCATGATGGTTGCATGCCCAAAGCTTAATAGCAAGGGTTGGTATAGAGCTAGATTGCTTGGGTCTAGGAGAATGTTTGGTCACTTTATTGAGAATTCTACTGTCAAGCCACCCAAATGGAATAATGATAATCAACTTAAAGATGGGTGTAGAAACAAGATAGGGGATCCCGGCATACATGAGGATCAACTTTGGGAGCCCATAGTCTATGAAGAACTCCATCAAAGCTTGGGAGAATTGAACTTGAAGAAGTGAGCTCATTGGAAATGCAAGTATTGGTGGGTGTTCAAGGATGGTTTCAAACACAAGTCACCTTAAGAGGAGCTCCCCATAAGTCCAACTTAAGGACAATAAACAAAAGTGCTAGGTGGGAGACACCCCACCATGGTAACTTCTTTTCATTTTCTCTTTTTGTACATATTGGTAATTAGTTTAAATTCATGTTTTTGGTTGATTTGTTGAGTATAATTGGTAGTTTAGTATGTTAAATAAGGTTTTATGGTGTATTGGTAGCTGTTTGGAGGCTTGGAATGCTTGGATTGGTGCAAAAATATATATAAAAAAAACAGAGCACCATCCGCGCGTACGCGCACTGCGCGCGTACGCGTGCATCAAGCATTTTCGCCTATCCGCGCGCACGCGCCATGTACACATACGCGTGGATTGAGAAATTCCACCCCAAGCCAAAAACCCGAGAGTTGTGCGAACGCTGCGCTAGCATTGTGCCTTTCGCACAAACCAACTCGCGCGTACGCATCACTCTCGAAATAAGCCATCTGTGCGCACGCGCCATGTATGCGTACGTGTCGCATTGCACCACCATCCGCGCGCGCGCGCCATACACGCGTACGCGCGGATGCCCTTCCTTCAACACATCTCTTTTCTTCTCCTCTTTCTATTTCTTTCCTTCCCCTTTCTTCTTCCCTTCTTCTACCCCTCATGCAACACTCCCAAACACCATTGATAACCATTTATTTTAGTTAGTTAATTAGTTAGTTAGTTAGTTGATTAGTTAGTTTTAGTTAATTTTCATTTATTTTTCTCTTTTTCATTGTAAGTGTTGGATTATTAATCTTGTTTCCCATTAATTGCTGCTGAGTATTAAAAAGGGATGTTATCTTAACATCATTATATTTATAATCTCTATTGGATTCTATTGTTGAGGTTATATTTTGCTACTTGGTTTTGAGTTTTTCATGCTTACCTTTTAAGAATACCAAGTGCTGAGAATTGCCTTCGAGCTCGTAACTCTTCTTGAATTGCATGATTTGGCCACCATGTGATTTGAACCCTATTCTTTGATTAGGCAATCTCTTGACATTGGATAGTGTGCATTTACTTTAATGCATTGTATTTCTTGATCATATGCATCCATATGCTTTTAGCTTGAATGCTCTCATGCTTCTTTAATGCTTGTTTTACCTTACAAGTTTACTTAAAGCATCTCAAACACACTAGGATAAGTGAAGTGCATGCTTCTTTTGTGACATCGCCTTTTGTGCTAGTGTGTGTTCTAAAAGGTGCCTAATTTAGAATTCACACACTTATTTATCATTAATGTCACACTAACTCACTCACTCAATCCTAGTGATTAATACCTCATTCCAACAATGTATGCTTCCTTGCTTTTGATCTCTCATCTTATGGTGTTATATTTTTATTTTTCATGATTAATGCACCACAAGCAAAAATGGAAGCGAAAGAAAGAACGCGCAGCAACCAGTTGATCTACCAGCTGAAGGTAGTAATCCAGAGAGTCGCCGTACCCCCTTGCTCATCTTTGAATGCACCGAGGATGATGCAAACTTTTAAGTCTGGGGAGGTCGTCCGATCGTTCGGCGATTTTGGGTGACAAATTCCTAACCCAACACTTTTGCATTTCATTTTACGTTTTTAGGATTTTAGTTGCATTTTCTTAAATTTTTGCATATATATACACAATAAGCTTAGTCAAAATGAGATTTTTCAAGAATTCTATCTATAGGGCACCAATTGATTTGAGTGAAAACTTTTCATAGAACTTGCTTGAATTATATATATAGATATATATTGTGGATCATGGTTTTTGAGCTAAAAACACAAGCTTGTAAGATTTGAGCCTAATGGAGTGGTTACATCTTATAACCACTTATTTTTCCTTCTTGTGTGCATTATTCTCTTTCTATGATTGTGATCTTTGATTTGTTTGATTCTTTATGTCCATTATTTTGTGTATTCATGCATTTATATGATTGATGCCATCATTTTGTTTATCTCACTTACCCAAAAAGCCTTACCTTTTATCTTCTATTGTTAGCCAATTTGAGCCTATGATTAACCCACTTGTTCTTAATTTAGTACATTACAAGCCTTAGAGCGAAAAATAATAAATATTCTTATTTGGATCTTTGATTAGCTTAGGCTAGAGTGTGTGTATCATTCAAGTTTGGGAACCTTGGGACATTGAGGGAATAAAAGGGTAGTTTTGTATTTTTATTAAAATTATTGGGAATTGGGTACATGCTCATGTATTGATAAAATGTATAGACCTTATGCATTGATGTTCTTGTATATAGTTTGAAAAAAAATGAGAAAAACAAAAGAAAAAAAGAAAAAGAAACAAAAAGAAGAGCATGGAAAAGAAAAAAAATAGAAAAAAAAGAAACAAATAAAAAAAAGAAATAAAAAGGGACAAAATGCCCCAAGTGAAGCTCAATAAAATCAATGCATAAGTGTTGTGAAATAAAAAGGAACGCATGAGTATGTGAAAAAGTGAAAAATGGGTAGTTAGGATAGTTTTGAATTGTATAGGATGTCATAGGTTAGGTGGGAAGCCTAAGCTTATCAAAGATTCAAATTTCAAGCTCACTTGACCATATATGCATCCTACCTCGACCCTAGCCCCATTACAACCTATGAAAAGACCTCATGATACTTGTATGCATGCATGAAATAAATGTTGATTGTTAGAAGAAAAACAAATCTTAGAAAGCATGATTGGGGGAGAATTGAGTGAATCAACCCTAAACACTTGAGCGAATAGAGTGCAAACACATCCGGTGAGGGTTTGATGCTCAATCACATGTTTTCACCTATGATCATCATTCTTCATGCAAGTTTATAAAAATACTAAATAGCTCAATTCGATTGTGGTTTGGCACGGTTGTTAATACCTTTAGCCCTTGTACATATATGCTTCTTGGGAATTGATTTATTTTGACCAAGCAATTGCATTCATGTAGATAGTTGCATATAGGTAGATTGCATTTAGTTAGACTTCATTAAATAAATGTTGATACCCCTTGTTTCTCACTTGGTTTAAGCATGAGGACATGCTTGGTTTAAGTGTGGGGAGGTTGATAAACCCCATTTGTAGGGTTTATCTTCTGTTGAATTTAGAGGGTTTTATCATCTTTTCCCACATTTATTCAATGAAATAGCATGGTTTTGTAAATTCTCCTTTATTTGTGCTTAAGAGTGAAAACATACTTTTTAAGCCCTTAATTGTTTAATCTTGATTTACCTTTGATTCCATTAGATGCCTTGAGATGTTTGTTAAGTGATTTCAGATTTAGGAGGCAAAGATTAGATCAAGCGAATGAAGGAAAAGCATGTAAAAGTGGAGAACTCATGAAGAAATGAAGGAATCGCAAAAGCTGTCAAGCCGACCTCTTCGCACTTAATTGACCATAACTTGAGCTACAGAGATTCAAATGATGCAGTTCTAGTTGCGTTGGAAAGCTAACATCCGGAGTTTCAAAACGGTATAAGATTTGCCATATTTCCTACACGTATGGTAACTTGTACGCGCATTATACGCGCACATGTTGTTGCTGCCATATGATCCACTTAAAGCAATACGTGGCCAGCAAATTCTAAAGACTTGTGGGCCCAATCCAACTCATTTCTGATGCTATTTGACCCAAGAATTAAAGAGGGATGAGACATCTAGTCATTAGTTTAGTTTTATTTTAGTTTTCACATGCTTTTATTTAGTTTCTAGAGAGAGAAGGTCTCTCTCCTCTCTAGAATTAGGAGTAGGTTAGATCTAGATTAGGAATTCTTAGATCTAGGTTAATTCCATGCTTTGATTTAACTTTTCCTTTTGTAATTCTTCTCCTTCTACCTTTTCTCTCTCTAGTTATGCTTTTAATTCTTGTAATCCCTTATTTTTATGTTGATGCATTTTTGTTCTTCTATTTTTCTTTAATGTAATTTATGATTCATGTTCCTTTATTGTTCATTTGATTTGTTGTTGTTTAATTCCCTGCAATTGAGTAGTGTAGATTTACTTTCCTTGCAATTTTATCATGCTTTTCTTTTTATGCCTTTCAAGTGTTTGATAAAATGCTTGGTTGGATTTTAGTATAGATTTTGTTCCTCTTGGCCTAGGTAGAGTAATTAGTGACGCTTGAGTTATCTAATTCCTTTGTTGATTGATAATTAGAAGTTTCTAATTGATTTGGATACCACTAAAGCTAGTCTTTCCCTTGGGAGTTGGCTAGGACTTGTGGAATCAAGTTGATTCATCCACTTGACTTTCCTCCATGGTTAGAGGTTAACTAAGTGGTAACAATGGATAATTTGTGGTCACAATTGAGGAGGATAACTAGGATAGGACTTCTAGTTCTCATACCTTGCCAAGAGCTTTGTTAGTTGTTAGTTTATTTTCTTTGTCATTTATGTTTCTTGTCAAAAACCTCAAAATCCCAAACATACTTCATAACCAATAACAAGAACACTTTATTGCAATTCCTAGGGAGAACGACCCGAGGTTTAATACTTCGATTTATAAATTTAGGGGTTTGTTACATGTGACAAACAAATTTTTGTATGAAAGGACTATTGTTGGTTTAGAAACTATATTGCAATGATATTTCATTTGAGAATTCTAAACCACACTGATGAGCGGATAATTTATACGCTTTTTGGCATTGTTTTTACATAGTTTTTAGTATAATTTAGTTAGTTTTTAGTACATTTTTATTAGTTTTTAAATAAAAATCACATTTCTGGACTTTACTATGAGTTTGTGTGTTTTTCTGTGATTTCAGGTATTTTCTGGCTGAAATTGAGGGACTTGAGCAAAAAGTAGATTCAGAGGTTGAAGAAGGACTGCAGATGCTGCTGGATTCTGACCTCCCTACACTCAAAGTAGATTTTCTGGAGCTACAGAACTCCAAATGGCACACTTTAAATTGAGTTGGAAAGTAGACATCCAGGGCTTTCCAGCAATATATAATAGTTTATACTTTGCCCGATTTTAGATGACGCAAACTGGCATTCAACGCTAGTTCCATGCTGCATTCTGGAGTTAAACGCCAGAAACAGGTTGCAAAGTGGAGTTAAACGCCAGAAACAGGTTACAAACTAGCGTTCAACTCCAAAAGAAGCCTCTACACGTGTAAAGCTCAATGTTCAGCCTAAGCACACACCAAGTGGGCCCCAAAAGTGGATTTCTGCATCATTTACTCGTTTCTGTAAACCCTAGTAACTAGTTTAGTATAAATAGGACTTTTTACTATTGTATTTACATCTTTGTTCATCTTTGGATTTTCTTTTGATCCTTTGATCACGTTTGAGGGCTAGCCAATCGGCCATGCCTGGACCTTCATCACTTATGTATTTTCAACGGTAGAGTTTCTTCACACCATGGATTAAGGTGTGGAGCTCTGCTGTTCCTCACGAATTAATACAAAGTACTATTGTTTTTCTATTCAATTCAAGCTTATTCCGATTCTAAGATATTTATTCGCACCTCAATATGAATGTGATGATCGTGACAGTCATCATCATTCCCAACCTATGAACGCGTGCCTGACAACCACTTCCGTTCTACCTTAGATTGAATGAGTATCTCTGGGATTCCTTAATTAGAATCCTCGTGGTATAAGTTAGAATCCATGGATGGCCATTCTTGAGATTCAGAAAGTCTAAACCTTGTCTGTGGTATTCCGAGTAGGATCTGGGAAGGGATGGCTGTGACGAGCTTCACACTCGCGAGTGCTGGGCATAGTGACAAACACAAAAGGATTACTGAATCCTATTCTAGTATGATCGAGAACCGACAGATGATTACCCATGCAGTGACAGCGCATTAGACCATTTTCACTGAGAGGACAGGATGTAGCCATTGACAACGGTGATGCCTAACATACAGCTTGCCATAGAAAGAAGTATAAATGATTGGATGAAGACAATAGGAAAGCAGAGGTTCAAGAGGAACGAACGCATCTCTATACGCTTATCTGAAATTCTCACCAATGAATTACATAAGTATCACTATCTTTATTTTATATTTTATTTATCTTTTAATTACTAAAACTCCATAATCAATTGAATCCGCTTGACTGAGATTTACAAGGTGACTTTAGCTTGCTTCAAGCCGACAATCTCCGTGGGATCGACCCTTACTCACGTAAGGTTTATTACTTGGACGACCTAGTGCACTTGCTGGTTAGTTGTGCGAAGTTGTGACAAAGAACTAAGGTCATGAACGTGCATATTGAGTTTTTAGCGCCGTTACTAAGGAATGGAACCGTCACAATTTCTACGCACCACACACAAAAGCCCAATCATCAGCGTGCGCACCAGGTGCGCGTGCGCGTCGGTGGGAATTCTCTGGCCCGCGCGGATGCGTCCATCTTTGCGCGCCTCTTCCAGTTATCCTCATCCACGCGTGAGCGTGGAATGCGCGTGCGCGCCAATGCTGAGTTTCCCAAAATCCAAATATTCATGTTCCTTCCTCTTGTGCATGCTTTCTTTCTCTCTTCTAGGCCATTCTTGCCCTATTAATTTTGAAATCACTCAACAAATACATCACGGCATCGAATGGAAATAAAAGAAGAAAAAAATATAGCAATTCTAAGGCAAAATAAGCATGTTTTTCATCATGAAGCAATATTAGGAAGAGAACACAAAACCATGCATTTCTTATGAATAAGTGTGAGAAATATTGACAAAACCCCCCCAAATTCTTCACAATATAAACCACAAAATTGGGGTTTATCAAATCTCCCCACACTTAAACCAAGCATGTCCTCATGCTTAAAATAAAAAGACCAAAGATCATGGTGAGAAAGGGTTTATGAAATGCAAACTACCTAAGTGAATGTATGCAAATAATGTAAAATTATCTATCTACTTGGTCAAGGGTAAATCTATCCTCCAAGAACACATGTGAGCATATAGGGTGAAAATGATATGTAGTTCATGAATCCTACCGAATTGAAACTCACTATGAAGTGCATATAACTTGCTAAATGAATGCTTGTGAAAGCTGGGAACAAGGAGTTGAGCATCGAACCCTCACTGGAAGTATATCCGCTCTATTCGCTCAGGTGTATAGAGTTCGTCACTCAATCCTCTCCTAATCATGCTTTCCAAGATTTGTCTTTCATCTAGCAATCAACAATTACTTAATGCATGCTTACAAGTATCATGAGGGCTTATTCATGGGTTGTAATGGGGCCAGGGTGAAGGTAAGGATGTATATGGTCAAGTGAGCTTAAAATTTGAGTCCTTGATTAATCCTAGAATCCCACTAGACACGTAGAACAACCTATACAACTATAATACATTGCCTAGCTACCCTTAAGTTTCACTTTTTGCATACTCATGCATTTTTTTCAATTCACATCCCATATGCATTGTTTTTATTACCTTGTCTTGGGGCATCTTTGTCCCCTTTCATTGCTCTATTTATTTATTTATATTTTTTTTTGTAGTCCCCTTTTTCTTTGGGTTTCATGTACAAAAAGTTTCAATGCATATGGTTCAATACATGAGTATGTTTCCAAATCCTAGAATTTTCAATTACAACTACAATACACCTCTTTACATCTACCCAAATTTTCCAAGTATATCCTCCCATTTGAATGATACACACCTTCAACTACATAAGCTAATCAAGGATCCAAATTTAGGGACATTCATTGTTTTTCACTTAGGGTTATTGATGTGCTCCTTTTAAGAACAAATAGGGTTTATCATAGGCTCAAAATTGGTTAGCAATGGTAGATAAAAGGGTTAAGGCCGTTTGGGAAAAGTGACTATTGAAATGATGGCCTCAATCATGTAAATGCATTCATACACAAAGTAATGGACATATAGAATCAGACAAAGCAAGGACTACAATCATAGAGAGAGAATAATGCACACAAGAATGGGAAATAATGGTTAGATGATGTAACCATGCAATAGGCTCAAAACTTACATGCTTGTGTTCTTAGCTCAATCACTATGTTCCAAAATACATTCTTAAAGCAAGTTTGCCACAAAAAATTTGTTCAAAATTTGGTAGGGTACCCCAAAACACAGTTTCTTGGGGAAGAAGTTATTATTTTGACCAAGCAACTCTATAGAAACTAACTATCATGCAAGGAGTATTTACAAGCAAGACTAACTACACATGTAATGCGCTAACTACTAAGCAAAAAAATAAATCCATGGGTGTTGAAAGGAAGAGATTATTACCCATGGAGTTTGTTCGAACGACCTTCCCACACTTAGAATTTAGCACGGTCCTCCGTGCTACCAAAAATGCACAAAGGACGGTCGGGACCGAAACTTTCACTATCCCCTCCTTCAAAGCTCCCATCGCTTGGGTTTAAGGTGGATGTGAACATTTCGGGTTCCTCTATGCTAGGGGTAACACAACGCAGAAGCTTCTTGATGTAAGTGTATCGGCGTTAGCTGCGCCGCTCATATCTATCAAGCTTCCGGTGTAGATCTTCTATCCTTTGGTGTGTGGATCTTCCGGCGCATGTATACCGATTGAAGAGAGGGAAGATGGTAGTAAGTGTAGAATTCTACCACCCAAGAGAGATTGATCTCCTGTGGTTTTCTTAAAAGAAACTCTCATCCTCGCCATTCAATACGGGGTAAAATACAAGGAGCAACCTTGTCTGGCAGAGCGAGTAGATACTCGGCATGATAGTTCCTCTCAACCATGGTGGGAACACAAGTTCACAAAAGTGGTTGGGGAATCTTGAAGAATCTTTTGCCGGTTTGCTCTTCTCGTTCTCATCAATAGGAGCGGGTGTCTTCGTCTTCTTAGATAGGGGTTTGGCTCCTATTGAAGAATGCGCCTTAGTGTTTGATCTTTGGGGTGCCCTCTTTGCGGCTGGTTTCCTTGGAGCTTTCTCCTTGCCTCTCTTGGTGGCCATCCTGAGAAAGGAAGGGAAATAGGAAAACATTAAACTCAAAGAATCATTTTAATAAAAAAATACAAGTGAAGGGTAGTGCCCAAAAGAAGTAGCGCAACAAAGTGATTATAAAGGCATGGGTCACAATACTTGGTATGGGATGCAAGAGGAAGTGTTCCGAGGGTTACCTGAAACTGTAGGTCGATCTCGGACGAGATCTTCTGTGCTGGTCGGAACCGATGTGTCCGGCTGGTGAATGGTGACCGGAGCTGGTACGTCCGACTTGTTTGGACTTGAACGTGCTGCTGATCCTCTGTCACCGAAGGGTGGGGGTACCTGCAAGAGACTCAGATGCTTAAGTTAGCATGGGTATTAAACAGGTGTTATGTAGAATCAGAGTATGAGTTATTGATGACAAGTCATCTTAGCCTATTTTAACTAGTCTTTTTCTTTTGTTTTCATTAGAATTATGCACTTTCTTGAGCTACAAGCAAGCCAATTGGGTAAATTTTCATGTTTTCTTTGACTTAATCAACCATGTATGAATTCATGCTATTTCATGAGGTTTTATACTATAATTGTCACATATTATGAAAGAATGAATATCTCATGATTTTAAGCATAGCTTTGATGTGTTTGGTTGATTAATGATAGGTGAAGAAAGCTTGGAGAAAGGTTGAAGCAAGAAGGAATAGCTAGGAGTAAAGAGAAGACAATGGAATAAGTGAAATTGAACCAGGAAGCAAAAAGCTGGACCTAAAGTTAGCCTCAAACTTTTGCACAAACTTTTGGGTGAAAAGTTAGCCCCAACGTTAGCCCCTAACTTTTGGGCTAACATTGGAACTTGAAAATCACTCCCTGGGTACCAAAAGTTTGCGCCAACGTTAGCCCCTAACTTTGAGGCTAACGTTGGCACATGAAAATCACCCCTGGGCACCAAAAGTTTGCGCTAACGTTAGCCCCTAACTTTGAGGCTAACGTTGGCATGAGAAAAACACTCCCTGGGCACCAAAAGTTTGCGCCAACGTTAGCCCCTAACTTTGAGGCTAACGTTGGCACATGAAAACTACAAGGGGAGGAGCAAAAGTTTGCGCCAACGTTAGCCCCTAACTTTTGGGCTAACGTTGGCGCCACAAGTGCACTAAGGAAGGCCAACGTTGGAGCAAAAGTTAGACCCCTAACTTTTGCGGTCTAATTTTTGCTCCAATGTGGATAGCAGCAAATTATGTTGGCTGATATGAAAAGTTAGACCAAAAGTTAGACCCTAACTTTTGCTCCAACTTTTGGTCCAACTTTTGCAAAACTCCAACCCGGTTCATTTGGTTCACTTTGGTTCTTCTCCAAACTCCAAGAGCAATCAACCAAGGCCTCTTTCAACCCAATTCCACCAAGAGCAAAGGCCCAACTCAAGGCTTGAAGATCATTTGAAGAAAGTGTATAAATAGGAGAGAATTCAAGTTCTTCGGGGAGCTTTTCTTTGGAGTTTTCATAATAGTTTTCGGAGAGCTTTGGATATTGAGTGATCTTTAATTTCTTAGTTTCGGGGAAGGAGAATTCCATTCTCTTCCTCTGAGTTTTATTGCTTTCAATTTCAATTACAACTGTCTTGGATCTTGGGTTGAAGAATTGAAGAAATTCTGTTTCAATCTCATCCTTGGATCTCTCTGTTTATTTACTGCTTGATTGAATTTCAGTTTCAGTTAATTGTTCTTCATCTACTTTCTTTGCAATTTACATTTCCCTTGCAATTGTTCTTGTTGGATCAAGGAAGGTAGTGAGATCTAGACCTGGTTTTCTAGTCTCTGGACCCCTGAGATCTGAAATTCCAATTTACATTCTGTTTTTGCTTTTCATGTTCATTTACTTGTTTTGCTTCAGATCCGATTCAACCCAAATACTCTTTTACTTTTCTGTTTGATGCAAATTTACTTTTTCTTGTTTAATTTCTGCAAATCCAAGTCCCAATCCCCTTTATAATTCAAGTCATTTACATTTCTTGCACTTTAAGATTCCGCAATTTACATTTCTTGCATTCTAAGTTTCTGCCATTTAATTTCTTGTTCTTTAAGATTCAGCAATTTATTTCCTGTTCTCTTTAATTCCATGCAATTTAATTTCTGCAAATCACAAAACACTCAACCAAATCTTGATTCGCTTGACTAAATTAACCACTAAGCCAAAATTGCTCAATCCTTCAATCCCTGTGGGATCGACCTCACTCCCGTGAGTTTTTATTACTTGATGCGACCCGGTACACTTGCCGGTTAGATTTGTGTGTTTTGGGAGAAATTCATTTTTCCACCAAAATACTCATCAGTTATACCTGGGTGCTCCAGTGTATTTATAGTAATGTGGGCTGACCTTTCGGGTAAGATAAGTTAGTTACTTTATCTTATCTTATCTTATTTTGAGTGAAGTCAGCTTATCTTCAAGGGAACCGCCTTTATCTCTATAGGCTTGAAGTGCTTTTGGATTTGGGTCGTGTTCCTCCATTTGGGCCCTTTACTGGGCTCTTTTGTTGACACGGCCGAGTTCTTTAAGAAGAAGTCGGTCCGCTCGACCTGAAGAGGTCGGTCGCTTTATCATTGATCATTCCGAGTCGGATAGCTCGACCCAGGGTATGAACAGTGCCCCTGCTTGAGCTCGGTCTTCTTTGTTGAGGTCGAGTCCTTGACTTCAGTCCTTCTTGAAGCCGAACTCAAGCATTTTTGTCGATTCCTTCGTAGTAGCTTTTGAATGTAGAACGTTTTTCTTAAAAGGCGCGTGCTTTGTATTAGCGCTTTGTTCTGGGGAACGTGCGAGGGTTTAATACCCTAATTAATTGGCATTTAATTGCTCCGTTTCCCTTAAACTTCTTTATTTTTGAATTTCATACTCAGGAAACGGTTTCCCTTCTTCGCTCTTTTCGTAACTTCTTCGCAATTTCTTCCTATGTTCTCTTACTCTCCGCTTTTCGCCCATATTTCTGTTTTCCTTGCGTTGCGGCGTTGCTTGGCGTTTTTCTGGGTAGCTTTCATTTCTGCGTCTCTTCCTTCCCTTGAAGCTTCTTTCTTCTCCAGGTTAGTTTCACTCGCATTTTTCTTCTTCTTTTGTCGCTTTGGTTTTATGATGGAGTTTTGATTTTGCTTTTAAGGAAAGTTTGTATCTTTCTGTTTTTTGTCGCTCCTATTTGAAATGTGTGTTCCGGGAGTTTCTTTCCTCTTCTGCATGATCCTTTTTGCTTTCCTGTTGCTTGATGCTTTTTGGGGCTTTGCATGTTTGTGAGTTGCGTCTTTGATGATTCGTGTTTGGTATGTTCGATGTTGATGCTTGTTCTCTGCTGATTTTTCGCTTTATTTTGAGAAAGTTTGCACCTTTTGCTGTTTTTCTGCGTTGGCCTTTTTTGGAACTTCTGATAAACTGTAGGAGGGTGGATGACGTTAGGATTTTTGCCAGTAAAGAATGTCATAAAAATAGTCGCGTTGTAGATATAGTCTCTAAACCGACAAAAATCCCTTCGTACAAACGTTTTGGTTGTCACAAGTAATAAACCCCTTTAAAATTGATAACCGAGTATTTAAACCTCGGGTCGTCTTCTCAAGGAATTGCATGGAGGTATGTTCTTATTATTGGTTATGAGTTTGTAAATTGGGGGTTTTGGAAGTAAGGTGGGAATATGTTATATGACAAGTAAAATAAAATAATAATAATAAAATCTCTTGGCAAGGTATAAGAAATTGGAAGTCCATACTTAGTTATCCTTATCAATAACAATGAAAGTTGAATCTTAATTCCACTTAGTTAACCTTTACTAAAGCAAAGGAAAGTCAAGGGACAAATTGGTTTGATCTTCGAATCCTATTTATTTCCTAAGAAAAGCTTGGGATTATTGAAGTTCAACACAATTGGCAAGATAACAATTAACAATTATGCTATTAAGTTGGATAATTCCTGAGTTACTGATTTCTTAACCAAGACCAAAAGGGAAAAAGTAAATCTACTGGAACAAGAATGCCTTCAGATGGGAAGCAATAATCATGTAAATAAAAGAAAGCAATATTAAACTGAAATACCTCAAATTGCATTAACAAAAGAACTTAAATTTGACATAGACATGCATGAAAAAATAAATAAAAGAACATTGAACCTGGATTGAGAGTCACTCCTAAAACTAAGAGAAGTCCTAAATCCTAATCCTAAGAGAGAGGAGAGAACCTCTCTCTCTAAAAACTACATCTACTCCTAAAATTTGTGAATGTGAGAGCCTCTTATGAATGGATGCAGTCTCCCACTTTATAGCCTCTAATCTGTGTTTTCTGGGTCGCAAACTGGGTCAGAAACAGTCCAGAATTCGCTGGTTTCGAATTTTGCCACGCTGGATTTCCGTCACTGCGATGCGGCCGCATGGATCACGCGGTCGCGTCACCTAGCGTCAGAGGAACTATAACATATTATATATCAAATCGAAGCCCCAGACGTTAGCTTTCCAACGCAACTAGAACTGTGTCGTTTGGACCTTTGTAGCTAAAGTTATAGCCGTTTGAGTGCAGAGAAGTCAGGCTGGACAGATTAGCAATTTCTCCAACTTCTTGCATTCCTTCCACTTTTGCATGCTTTCTTCCCATCCTCCAAGCCATTCCTGCCTTATAATATCTGAAAACACTTAACACACATATCAAGGCATCTAATGGTAATAAGAGAGGATTAATAATAAGCAAATATAAGATCAAAGAAGCATGTAATCAATCATAGCACATAATTAGGAAGGAAATATAAAACCATGCAAATAGTATGAATAAGTGGGTAAAGAGTTAATAAAAACCACTCAATTGAGTACAAGATAAACCATGAATTAGTGGTTTATCAACCTCCCCACACTTAAACACTAGCATGTCCTCATGCTAAGCTCAAGAGAAGCTATAAAGGTGAAGAGGAATGATAGAATGTATGAAATGCAATCCTATCTATATGAATGCAACTAAATGTGAAATGATTCTACTTACTTGGTTAAAAGTAAATAAGCTCTTCAAGACAAACATAAACCAGATTTCACTAATTCAAATCATACAATAAAAAGCAAGTAAACTTGTAAGAAGACAGCTCATGAAAGCAGGGAACATAGAATCAAGCATTGAACCCTCACTGGTAGTGTGTATCACTCTAATCTCTCAAGTGTATAGGGTTATTCACTCTACTCTTCTCTAGTCATGCTTTCTAAACCTTGTTCTTCATCTAACCAATCAACAATATTTAATATACCATTGCAAACGTCATGAGGTCTTTTTCAAGGTTGTAATAGGGCTAAGGTAAGGGTAAAGGTATATATATGGCTAAGTGAGCTTTATAAATTGAATCTTTAATTAACCTAAGCTCTCACCTAATATACATATACTCTATATACTTTTAAATTCATGCCTAGCTACCCATAATTCCCACTTTTGTATAATTCCCATACTCATGTACCAAATTTTCTTTAATTTTTATCACATGTGCATTGATCTTTTATTTTTTTTCTTTTTCTCTCTCTTTTTTTTTCGTAGAGAAAATAAACATAACTTATCAATGCACATGGATTTTTCTATTATTTTTCTATTTTGGTTTTTCATGAGTAGGTTCCCAAATTCCTAATATTCAAATAAATTAGAAACATGTTACATTCCCTTATCAACCCATGTTCCCAAAATTTTCCCACACTTATTTGCTACACAATCTCTATCTTAAACTAACCAAAGATTCAATTGGGATAATTAATTTGTTTTTCGCTTAAGGCTAGTGATGTGGTTATAGAACAGAAGGGGATTAAAAGCTCAAGGGGCTAACAAAGGTGATGTAAAAGGTAGGCTTATTTGGGGTAAGTGAGTTGATAATCAAATATGGCCTCAATCATACGCAAGCATGTAAATATACTAAACAAAGGACATATAGACTGGAACAAAATACAGATTACAATCATAGAGAAGGAAACACACAGGAATAAAATATTTATGGTTAAATAATGTAACCATGTAAATAAGCTCAAAGTCTCACAGGTTGTGTATTCTTTGGCTCAAAAACCATGTTCCAAATACAACTTCAAACAAGTTTAACACAAAAATTTTGGTTTTAAATTAGTGAAAATTTTTAAAAAATAGGATCTTAAGAAGAAACTTATTATTTTAACCAAGCAGTAACTAAATGCAAAAATCAAATAAACATGCAATTAAATATGCAAATGCAACAATTAACAAAGAAAATAAAATATTGGTGTTTGAGACAGGAAAGTACTAACCCATGGAGATCGGTATCGACCTCCCCACACTTAAAGGTTGCACCGTCCTCGGTGCATGCTGAGATTTGCAAGTGGATGGGTTATTTCAACTGTTGCTTTTCTCTAAGGATTGTGCAGATGGACTTGTCTGTCTCCCCATGTAAAATGTCTTCCACTTCCCTTCCGGGTGGCCATCCTGAAAGAAAAAGGGAAGAAGAGTAACCCAGAAATAGAGATAAGAAAATAAAAGAAGTATGGGTGGGTTAATGCCAAATGATAGGGGTCTTATTTACATGGAAGCTTCAACATGTAAGTGAGAAAACAATAGAAGCCATGACATGCCAGTGGTGCAAAATTTGCAACAATGGGGAAGAGAATGGGTAATAAAAGACAATGTGAGTTCATGTCAATGCAAAAGGAATATCAGTATTATAAAAATTAGCATTGATTTAAATAATATTACCCAATCAGAATTAAACAAGTCACTAAGCACCAGGAAAATACCAGAAAAGATGTAACAGTTGAATAAGAATATTTGAACACCAATAATAACTTTAGAAAAAGAAAATATGCAATGAATGAAAGTATGCAAATAAATTAAATTAAATAAAATGAAAGTGAAAAAGAATGAGAAGTAGAAAAAGAAAGTGAGAAAGGAGAGAGAAGGAAGAAATTAGGATTAGAAGAGAAAAGATAAAAAAATTGGCATTAATCTGGATAGGTTGTGCGACGCTGGCGACGCGGTCGCGTGGGTGACGCGGTCGCGTGGTGCGCGATAAGGTTGGGGACGCGAACGCGTGGGGCACGCGATCACGTGACTTGATTTGTGCTAGTGGCAAGAGTGCAGCCTCGCGGTCGCACAACTCTCTGTTCGAAACTCTTTTTGCCAAAATTCTGGGTGACGCGATCGCGTGGTCGACGCGATCGCGTGAGTGGCCATCATGGGGATATGACGCGGATGCGTGGGGCACGCGTTCGCGTGGTGAGGCTTGGGCTTCCAGCACGAGTCCAGCCCAAATCCAGCACAACTTTCGTCCATGCACCCGTTTTACGCCGATTTCAGGTCACGCGGCCGCATGGGTGACGCGGTCGCGTGGGAGGCCATTATTCCCATATGACGCGGTCGCGTGGGGTGATTTGTGCCATTGGCACGCCTCCAGCGCTGCTCTTGCGAAACTCTCTGTTCATATTAATATTATCTTCCATCTCCTTGCGACGCGGACGCGTCGCTGATGCGGTCGCGTCGCGTGCTCGCTTTTTTTTTTTTAAGTCTGAAAAGATGCAGAATGCAGTGTTAATATGAATGTGATACAAAACTCCAGGTTCAATATAACAAAATAAAATAAAATTCAAAAACAAATAAAACTAAATAAAAATGAAAAAGGACGATCATACCATGGTGGGTTGTCTCCCACCTAGCACTTTTAGTTATAGTCCTTAAGTTGGACATTTGATGAGATTCCTGCTATGGTGGCTTGTGCTTGTACTGATCCAGGAATCCCCACCAATGTTTGTATTTCCAATGGCCTCCTGGGTCCCAAACTAAGCATGTAAAGCCCTTAAGAAGCTTTAAACAGATTCTTAGGCTCCCGGGGTGACAAATGCCAGAACAGATTCCAGGATCCCAAACTTTACTTTTACACCCGTTTTTGTCTCGATCTGCATTTTTCCAGCCGGGTGATAAGTAATTTGAATTCTCACTGCAGTTACCAAACAGCTTCCTAGACCCATTCAATTGAGCTCTACACCAACCTTTGCGTTTAAATTTAAAGCTTCCAACCATAATGAACCTTGCAGGACAATTCTTACCACTAGCCATCTTCCTCTTACTCTTAAAGTCACAAAGAGCTCTAAGTTGACCATCCGTCTCCAGTAGCCCATATTCAAGTGGGATTAGAAAGCTATGGGATATGAATTTTACCCACTTGAATGTTGTGAAGGATGATGGCAACTTAGGGGGAGGTATTTTTAATGAAATTGCAAGTTCCACTCCCTTGTGCTCTTCTCTGATAATTACCACCTCTTTGCAAGCTTCTTCAATTTCAACCTCTTCCTCTTGGCAGCTCTCTTCCAATTCAATCTCCTCTTGATTGCTTTCCAAGGGCATGGGAGGTTGTGCTTCTTCTTCTTGAATCTCCATCTCTTGATCAACCTCTTCCAAGTCTTCAACTATGATATGCTTTGGAGGTTGTACACCCTCCTCAGCATCAATTACAACCGTCTTGGAAGGAGGCTCTATGTCTTGACTTTCCCATGGAGGTTCTGCATCTCCTAAGTCTTCAACCACTTCTTCTTCTTCAATAATTCCGGTTCCTCTACTTGTTCCAGTACAAAGTCATGCTCCGTACTGTTCACTGGAGTTTCTAGTATCTCCTTCATGCTACGTTCTTCATTAGATTGTCCACATGAAGCCATGGGGGTTCCTTGAGTGTCCGAACGTCGGGAAGCTAATTGACTCATTATTACTTGCGCCCATTGATGGATGGTTGCCTGACATCGATCCACTGTTTTCTTGAGATGATCCTTTGCCTCTTGATGTACTCGGCTTTCATAAATAGGATCATAGTGCTCTTGGATTGATGGATATGGAGATGGTGAATATTGAAGTGGTGGTTCTTGTGAGTAATTGGGTTGGAATTTGGGTGGTTCTATATATGGTTCATATGGCTCATAAGGTGGTTGGTATGGTGGTTGAGGGTTAGGGTCATATGGAGGTGAATGGCGGAAAGAGGCTTGTGAGTATGGCGGTCCCAAGTTGTGTTGAGGAGGTTCATAGGCATATGATGGTGGTTGTTGATAGTCCATTGGAGGTGGTTGTTGTCATGAGGATTGATCAAATCCTTGTGGCTCCTCCCATCTTTGATTGTTCCAACCTTGATGCCTGTTCTCATTGTAATTTCTTCTTCCTGCAACATTATTGTAACCAGACTCATAGCCAAAGGGGTGAGAGTTCATAGTAACAAATAAAAAATTAAAAACAAAAACATAAAAAAATAAATTTAAATCAAAAGGTTATTTAAATTTTGAATTTGAAAATTAAATTTTGAAAATTTTGAATTTTGAATTTTGAAATTTGAAATTTGAAATTTGAAAATTTTTAAATTTAAATTTTGAAAATTTTTAAATTTGAATATTGAAATTTGATTTTTGAAATAAGATAAGATAAGATAAAAATTTTAAAAATAAAAATCTGAATTTTTTTTTTCAAAAAAAATTAATAAAAAATATTTTTGAATTTAATGTGGAAAGAGAAAAACAATAAAATGACACCAAATTTCAAATTTTTAGATCAAAACGAAGAGAACAACTAAGAACAGCTTGAAGGTCAAGATGAACGTGAAGAACAACTTGAAGATCAAGATGAACACTAAGAACAAATTTTTTAAAAAAAATTTTCTTTAATAACTAAATAAAATCCAATAACCTCTTAATTTACGAAAAAGCAAAAATAAAAACAAATAAACAAGCAAAAATAAAAAAAAATTACAATAACCAATAATAAGGCACACGTTTGCAATTCCCCGGCAACGGCGCCATTTTGACGTTAGGATTTTTACCAGTAAAGAAAGTCATAAAAACAGTCGCGTTGTAGATATAGTCTCTAAACCGACAAAAATCCCTTCGTACAAACGTTTTGGTTGTCACAAGTAACAAACCCCTTTAAAATTGATAACCGAGTATTTAAACCTCGGGTCGTCTTCTCAAGGAATTGCAGGGAGGTATGTTCTTATTATTGGTTATGGGTTTGTAAATTGGGGGTTTTGGAAGTAAGGTGGGAATATGTTATATGACAAGTAAAATAAAATAATAATAATAAAATCTCTTGGCAATGTATAAGAAATTGGAAGTCCAGACTTAGTTATCTTTATCAATAACAATGAAAGTTGAATCTTAATTCCACTTAGTTAACCTTTACTAAAGCAAAGGAAAGTCAAGGGACAAATTGGTTTGATCTTCGAATCCTATTTATTTCCTAAGAAAAGCTTGGGATTATTGAAGTTCAACTCAATTGGCAAGATAACAATTAACAATTATGTTATTAAGTTGGATAATTCCTGAGTTACTGATTTCTTAACCAAGACCAAAAGGAAAAAAGTAAATCTACTGGAATAAGAATGCCTTCAGATGGGAAGCAATAATCATGTAAATAAAAGAAAGCAATATTAAACTGAAATACCTCAAATTACATTAACAAAAGAACTTAAATCTGACATAGACATACATGGAAAAATAAATAAAAGAACATTGAACCTGGATTGAGAGTCACTCCTAAAACTAAGAGAAGTCCTAAATCCTAATCCTAAGAGAGAGGAGAGAACCTCTCTCTCTAAAAACTACATCTACTCCTAAAATTTGTGAATGTGAGAGCCTCTTATGAATGGATGCATTCCCCCACTTTATAACCTCTAATCTGTGTTTTCTGGGTCGCAAACTGGGTCAGAAACAGTCCCAAATTCGCTGGTTTCGAATTTTGCCACGCTGGATTTCCGTGACTGCGACGCGGCCGCATGGATCACGCGGTTGCGTTACCTAGCGTCAGGGGAACTATAACATATTATATATAAAATCGAAACCCCGGACGTTAGCTTTCCAACGCAACTGAAACCGCGTCGTTTGGACCTTTGTAGCTAAAGTTATAGCCGTTTGAGTGCAGAGAGGTCAGGTTGGACAGCTTAGCAATTTCTCCAACTTCTTGCATTCCTTCCACTTTTGCATGCTTTCTTCCCATCCTCCAAGCCATTCCTGCCTTATAATATCTGAAAACACTTAACACACATATCAAGACATCTAATGGTAATAAGAGAGGATTAATAATAAGCAAATATAAGATCAAAGAAGCATGTAATCAATCATAGCACATAATTAGGAAGAAAATATAAAACCATGCAAATAGTATGAATAAGTGGGTAAAGAGTTAATAAAAATCACTCAATTGAGTACAAGATAAACCATGAATTAGTGGTTTATCAGTGGATCTTTTGCGTTTTTGCTTCCTTTGTTTTTCTTTCTGTATTTTATTTTGATGAGTGCCGGGATGTAGGCTGTAGAAGTAACTTGAAAGTCCTTGTTTGTTTACTGCCTCCAAGGGATGCCCCAAGGGCTTTGATTTGAGTCTTGGGGTTTTCCTTTACTGTTTGTTTTTCTGTCGAGTTGTTTTGCCCCTCATCCGAGATGTTTTGTTAGTAATCCACTCTTCTTTTCTTTTGTAGGATTTAGTTGACCTCATGTCTTCACGAAATAACGTTGTAGAGATGCCTTCCCAGGTTCCCGCGGGTATGGCCGACTGGGTGGACTGCATGGTTCTCATGTGTGTCTCGTTGGTTGATTCTAATTTTTGTGCTCAGCTTAGGCAATTTCATAGTGTCTGTAGTAGTTCTGGAGATGAGAAGAACTATGAACTTGTCCCCCCTCTTCTGACGAGAGAGTCTGCTTTTCAACTCAGGTTGTTGATGGTCACCCTTTCTTTTAAGCTTATGATTTTTTCTTTGGTCAGCTGGGTATCACCCTTCCTTTTACCAAATTTGAAGCCGATCTGTTATGGTCTTGTAATGTTGCCCCTTCTCAACTTCACCCCAATTCCTGGAGTTTTATTAAAATTTTCCAATTGCTGTGCGATGGTTTTGGTATTCCTGCTTCCCAATTTCTCTTTTTCTATCTGTTTGTTGTCTTGACTAAGCCCGGTGTGGTAAAAAAGAAGTCAGCTTGGGTATCCTTTCGTTCTATCCAAGGAAAGAAGGTTTTTTCCATGTTTGACGAGTCGTTCCGTGATTTTAAAAACTACTTTTTCAAGGTCCGAGCTGTTGAAGGAGCTCGGCCCTTTTTTCTGGATGAGAATGACGAACCTGCTTTTCCCTTAGAATGGCAAAAAGACGTGAGGGTCTCCCGGTATTCGTGGAAAATGTTGGATGAGGCTGAGCGAGCCTTTGTGACTATCTTGGAAGAACGCTGGGGTCAACCTCCCCATCTTGACACAAAGAAATTTCTAACCAATCCTTCTCTTCTTCAAACTGAACTGGGTATCTTGTGTTTCTTTTATTATCTTGTTTATGTTGCTTGTAGCTGTCTTTTCCGACTTATCCGACTTGTAGCTGAATTTTCTGTTTTGCTTGCAGAGGCAATGAAGAATAATGAAGCTATGAACGCTTTTAAGAGGGCACAGAGGGCGACTGCTGCCAGAAATATTGCTGCCAGGGCAGCTGGGGAGGGATCCTCCCAGGTGCGCGAGAAGCCATCAGTGCAGAGTTCCGCCGGGGTGAAGAAAGTGATCCCTACACCCCGAGTTCGTTTGGTAGATCCTCACGTCGCCTCTGCTGCTCCTTCTATTGCTCCTCCCAATAAAAAACAAAAAACTGCTGAGCCCTTCGACCTCGATGCTCCTGATTTTAATGCTATTGAATTCGTGGATCAACAAATCGGTCCCTACGGCGCTCTCTCCATGGACGATGTGTCCATCCTTCATCACTTGGAATTCATGGCTCGAAATCATGTGAAGATGGCATATATGTCTGCTGCCATATATCGGACTGCTCAGAATCTCCCTCTCTACGCCACTAAAGCATTTATGGAGGAGGCGAAACAAGAGTTTGATCGGATGAAGGAGTTAAAGGAGGAGCTTGAGACGAAGGTGGCCAAGCTGGAGAAGGACTTGAAGAATGAGGAGGCGAGTTCTCAGTCATTGGCAGCTTCGCTGAGGTTGGCTGAAGACGCAGTCTTGATGCACAAGGATAGTTACGTTACCTCTTATCGAGAGGTGATGCGCCTGAGGGAGGAGCTCGACCATGCCCGGGAAGATTATTCTGAGCTTCAAGGTCATCTCGTTGGCAGCGTGACTGCTGCTTACGAGAACTTGAAGGAGCAAGTTCGGGTCATTGCTCCCAAGGCCGATCTCACCCTTTTTAGCCTGGATAATATTGTTAGAGATGGCAAGATTTTCCCTGATGATGAGGGTGATGATGATGAGGTTGTTCCTCCCCTTGTGTCCTCTGCTAAAGTGCCGACTTCTTCTGTTCCTCCGGTTGCACCTGATTCGGATTGCCAGATTCTGAACCGGGAGGATGGAACTGTAGACGCCATACCGATTCAGACTCGTCCTCCTTCTCCTTGTCCTGATGCTGCCAAGAAGGCTTCCTGATGCTTTGCTGATCTCTTTCCTAGGAATTTGTGTAGTTGGCCCGGCTTGTGGGCTTTTTAAAACTTTCTTATTTGTTTATTGACGCTTTCCTAGTTGCTTTTCTAGCAAATTTTATTTTGACAAACAAAAAAGGTAGCTCGCCATCCTTAGATTTTGCTGGCCTTCGAGGCTTTTGCAACTTTGTAGATTTTACATAATGCCTTTTGATTTGCCATTTTTCTGTTTTCTGCTGGTGTGTGATATCTTGTGGCTCGACCTCCTTGGGTTATTTCGTTGTTTGCAGCTTAAATCCTTTGAGATTATGATTTGTGAGGTCCAACTTGTTTCTCGGCTTTCCGTATTTGTGACTAGTTCCTTTGCGTTGGTCCCTTTTTAAGTTATTATTGTAATCCTCTCTTTCAGAGATTACTTTTTTATAACTTGTCTGTAGGAGATTCACTTCGTCAGGTCGATCTCTTTTTAGTTATTTTTGTAATCCTCTTTCTTGGACCTTTGTCAGGTCTCTTTCAGGGATTACTTTGATAACTTATCAGTAGTAGGAGTCCGACTTGGTTATGTCGGTCTCCCTTAAGTTATTTTTTGTAGTCCTCTTTCTTGGATCTTTGTCAGATCTCTTTCAGGGACTACTTTGATAACTTTTTGGTTGTAGGAGTCCGTCTTAGTTATGTCGGTCTCCCTTAAGTTATTTTTTGTAGTCCACTTTCTTGGATCTTTGTCAGATCTCTTTCAGGGACTACTTTGATAACATTTTGGTAGTAGGAGTCCGACTTGGTTATGTCGGTCTCCCTTAAGTTATTTTTTGTAGTCCTCTTTCCTGGATCTTTGTCAGATTTCTTTCAGGGACTACTTTGATAACATTTTGGTAGTAGGAGTCCGACTTGGTTATGTCGGTCTCTCTTAAGTTATTTTTTGTAGTCCTCTTTCTTGGATCTTTGTCAGATCTCTTTCAGGGACTACTTTAATAACTTTTCGTTTTGGGCTGACTTTGTTATGTCGGGCCCTTCTAAGTTAAAGTAATCCTCTTTAATAGGGTTGGCCAGACCTCTTTCCAGGGTTTACTTATAACTTGGTTTGACTTGGTTCGACTTCTTAATGTTCGACCAGTCTTTAATTTATTATTTTAGCGATCCGTAAGACCTCGTCAGGTTCTTTTTTAGATCACTTTCGATAACTTCTTACATTATTCTGTGTTCATCTTTTCCGATTTGTAGAAAGTGGTTGTCATCTCTAGATCGTCCTTTGGGTGAATCGCGTTTTCACCTTTATCGGACGGTTGTCTTTATCGTGATCGTGCAGTGAAATTTTTTTTCACTTTCTGCCGATCTGTTGCTTTATAATCGGACGATGAATGCTTCAGATTAATGCGGCTTGAAATCTTTGTAGAATATCTAAAATATATTTTATTTAAAGGAAAAGTGCAAATAGATACATATGGGATTGTCTGAGTCTCAACTTGGTGCCTCATTAAAAAACTTTTTCAGGAAAAAGAGTGCATCCAATGATGAGATCTCTTATCTTTTCTTAACTGTAGTACCTTCTTAGGTTGCAAGCATGCCACGACCTGGGAAGCTCTCGTCCCTCGAGTTCAGACAGTCTGTAGTAGCCCTTTCCAAGTATTTCTACAACTCGGTAGGGTCCTTTCCAGTTTGTTGCCAGCTTTCCTTCTCCTGGTCGAGTTGTTCCGATATCATTTCGGATTAGGATGAGATCATTCTCTGCAAAACTTCTTGGCACTACCTTTTGATTATATCTGGAAGCCATTCGGCGCTTTAGAGCTTCTTCCCTGATCCGAGCTCTTTCCTGGAGTTCGGGTAACAAGTCGAGCTCTTCTCTCTAAAGTTGCGAGTTTGCTCCCTCATTGTAGTGAACTACTCTGGGCGACCCTTCCTCGATCTCTACTGGAATCATTGCCTCTATTCCGTATGCTAATCGGAAGGGGATTCCTTCGTGGTGGAATGTGGCGTTGTTCGATATGCCCATAGGACCTGTGGAAGCTCTTCTGCCCAGGCTCCCTTTGCATCTTGTAATCTCCATTTTAATCCGGCTAGTATGACTTTGTTAGCAGCTTCGGCCTGTCCGTTGGCTTGTGGATGTTCAACGGAGGTGTACTGGTGCTTTATATTCAAGTCGGCTACTAGTTTTCTGAAGCCTGCATCTGTGAATTGAGTGCCATTGTCTGTGGTTATTGAATATGGAACCCCGAACCTCGTGACAATGTTTCTATATAAGAATTTTCGGCTTCTTTGAGCGGTGGCATTGGCTAGGGGCTCTGCCTCGATCCACTTTGTAAAGTAATCTACCCCTACTATGAGGAATTTAACTTGTCCTGATCCCTGTGGGAAGGGGCCGAGAAGATCGAGTCCCCATTTTGCAAACGGCCAAGGCGAGGTCACGCTGACGAGCTCTTCTGGCGGGGCGATGTGAAAGTTGGCATGTTTCTGACATGGTGGGCATGTCTTTACAAATTCTGTGGCTTCTTTCTGTAGAGTTGGTGGTGCACGAATTGTGACTCTCTTACAATTTCGCACATATGACCAGCAAGTCCACTGGGTCGTCCAAGTAATACCTTACGTGAGTAAGGGTCGAATCCCACAGAGATTGTTGGTTTGAAGCAATTTATGGTTATCTTGTAAATCTTAGTCAGGAAGTCAATTATGTTTATCAGTTGAATTGCAAATAAACAATAGAGCATGGATTAAAGGTTACTTGTTATGCAGTAATGGAGAATCTGTTGGAGTTTTGGAGATGCTTTATCTTCTGAATCTCTGCTTTCCTCTGTCTTCTGATTCACGCACGCACGTCCTCCTATGGCAAGCTGTGTGTTGGTGGATCACCGTTGTCAATGGCTACCTTCCATCCTTCCAGTGAAAACTACGCTCACGCGCTCTGTCACAGCACGGCTAATCACCGGTTGGTTCTCGATCCGGTTGGAATAGGATTTACTATCCTTTTGCATCTGTCACTAACGCCCAGCCTTTAGGAGTTTGAAGCTCGTCACAGTCATTCAATCCTTGAATCCTACTCGGAATACCACAGACAAGGTTTAGACTTTCCGGATTCTCATGAATGCCGCCATCAGTTCTAGCTTATACCACGGAGATTCTGATTAAAGAATCTAAGAGATACTCATTCAATCGGATATAGGACGGAGGTGGTTGTCAGGCACACGTTCATGATTTGAGGAAGGTGATGAATGTCACAGATCATCACCTTCATCACAGTTAAGCGCGAATGAACATCTTAGATAGGAACAAGCGTGTTTGAATGGAAAACAGAAATACTTGCATTAATTCATCAAGACACAGCAGAGCTCCTCACCCCCAACAATGGGGTTTAGAGACTCATGCCGTCAGAGAATACAAAGTTTAGATCTGAAATGTCATGAGATACAAAATAGGTCTCTAAAAGTTGTTTAAATACTAAACTAGTAGCCTAGGGTTACAAAATATGAGTGGACTATGATGGATGATGCAGAGGTCCACTTCTGGGGCCCACTTGGTGTGTGCTGGGGCTGAGATTTAAGTGAGTCATGTGCAGAGGCTATTTGTGGAGTTGAACGCCAGTTTTTATGCCAGTTTGGGCGTTCAACTCCAGTTTTTGATCCTTTTCTGGCGCTGGACGCCAGAATTGGGCAGAGAACTGGCGTTGAATGCCAGTTTACGCCATCTATCCTTGTGCAAAGTATGGACTATTATATATTTCTGGAAAGCCCTAGATGTCTACTTTCCAACGCAATTGGAAGCATGCCATTTCGAGTTCTGTAGCTCCAGAAAATCCACTTTGAGTGCAGGGAGGTCAGAATCCAACAGCATCAGCAGTCCTTTTTCAGCCTGAATCAGATTTTTGCTCAGCTCCTTCAATTTCAGCCAGAAAAATACCTGAAATTACAGAAAAACACACAACTCATAGTAAAGTCCAGAAATATGAATTTTTCCTAAAAACTACTAGAAATAGACTAAAAACTAACTAAAACATACTCTAAACTATATGAAATTATCCCCAAAAAGCGTATAAAATATCCGCTCATCACAACACCAAACTTAAACTGTTGCTTGTCCTCAAGCAACTAGACAAATAAAATAGAAGACTAATAGTTTGAGAAGCAATAATATCTCAGAGTTTTTGATTGAAGCTCAGATTCTAATTAGATGAGCGGGACTAGTAGCTTTTTGCTTCTGAACAGTTTTGGCATCTCACTTTATCCATTGAAGCTCAGAGTGATTGGCATCTATAGGAACTCAGAATTCAGATAGTGTTATTGATTCTCTTAGTTCAGTGTGATGATTCTTGAACACAGCTTCTTTATGAGTCTTGGCCGTGGCCCTAAGCACTTTGTTTTCCAGTATTACTACCGGATACATAAATGCCACAGACACATAACTGGGTGAACCTTTTCAGATTGTGACTCAGCTTTGCTAAAGTCCCCAATTAGAGGTGTCCAGAGTTCTTAAGCACACTCTTCTTTTTGCTTTGGACCTTGACTTTAACCGCTCAGTCTCAAGTTTTCACTTGACACCTGCACGCCACAAGCACATGGTTAGGGACAGCTTGGTTTAGCCGCTTAGACCAGGATTTCAGTCCTTTAGGCCCTCCTATCCACTGATGCTCAAAGCCTTGGGATCCTTTTTATTTGCCCTTGCCTTTTGGTTTTAAGGGTTATTGGCTTTTTCTGCTTGCTCTCTTTTTTTTTTTTCTGCAAGCTTTGTTCTTTGCTGCTTTTTCTTGCTTCAAGAATCATTTTTTATGATTTTTCAGATTATCAATAACATGTCTCATGTTCATCATTCTTTCAAGAGCCAACATATTTAACAGTCTTAAACAACAAATTCAAAAGACATATGCACTGTTCAAGCATTCATTCAGAAGACAGAAAGCATTGCCACCACATTTAACCAATTAGAATTTGTTTTATTTAAACTCGAAATTTTATTGCTTCTTATTCAAAAGATCTACTACTTTATTCATGTTTAATGATGATGAGAAAAATAAACTATAGCTTAATTGGAGATAGAATCAAAATAGATACTAATTACTACTATATGACTTCTAAGGTACTTTTTATATGGACACTGTCACAGAGTTAAGGCAGAAATTGGAAATTAACAACCTTTATTCTGGGGGTATGGGGGTTCCTCTGATCCTTGGGAGGCTTGGTATCACAGAAGACTTTTGGCGCTTCAGTTCCCTTAAGTCACGTCCCTGCTCCTCTTGTTCTTTAAGCATATGGGTCAGCATTTGACTGTGTTCCTTCTGTTGTTTTATTATTTGCTCCATAGCTTCCTGTATCTTGGTGACAGACGTCTCAAGATGTTCCCAATATTCTGCTTGAGGAATCTCTGGAAGGAATTCCTGTGCTCTCTTCTTGATATGATCCTCCTGTGCTTGTTGTCTCTCCATTGATGCTTTGGTGATTGACTTTTCAATTAGGATATATTCAGTTATTCCTATCTTGACTCCAGCGTCCTTGCAGAGCAGATAAATCACACTTGGATAAGCCAACCTGGCCTCTCTTGAATTTTTGTTAGCAATCTTATAGAGCTCTGTTGAAATCAGCTGATGAACCTCCACCTCCTTTCCCATCATGATGCAATGAATCATCACTGCTCTTTTAACTGTGACTTCAGAACGGTTGCTGGTGGGCAACAGAGAACGCCCAATGAAGTCCAGCCATCCTCTGGCAACTGGTTTGAGATCCTCCCTCTTGAGTTGATTTGGGACGCCCTTTGTGTTGGTGGTCCACCTGGCTCCAGGGATACAGATGTCCTCTAGAATCTTATCCAGGCCAATGTCTGCTCTCATCATCCTCCTGTTGAAGGAGTCTGGATCATCCTTTAGCTGAGGTAGCTTTAGTATCTCTCTGATCTTGTCAGGGGTGGTATGAACAATTTTTCCCCTGACCATGGTCCGAAACTCATAGCAGGCAGTTCCAGATAGTCTTTGCTTGTCAGTCTGCCACATATTAGCATAAAACTCCTGGACCATGTTCCTTCCTACTTTCGTTTCAGGATTAGCTAGGACTTCCCAGTTCCTGATTCGAATTTGCTCCTGGATCTCCGGATATTCGTCTTCTTTCAGATCGAATCTAACTTCCGGGATCACTGATCTCAGACCCATTACTTTAAGATAATGGTCTGAATGTTCTTTAGATAAGAACTTCCCTTGATTCCAAAGTGGTTTTGGAACGCTCTCTTTCTTGCCTCTTGGAGTGTATTGTTTCCCTTTGAGAGCCATAATCTTAGTAGTGATCTCGGATAAACACACCAAACTTAGAGGTTTGCTTGTCCTCAAGCAAAAGAAAAGAAAGGAGAGGGATAGAAGGAGATTGAGTAGCACTTGATGATGAAGGAGGGGGGAGGCCGAACCCAATTTAAAGGGGTGGGGGGTGGGTTTTCGAAAAATTGGAGGAGATAAGATAAAAAGATTGAGTTGAAAAAGATAAGATAGAAGATAGAGTTTAATTTTGAAAAGATATGATAGATTTTTGAAAAAGATAACTCTGAATTTTGAAAAAGATAATATGGATATTTGAAAAAGATATGGATTAGTTGAAAAGATTTTTGAGTGAAAAAGATAGATTTGTTTTCAGAAAAGATTTTGAAAAGAGTTGGATTGAATTTGGAAAGATGGATTTTTAGAAATTAGGGATTTTAGAAACCAGGGTTCTTGATATGTTTATGTAAAAATCATGCATTGAAGCATAAAATTTGAAATTAAAATGGAAATACGTGTGGGATTACTGGATTTGGCTCCTCCCTGTCCTCCTGGCGTTTGAACGCCCAAACACTGCCTGTTTTGGGCGTTCAGCGCCCAAATGCTGATCTCCTGGGCGTTCAGCGCCCAGTTGCTGCCATTCCTGGCATTCAACGCCCAGTGGGTGGCCATTTCTGGCGTTGAACGCCCAAATGCTGCCATTACTGGCGTTCAGCGCCCAGTGGATGCCCATTTTGGGCGCTGAACGCCCAAAATGCCCCTTTACTGGCGTTTTCTTGCCATTGAGCTCTTTTACTCTGTTTTGTGTGCCGAGGTCTTCTGTAAATGATTATTTACCTTGTTGTCAATGAACTCTATATAAAAAATAAAGATAGAAATAGGGCAAAATGCTTAGAGGATTGTTGCCCCATGGCTGGGTTGCCTCCCAGCAAGCGCTTCTTTATTATTATTAGCTGGACTTTGCTGAGCTTTTAATTTAGCTTCAGCCTTGAGCATTCTTGCTCAGTGTTGCCTTCAAGATAATGCTTGATTCTCTGTCCATTGACAATGAACTTCTTATCAGAATCAATATCTTGAAGCTCCACATAACCATATGGTGACACACTTGTAATCACGTATGGTCCCCTCTACCGGGATTTCAGTTTCCCGGGGAATAGCCTGAGTTTAGAGTTAAACAACAGGACCTTCTGTCCTGGTTCAAAGATTCTAGATGACAGCTTTCTGTCATGCCATTTTTTTTATTTTTCTTTATAAAGCTTGGCATTTTCGAAAGCTGTGAATCTGAATTCCTCTAGCTCATTTAGCTGGAGCAATCGTTTTTCTCCTGCTAATTTGGCATCTAAGTTTAGGAATCTGGTTGCCCAGTAGGCCTTATGTTCCAGTTCCACGGGCAAGTGGCATGCCTTACCATACACGAGTTGGTATGGAGAGGTCCCTATAGGGGTCTTGAATGCTGTTCTGTAAGCCCACAGAGCATCATCCAAGCTCCTTGCCCAATCCTTTCTACGGGTATTTACTGTCCGTTCCAGGATTCTCTTTAATTCTCTGTTAGAGACTTCAGCTTGCCCGTTGGTTTGTGGATGATATGGAGTGGCCACTTTGTGGCGAATTCCATACCGAACCATGGCAGAGTAAAGCTGTTTATTGCAGAAGTGAGTGCCCCCATCACTGATTAACACTCTAGGGACACCAAACCTGCTAAAGATATGTTTCTGGAGGAACTTCAGCACTGTTTTAGTATCATTGGTGGGTGTGGCAATAGCCTCAACCCATTTTGATACATAGTCAACTGCCACCAGAATATAAGTGTTTGAGTATGATGGTGGGAAAGGTCCCATGAAGTCAATTCCCCATACATCAAACAACTCTATTTCCAAGATTCCTTGTTGAGGCATGGCGTAACCATGAGGCAGATTACTAGCTCTTTGGCAACTGTCACAATTACGTACAAACTCTCGGGAATCTTTATAGAGTGTGGGCCAATAGAAGCCACATTGGAGGACCTTGGTGGCTGTTCGCTCACCTCCGAAATGACCTCCATATTGAGATCCATGGCAATGCCATAAGATTCTCTGTGCTTCTTCTCTGGGGACACACCTACGGATAATTCCGTCTGCACATCTCTTAAAGAGATAGGGCTAATCCCACAAGTAGTACTTTGCATCAGTAATTAGTTTCTTTTTTTGTATTCTATTGTACTCCTTGGGTATGAACCTTGCAGCTTTATAGTTTGCAATATCAGCAAACCATGGTGCTTCCTGAATGGCAAATAGATGCTCATCAGGGAATGTCTCAGAGATCTCAAGGAAGGGGAGGGACGTCCCTTCCACTGGCTCTATCCGGGACAGATGATCAGCTACTTGGTTCTCTGTCCCTTTTCTGTCTCTTATTTCTATATCAAACTCTTGCAGAAGTAATACCCATCTGATGAGCCTGGGTTTTGAATCCTGCTTTGTGAGTAGATACTTAAGAGCAGCATGGTCAGTGTACACAATCACCTTTGATCCTACTAAGTAGGATCTGAACTTGTCAATGGCGTAAACCACTGCAAGTAATTCCTTTTCTGTGGTTGTGTAATTTTTCTGGGCATCATTTAAAACGCGACTGGCATAATAAATGACATGCAAAAGCTTGTCATGCCTCTGTCCCAGTACTGCACCAATGGCATGATCACTGGCATCACACATTAACTCAAATGGCAATGTCCAGTCTGGTGCAGAAATTACTGGTGCTGTGACCAGCTTAGCTTTCAGCGTTTCAAACGCCTGCAGGCATGCTGTGTCAAACACAAATGGCGTGTCAGCAGCTAGCAGATTGCTTAGAGGTTTTGCGATTTTTGAAAAATCCTTTATAAACCTCCTATAGAATCCTGCATGCCCCAGAAAGCTTCTGATTGCCTTAACATTGGCAGGTGGTGGTAATTTTTTAATTACCTCTATTTTTGCTTGATCTACCTCTATTCCCTTGTTTGAGATTTTATGCCCAAGAACAATTCCTTCAGTTACCATGAAGTGACACTTTTCCCAGTTTAAAACTAGGTTGGTTTCTTGGCATCTTTTCAGAACAAGTTTCAGGTGATCAAGACAGGAGCTGAATGAGTCTCCATATACTGAGAAGTCATCCATGAAGACTTCCAGAAATTTTTCCACCATGTCAGAGAAAATAGAGAGCATGCATCTTTGGAAGGTTGCAGGCGCATTACATAGCCCAAATGGCATCCTTCTATAAGCAAACACTCCAGATGGGCATGTGAATGCTGTTTTCTCTTGATCCTGGGGATCTACTGCAATCTGGTTATAGCCTGAGTAGCCATCCAAGAAGCAGTAATAATCATGACCTGCTAGTCTCCCTAGCATCTGGTCTATGAATGGTAAAGGAAAATGATCCTTTCTGGTGGCTGTATTGAGCCTTCTGTAGTCAATACACATGCGCCACCCTGTAACTGTTCTCGTAGGAACCAGTTCATTTTTTTCGTTATGAATCACTGTCATGCCTCCCTTTTTTGGGACGACTTGAACAGGGCTCACCCAGGGGCTATCAGAAATGGGATAAATAATCCCAGCCTCTAGTAATTTGGTGACCTCTTTCTGCACCACTTCCTTCATGGCTGGATTTAGCCGCCTCTGTGGTTGAACCACTGGTTTGGCATTATCCTCCAATAGGATTTTGTGCATGCATCTAGCTGGGCTTATGCCCTTAAGGTCACCTATGGACCACCCAAGAGCTGTCTTGTGTGTCCTTAGCACTTGAATAAGTGCTTCCTCTTCCTGTGAATTTAAAGCAGAGCTTATGATCACTGGAAAAGTGTCACCTTCTCCTAGAAATGCGTATTTCAAGGATGGTGGCAGTGGCTTGAGCTCTGGTTTAGGAGGTTTTTCCTCTTTCAGAAGAAAGTTCAGAGGCTCTTTCATGTCCCCTGAATCCTCCAAATCAGGCTGAACATCTTTAAAGATGTTTTCCAACTCTGATTCGAGACTCTCAGCCATGTTGATCTCTTCTACCAAAGAGTCAATAAGGTCAACTTTCATGCAGTCTGTTGATGTGTCTGGATGCTGCATGGCTTTGACAGCGTTCAACTTGAACTCGTCATCGTTGACTCTCAGGGTTATTTCCCCCTGCTGGACGTCAATGAGGGATCGTCCAGTTGCTAGGAAGGGTCTTCCTAGAATGAGAGTAGCACTCTTGTGCTCCTCCATTTCCAGCACAACAAAGTCAGTGGGAAAGGCGAATGGCCCAACTCTGACAATCATGTCCTCAATCACGCCTGATGGGTATTTAGTGGAACCATCAGCAAGTTGGAGACATATCCGGGTTGGTTTAACTTCCTCAGTTAAGCCAAGCTTCCTGATAGTGGATGCAGGTATTAGGTTGATGCTTGCCCCAAGATCGCATAAAGCTGTCTTGGTGCAATCACCTTCTAGTATGCATGGTATCAGAAAACTCCCAGGGTCTTTAAGCTTTTCAGGAAAGCTTTTCAGAATGACTGCACTGCATTCTTCAGTGAGGAGAACTCTTTCTGTTTCTCTCCACTCCTTCTTATGACTCAAGATCTCTTTCATGAACTTGGCATAAGAAGGTATTTGCTCAAGTGCCTCTGCAAATGGAATCTTTATTTCAAGAGTCCTTAGATAATCTGCAAAGCGAGCAAATTGCTTATCATGCTCCTCTTTCCGGAGTTTTTGAGGATAAGGTATCTTGGCTTTATATTCCTCAACCTTAGTGGTTAAAGAAGCCTTTTTAGAGGGGTTGTTGTCAGCACTTGTGTGTGTCTGATCCCTCACTGGCAATTGAATGCCAGAGTCAGAAGCTGAAGTGACGTTAGACGTCAGCTCACTGTCTGTTCCTGGCGCCTGAACGCCAGAAATGTGCCCCTGTTGGGCGTTCAATGCCAGATTCTTGCCCATTTCTGGCGTTGAACGCCAATCCTGCCTTGTTTCTGGCGCTGAACGCCAGTTTTGGGCATGGTCTGGGCGTTCAGCGCCAGCCTTCCACCCATTTTCTGGCGTTTTAGTGCCAGAATTATTTTTCCCTGGGCTCTTACTGTCCTCAGGGGAATTTTTGGTGGGTCGCTCATTTCTTGAATTTTTGATGCCTTGAGGTGGGGTATTTAATGTTTTCCCACTTCTTAATTGAACTGCTTGGCATTCTTCTGCTATTTGCTTTGATAGCTGCTGCTTTGTTTGCTTAAACTGTTCGTCCATATGTATATTAGCTATCCTTGTCTCCTGTAACCTGTCTTTGAATTCAGCTAGCTGTTTTGTTAGAAAATCTAATTGCTGATTGAATTCAGCAGCTTGTTTTACAGTACTGAATTCAGCAGTTACTGTTTTAACCTCTTCATTCATGGAAGGGTTGCTGCTTAGATACAGATGCTGATTCCTGGCAACTGTATCAATGAGCTCTTGAGCTTCTTCAATTGTCTTTCTCATATGGATAGAACCACCAGCTGAGTAATCTAAAGACATCTGAGCTCCTTCTGCAAGCCCATAGTAGAAGATGTCTAACTGAACCCACTCTGAAAACATTTCAGAGGGGCATTTTCGTAGCATCTCTCTGTATCTCTCCCAGGCATCATAAAGAGATTCATTATCTCCTTGTTTAAAGCCTTGGATGTCCAGCCTTAGCTGTGTCATCCTTTTTGGAGGGAAATATTGATTCAGGAATTTTTCTGTCAGCTATTTCCATGTTCTTATGCTGGCCTTAGGTAGGTTATTTAACCACCTCTTAGCTTGATCTTTTACAGCAAATGGAAACAGTAATAGTCTGTAGACATCCTGATCTATTTCCTTATCATGTACTGTGTCAGCAATTTGTAAAAATTGTGCCAAAAACTCTGTAGGTTCTTCCTGTGGAAGACCGGAATACTGGCAACTTTGCTACACCATGATAATGAGCTGAGGATTCAACTCAAAGCTACTAACTCCAATGGAGGGTATGCATATGCTACTCCCATATGAAGCAGTAGAGGGGTTAGAATATGACCCCAGAGTCCTCCTGGACTGTTCATTTCCACTTATGTCCATGATGGATGTATGGATATAACTTGGACTGATTTATCTTTTTATTTATTTTATTTTATAAGAAGTAAACACTTTAAATAAAATAAAATAACTAAAAAGAATTTGAATTTTGAAATTTTTTTTTTCGTAAAAAAAATTAAAATTAATTAGTTAAAAAAAACAGAAATTTTTGAAAAAGAGGGAAGATATTTTCGAAAATTAGAGAGAGAGAGAGTTAGTTAGGTAGTTTTGAAAAAGTTAAGAAACAAACAAAAAGTTAGTTAGTTAGTTGAAACAAATTTTGAAAAGATAAGAAGTTAGGAAGTTAGAAGAGATATTTTGAAAAGATATTTTTTGAATTTAGTGAGGAGAGAGAAATACAATAAGATAGTACAAGATTTAAAATTTTTAGATCTAATGCTCCTTGTTTTTGAAAATTTTGGAGGGAAAATACCAAGGAACACCAAACTTAAAAATTTTAAGATCAAGACACAAGGAAAACTCAAGAACACTTTGAAGATTCACAAGAACACAAGAACATGAAAAAAGAACACCAAACTTAAAATTTTTAGAAAACCAAACCAAAATTTTCGAAAATCAAAGGGAAATCAACAAGAAAACACCAAACATAAAGTTTGGCACAAGATTTAATAGAAAAAAATATTTTTGAAAAAGAAGGTTTTGAAAAGAGTATAAAAGATTCTAACCCAATTACCAAGAACACAGATTAACGCTCTAGCCAAATGAGTTATGGGACCTTCAAAAATTTTAAGAAAGATTATTTTTTAAAACACCAAACTTAAAGTTTGGCACAGGATTTAATAGAAAAATTATTTTTGAAGAAGATTTTTTTAAAAAATATGATAGCCAATTATCATGAACATAAACACCACGTTCTAAATAACTGAGCTATAAATTTAAAGTGTTTTAACAAGGGATAAATAATAAAAGACTCTAAACCAAAAAGAGAAAATTTTTCCTAATCTAAGCAACAAAATAATCCGTCAGTTGTTCAAACACGAACAATCCCCGGCAACGGCGCCAAAAACTTGGTGCACGAATTGTGACTCTCTTACAATTTCGCACATATGACCAGCAAGTGCACTGGGTCGTCCAAGTAATACCTTACGTGAGTAAGGGTCGAATCCCACAGAGATTGTTGGTTTGAAGCAATCTATGGTTATCTTGTAAATCTTAGTCAGGAAGTCAATTATGTTTATCAGTTGAATTGCAAATAAACAATAGAGCATGGATTAAAGGTTACTTGTTATGCAGTAATGGAGAATATGTTGGAGTTTTGGAGATGCTTTATCTTCTGAATCTCTGCTTTCCTCTATCTTCTGATTCACGCACGCACGTCCTCCTATGGCAAGCTGTGTGTTGGTGGATCACCGTTGTCAATGGCTACCTTCCATCCTTCCAGTGAAAACTACGCTCACGCGCTCTGTCACAGCACGGCTAATCATCGGTTGGTTCTCGATCCGGTTGGAATAGGATTTACTATCCTTTTGCATCTGTCACTAACGCCCAGCCTTCAGGAGTTTGAAGCTCGTCACAGTCATTCAATCCTTGAATCCTACTCGGAATACCACAGACAAGGTTTAGACTTTCCGGATTCTCATGAATGCCGCCATCAGTTCTAGCTTATACCACGGAGATTCTGATTAAAGAATCTAAGAGATACTCATTCAATCGGATATAGGACAGAGGTGGTTGTCAGGCACACGTTCATGGTTTGAGGAAGGTGATGAATGTCACAGATCATCACCTTCATCACAGTTAAGCGCGAATGAACATCTTAGATAGGAACAAGCGTGTTTGAATGGAAAACAGAAATACTTGCATTAATTCATCAAGACACAGCAGAGCTCCTCACCCCCAACAATGGGGTTTAGAGACTCATGCCGTCAGAGAATACAAAGTTTAGATCTGAAATGTCATGAGATACAAAATAGGTCTCTAAAAGTTGTTTAAATACTAAACTAGTAGCCTAGGGTTACAAAATATGAGTGGACTATGATGGATGATGCAGAGGTCCACTTCTGGGGCCCACTTGGTGTGTGCTGGGGCTGAGATTTAAGTGATTCACGTGCAGAGGCCATTTGTGGAGTTGAACGCCAGTTTTTATGCCAGTTTGGGCGTTCAACTCCAGTTTTTGATCCTTTTCTGGCGCTGGACGCCAGAATTGGGCAGAGAACTGGCGTTGAACGCCAGTTTACGTCGTCTATCCTTGTGCAAAGTATGGACTATTATATATTGCTGGAAAGCCCTGGATGTCTACTTTCCAACGCAATTGGAAGCATGCCATTTCGAGTTCTGTAGCGCCAGAAAATCCACTTTGAGTGCAGGGAGGTCAGAATCCAACAGCATCAGCAGTCCTTTTTCAGCCTGAATCAGATTTTTGCTCAGCTCCTTCAATTTCAGCCAGAAAAATACCTGAAATTACAGAAAAACACACAACTCATAGTAAAGTCCAGAAATATGAATTTTTCCTAAAAACTACTAGAAATAGACTAAAAACTAACTAAAACATACTCTAAACTATATGAAATTATCCCCAAAAAGCGTTTAAAATATCCGCTCATCAGTTGGCCAATAAAATCCCGCCCGGAGCACTTTTTTGGTGAGAGCTCGTGCTCCGAGATGATTGCCACAGATACCGCCATGTATTTCTTCTAGCACTTCTCTTGTGTTGGAGGTTGGCACGCATTTTAGTAAAGGTGTTGAGATTCCTCTTTTGTATAGGATGTTGTTTATGATGGTGTAGTACTGTGCCTCCCTTTTTAACCTTTTTGCCTCCTTTTCTTCTATGGGGAGTGTTCCTGTTTTGAGGTAGTTGGTTATAAGGGTCATTCATCCTTGGTCTTGACTTATTATAGTCAGGACTTTTTCCTCTTCCGAGATTGACGGGTTCTGCAACATTTCCTGGATGAGGCTTCTGTTGTTACCCCCTGGTTTGGTGCTGGCTAGTTTTGAGAGTGCATCAGCTCGGGAATTTTGTTCGTGGGGTATGTGGCAGATCTTATACTCCCCGATTTGTCCGAGCTGTTCCTTGGTTTTATCCAAATACTTTTTCATGGTGGGATCTTTGACTTGGTAGCTCCCTGTTATTTGTGATGTAACCACTTGTGAATCGCTGTAAATGTTAAGTTTTTGAGCTCCGACCTCTTTAGCCAGCTTCAAGCCAACTAATAATGCTTCATATTCCGCCTGGTTGTTTGAGGCCGGGAACCCGAACTTGAGGGAGAGCTCAACTTGGGTTCCTTGGTTGCTTTCTATTATCACGCCTGCGCCGCTTCCAGTCTTATTTGAAGAACCATCCACGTAAAGGTTCCATTCTGTGGGGGTTTCTAGGGCATCTATGAATTATGCGATAAAGTCGGCCAGATATTGTGATTTGATTACCGTCCGAGCTTCATATTGGAGATCAAACTCTGACAACTCGACTGCCCATTGTAAGATTCTGCCTGCTAGATCTGTTTTCTGTAATATTCCTTTTATGGGTTGGTTAGTTCGAACCTTAATGGTGTGAGCCTGGAAGTACGGGCAGAGTCATCGAGATGTTATGATAAGAGTATAGGCGAATTTTTCTATTTTCTGGTAGTTCAGCTCGGATCCCTGTAGTGCCTTGCTAATGAAGTAGACAGGTTGTTGTCCATTTTCGTCTTCTCTGACTAGTGCTGATGCTACTGCCTTGCTTCCCACTGCGAGGTATAATATGAGTGGTTCTCCAACTCGCGGTCGGGATAGGATAGGTGGCTGTCCTAAGAACTTCTTGAGGTCTTGGAAGGCTTGCTCGCACTCTATTGTCCATTCGAATTGTTTTCCCTTTCTTAAAGTAGCATAGAAGGGAAGAGATCTTATCGCGGCTCCTGCTAAGAATCGGGATAGGGCGGCCAGTCTCCCATTGAGTTGCTGGCCTGAAATTTGTCTGGATTTGCTTTAATTCCTCTTTGAGTGAGCATGAAGCCTAATAATTTGCCTACTTCTACTGCAAAGGTGCATTTCGCGGGATTGAGTCGCATGTCATGCTTCCTTATGGTGTCGAATACTTGAGCCAGGTCGGATAATAGTGTCTCTTCGCTTTGTGTTTTTATTAGCATGTCGTCCACATAGACCTCCATGATCTTTCCGATGTGATCCGAAAAAACTTTATTCATTACTCTTTGATAAGTAGCTCCTGCGTTCTTGAGACCGAAGGGCATCACGATGTAACAGTAGTTCGCCTTTGGTGTTAAAAACGAGGTCTTTTCTTGATCTGGTGGATACATGGGAATTTGGTTGTATCCTGAATATGCATCCATAAACGAGAGATATTCATATCCAGAGGAAGCATCTACCAGGGCGTCAATACTTGGGAGTGGGTATGGATCTTTTGGACAAGCTTTGTTGAGATCGGTGTAATTGGTGCACATTCGCCACTTCCCATTCATTTTTTTCACCAAGACGACGTTGACTAGCCATAGCGGGTATTTAACTTCTCTTATAAATCCAGCTTCCAACAGTGCCTGTACTTGCTCTTCCACAGCCTGGGATCGCGCTGGCCCAAGCTTTCTTCGTCTCTGCGGTACCGGTCGAGATCCTGGGTAGACCGCCAACTTGTGGCACATTAGCTTAGGGTCTATGCCTGGCATGTCCGCGGCTTTCCATGCAAAGAGGTCGACATTATCTCGTAAGAATTGTATTAGCGATTCTTTTAAATCTCCTTTGAGGATTGTGCCGATATTAGTTGTTTTTTCCGAGGTGTCCCCGATCTGAATTTTTTCTATCTCGCCCTCTGGTTGGGGGCGAAGATCTTCTCGTCATTGAACTCCGCCCAACTCGATTGCGTGGAACTCTTTTCCTTTGCCTCTGAGGTTTAGGCTTTCGTTATAACAGCGACGTGCCATCTTTTGGTCAGCTTTTATCGTGGCTATCCCTTTTGGAGTTGGGAACTTTATACATAGGTGTGGGGTCGAGACTATTGCGCCGAGTTGGTTGAGTGTTGTCCGACCTATGAGAGCATTGTAAGCTGAACTTACATTGACTACGATGTAGTCTATTTTGAGGGTCCTGGATTGGTCTCCTTTTCCGAAGGTTGTATGTAGTGATATATATCCTAGTGGTCGAACCGGGGTATCTCCTAACCCGAACAGACTGTTTGGATATGTCTTAAGTTCTTTTTCTTCTAAGCCGAGTTTATCAAAGGCTGTCTTAAATAAGATGTCGGCAGAACTCCCTTGGTCTATTAAGGTGCGGTGTAGGTTGGCGTTTGCCAATATGATGGTGATGACCATGGGATCGTCGTGTCCTGTGATGATGCCGGATGCGTCCTCCTTAGTGAATGTTATCGCTGGGATGTTGGGTGCTTCCTCCTCTCCTTTGACATGATATACTTCTTTGAGATACCTTTTGCGGGAAGATTTGGAGATCCCTCCTGCTGCGAATCCGCCATGTATCATGTGGACATGTCTTTCTGGTGTCCGAGGTGATCGTTTTGTTCGTTCGGTATCTTCATCCCTTCGTCTTTTTCTTTGATCATCATCTCGGGTGGCCAGGAATCGATCTAATTTTCCTTCCCTCACCAATTTTTCTATGATATTTTTTAAGTCGAAGCATTCGTTGGTGGTGTGTCCTCTGACCCGATGATATTCACAATATTCCTTCCGATTTCCTCCTCCCCTTTTTCCTTTGAGGGGCCGTGCTGGGGGAATTTTTTCTGTATGGCAGACCTCTTTGTATATTTCGACTAGGGATGCTCTGAGGGGAGTATAATTATGGTATTTTTTAATTTTCTCCCCTTGTCGGTCTTCTTTTCTTTTAGATTCCTTGTCTCTGTCATGGTAGGAAGCCCCCGATTTTGAGGTCTTTCCTAACCGAGCGTTTTCTTCCATGTTGATGTATTTTTCTGCCCGTTCCTGCACTTCGTCTAAGGAGGTCGGGTACTTTTTTGATATAGACTGGCTGAAAGGTCCCTCTCGTAGGCCGTTGATAAGTCCTATGATGGCGGCCTCTGTGGGTAAGCTTTGTATGTCCATGCATGTTTTGTTGAATCTTTCCATGTAGTTGCGGAGTTTCTCCCAATCTCCTTGCTTGATCCCTAGTAGACTGGGGGCGTGTTTAGCTTTATCTTTCTGGATGGAGAATCTGGCAAGGAACTTTCCGGCTAGGTCGTCGAAGTTTGAGATGGACTTGGGAGGTAAGCTATCGAACCATCTGATCGCCGTCTTCGTGAGGGTTGTCAGAAAGGCTTTGCAACGAACGGCATCTGAGGCATCGGTAAGGTACATTCTGCTTCTGAAATTGCTGAGATGATGGTTGGGATCGGTGGTTCCGTCGTACAAAATCATATCCGGGAGTTTGAAGTCTTTTGGAATTTTGGTTTTCATGATTTCCCTGGTGAACGGATCCTGTTCTTTGCGTGAGCTTTCCTCAGAAGTGACCCGAGGGGCTTTTAATTTGAGATCGGCTTCTAATTGCTGTAACTTGTCTTCCAATTCTCGATGTCGCCGTACTTCTTTTTGTAGATCCTTTTCGATTTCTCGTTGTCGTTGGGTTTCTTCTTCAAGTTGCTTCAAGCGATCTTGAAGGGCTTCTATTGCTCCCAGTTTAGCTGAATTTTTGTCTCCATTGGATTCCATAGTGTCTTTTGGTGGAGTGTCCGCATTTTTGTGCGGTGTTCTATTTTCTAGATCTGAGTCGTGGTCGTTGTCATGGTTGTCCGCCATGGTGATGGGATGACTTCCAGGTTCCCCAGCAACGGCGCCAATGTTCCGAGGGTTACCTGAAACTGTAGGTTGATCTCGGACGAGATCTTCTGTGCTGGTCGGAACTGATGTGTCCGGCTGGTGAATGGTGACCGGAGCTGGTACGTCCGACTTGTTTGGACTTGAACGTGCTGCTGATCCTCTGTCACCGAAAGGTGGGGGGTACCTGCAAGAGACTCCGATGCTTAAGTTAGCATGGGTATTAAACAGGTGTTATGTAGAATCAGAGTATGAGTTATACCTGGGTGCTCCAGTGTATTTATAGTAATGTGGGCTGACCTTTCGGGTAAGATAAGTTAGTTACTTTATCTTATCTTATCTTATTTTGACTGAAGTCAGCTTATCTTCCAGGGAACCGCCTTTATCTCTATAGGCTTGAAGTGCTTTTGGATTTGGGTCGTGTTCCTCCATTTGGGCCCTTTACTGGGCTCTTTTGTTGACATGGCCAAGTTCTTTAAGAAGAAGTCGGTCCGCTCGACCTGAAGAGCTCGGTCGCTTTATCATTTATCATTCTGGGTCGGATAGCTCGACCCAGGGTATGAACAGGAAGTAAAGCATGCAAAATGGCATGAGAAGTATAATCTCAAGCATCCATAACAAAGAGCAAGTCATGTTTAATGAGTATCTAATTGGCAAGTGTTCATACCCTGGGTCGAGCTATCTGACCTGGGATGTTTAAGCGACAAGGCGACTGACCTCTTCAGGTCTGACTATCCGACCTCTTCTCAAAGAGCTCGGCCAAACTGCCAGGAAAGCCCAGTAAAGGGCCCAAATAGAGGAACACGACCAAAGTCCAAAGGCAGTCCAAGCCTATAGAGATAAAGGCAGTTCCCTTGAAGATAAGCTAACCTCTCCCAAAGATAAGATAAGATAAGATAACTAACTTATCTTATCTAAGAAGGTCAGCCCACGCTATTATAAATACACTAGAGCACCCAGGTATAAATCATACTCTGATTCTACTAAAAACCTGCTTAATACCCTTGCTAACTTAAGAATCGGAGTCCCTTGCAGGTACCCCCACCCTCCGGTGGCGAAGGATCAGCAGTGCAGCCAGTCCAACAAGTCAGACACGACAGCTCCGGCTGCCACTCACCAGCCGGACACGTCAGCACCGACTAGTACAGAAGATCTCGACCGAGATCGACCTCCAGTTTCAGGTAACCCTCGGAACATTGGTGCCATTGCCGGGGACCTGGAAGTCATCCCATCACCATGGCGGACGACCATGACAACGACCACGATTCAGATCTAGAGGATAGAACGCCGCACAAAAATGCGAACACTACACCGAAAGATACCCCGGAATCTAACGGGGACAAAAACTCACCAAATCCGGGAGCAATAGAAGCGCTTCAAGATCGTTTAAAGCAACTTGAAAAAGAAGCCCAACATCAGCGAGAAGCTGGGAAGGATCTACAAAGGGAGATAAGGCGACGCCGAGAATTGGAAGATAAACTTCTAAAACTCGAAGCTGATCTCAAAGCCAAAGCTACTCGATCCACCCCTGAGGACAACTCTCGCAAGGATCAAGACCCATTCACTAGGGAAATCATGAAGACCAAAATCCCTAAGGACTTTAAACTTCCGGACATGATTTTGTACGATGGCACTACAGATCCCGGCCATCATCTCAGCAATTTCAGAAGTAGAATATATCTCACCGACGTCTCAGATGCAGTTCACTGCAAAGCCTTTCTAACTACTTTAACAAAGACAGCAATCAGGTGGTTCGACAATCTACCTCCTAGGTCCATCTCAAGCTTCAACGACTTAGCCAAGAAGTTTCTAGCCAGATTCTCCATCCAAAAAGATAAGGCTAAACACGCCCCAAGTCTATTAGGAATTAAGCAAGGAGATCGGGAAAGACTTCGCAGTTACATGGAAAGATTCAACAAAACATGCCTGGACATACAAAGCCTACCAACAGAGGCCGCCATTATGGGCCTCATCAATGGCTTGCGAGAGGGACCTTTTAGTCAATCTATATCGAAAAAACACCCTACATCTTTGAACGAAGTGCAAGAATGAGTAGAGAAGTACATCAAAATGGAGGAAAACTCTCGACTAGGAGAGACCTCAAAATCTGGATTCACCTATCCCTCCCGGGATAAGGATAAAGAGTCCAAAAAGAAGGAAGATCGACATGGGGAAAAAATCAAAAAATACCGCAATTACACCCCTCTTTGGGTGTCTCTTGTGGATGTCTACAGAGAAGTTTGCCACACTGAAAAAATACCCCCAGCTCGACCACTCAAAGGCAAAAAAGGAGGAGGAAATCGGACCGAATATTGTGAACATCATCGAATCCGCGGGCATTCTACCAACGAATGTTTTGATTTAAAAAATGTCATAGAAAAATTAGTAAGAGAGGGAAAACTAGATTGGTACCTGGCCACCCGGGACGATTGATGAGCGGATAATTTATACGCTTTTTGACATTGTTTTTAGTATGTTTTTAGTAGGATCTAGTTACTTTTAGGGATGTTTTCATTAGTTTTTATGTTAAATTCACATTTCTGGACTTTACTATGAGTTTGTGTGTTTTTCTGTGATTTCAGGTATTTTCTGGCTGAAATTGAGGGACTTGAGCAGAAATCAGATTCAGAGGTTGAAAAAGGACTGCTGATGCTGTTGGATTCTGACCTCCCTGCACTCAAAGTGGATTTTCTGGAGCTACAGAACTCGAAATGGCGCGCTTTCAATTGCGTTAGAAAGTAGACATCCAGGGCTTTCCAGAAATATATAATAGTCCATACTTTGGCAAAGAATAGACGACGTAAACTGGCGTTCAACGCCAGCTTTCTACCCAAATCTGGCGTCCAGCGCCAGAAAAGGAGCCAAAACCAGAGTTGAACGCCCAAACTGGCACAGAAACTGGCGTTCAACTCCACAAATGGCCTCTGCACGTGCAACACTCAGGCTCAGCCCAAACACACACCAAGTGGGCCCCGGAAGTGGATTTATGCATCAATTACTTACTCATGTAAACCCTAGTGACTAGTTTATTATAAATAGGACCTTTTACTAGTCTTTTTGACCATCTTTCGATTACCTTATGATCCTTTGATCACGTTTTAGGGGGCTGGCCATCTCGGCCATGCCTGGACCTTCACTTATGTATTTTTAACGGTAGAGTTTCTACACTCCATAGATTAAGGTGTGGAGCTCTGCTGTTCCTCAAAGATTAATGCAAGTACTAATGTTTTCTATTCAATTCATCTTATTTTGTTTCTAAGATATCCATTCGCACCCAAGAACGTGATGAAGGTGATGATTATGTGTGACGCTCATCACCATCCCCCCTATGAACACGTGCCTGACAAACACTTCCGTTCTACATGAAATAAGCTAGAATGAATATCTCTTAGATCTCTTAACCGGAATCTTCGTGGCGTAAGCTAGAATGATGGCGGCATTCAAGAGAATCCGGAAAGTCTAAACCTTGTCTGTGGTATTCCGAGTAGGATTCAATGATTGAATGACTGTGACGAGCTTCAAACTCGCGAGTGCTGGGCGTTGGTGACAGACGCAAAAGGAGGGTGAATCCTATTCCAGCATGATCGAGAACCGACAGATGAATGACCGTGCTGTGACAGAGCATGTGAGCATATCTTTCACTGAGAGGAGGGGATGTAGCCACTGACAACGGTGATGCCCTTGCATAAAGCCAGCCATGGAAAGGAGTAAGATTGATTGGATGAAGGTAGCAGGAAAGCAGAGGTTCAGAGGAACGAAAAGCATCTCCATTCGCTTATCTGAAATTCCTACCAATGAATTACATAAGTATCTCTATCCCTATTCTATTATATAATATTCGAAAACACCATTATCACTTTATATCTGCCTGACTGAGATTTACAAGGTGACCATAGCTTGCTTCATACCAACAATCTCCGTGGGATTCGACCCTTACTCACGTAAGGTATTACTTGGACGACCCAGTGCACTTGCTGGTTAGTTGTATCGAAGTTGTGACAATTATGAATTAAGATCAGAGTACCAAGCTTTGGAGCCATTACCAGGATTTGTTCGAGCCTGGAGATCACAATTTCGTGCACCATGTTTTTGGCGCCGTTGCCGGGGATTGTTTGAGTTTTCGGCAAGCTTTTGGTCCGGTAACATCAGTGCCAAATTCTCTTTTGGTCCAGCAACAACAGTGCCCAGTTCCAAGTTTTGATCCAGGAACAACACCAAGTTATTGGCGCCGTTGCCGGGGATTGTTTGAGTTTGGACAACTGACGGTTCATCATGTTGCTCAGATTAGGTAATTTTTTTTTTTTGTTTTCAAAAATTTTTCAAAAATTTTTCAAAAATTTCTCCTTTGTTTTCAAAAAAAAAAAAAATTGTTTTCAAAAATAAATTATTCTATAGCTTCAAAATTTTTAAGAATGAATTCTAGTGTTTCATGAAGCATGTTGAAGCCTGGCTGGCTGTAAAGCCATGTCTCAATTCTTATACTCAAGAGAAGAGCTTCTTTATCTTTCTTAGCCAATTGGCTGTTGAATGTAAGGAATGTCAGGCGTGTCATGTCTGAGTTACATACTAAAGCTTGGCTGGCTATTAAGCCATGCCTGACCCTTTGATTGGAGCTTTAGAGCATAAGATTCCTGGAATTCATATTAAAAATTTTGAATCCTTAATTTTCTTTTTTCTAAATAATTTTTGAAAAAAAAAATAAAAATAAAAATACAAAAAATTAGAAAATCATAAAAATAAAAAATATTTTGTGTTTCTTGTTTGAGTCTTGAGTCATGTTATAAGTTTGGTGTCAATTGCATGTGCATCTTGCATTTTTTCGAAAATTCATGCATTCATGGTGTTCTTCATGATCTTCAAGTTGTTCATGGTAAGTCTTCTTGTTTGATCTTGATGATTTTTTGTTTTGTGTCTTTTCATGTTTATCATATGCATTCTTGAATTCTTAGTGCGTAAGCATTAAAGAATTCTAAGTTTGGTGTCTTGCATGTTTTCTTTGCATTAAAATTTTTTCAAAATTGTGTCTATGATGTTCATCTTGACATTCATGGTGTTCTTGGTGTTCATCTTGACATTCATAGCATTCTTGCATGCATTCATTGTTTTGATCTAAAAATTTCATGCATTGCATAATTTTCATGTTTTCATAAAAATTTCAAAAATTAAAAAAATATCTTTCCCTTTTTCTCTCATCAAATTTGAAAATTTGAGTTGACTTTTTCAAAAATTTTTAAAAATCAAATTGTTTCTTATGAGTCAAATCAAATTTTCAATTTGAAAATCTTATCTTTTTCAAAATCTTTTTCAAAAATCAAATCTTTTTCAAAATTCTTAGTTATTTTCGAAAATTCCAAAAATATTTTTCAAAAATCTTTTTCTTATTTTTATACCAAATTTTCAAAAATAACAATACCAATTAATGTTTTGATTCAAAAAATTTCAAGTTTGTTACTTACTTGTTAAGAAAGATTCAAACTTTAAGTTCTAGAATCATATCTTGTGATTTCTTATGAATCAAGTCATTAATTGTGATTTTAAAAATCAAATCTTTTTCAAAACTAATTTCCATCATATCTTTTCAAAAATATCTACTTATCTTATATTTTTCAAAAAAATATCTTTTCAAAATATCTTTTCTAACTTCCTAACTTCTTATCTTTTCAAATTTGTTTCAACTAACTAACTAACTTTTTGTTTGTTTCTTAACTTTTTCAAAACTACCTAACTAACTCTCTCTCTCTAATTTTCGAAAATATCTTCCCTCTTTTTCAAAAATTTCTTTTTTATTAACTAATTATTTTTATTTTTTATTTATTTAAAAAAAAATTTCGAAAAAAATACTAACCTTTTTCAAAAACTATTTTCAAAAATCACTAACTCTTTTTCAAAAATTGTTTTCGAAAATTCACTTCCCCCTCTCATCTTCTTCTATTTGTTTATTGATATACTAACATCTTCCCTTCAACTCTCCAAAAATCCGAACCCCCTCTCTCTCTGAGTTCAGATTTTCTTCCCTTATTTTCTTCTACTAACACAAGGATCCCTATACTGTGGTATAAAGGATCCATATTATTATTACTATTTTTTCTGTGCCATCTTCTTTGTCATATGAGCAGGAGCAAGGACAAGAACATTCTTGTTAAAGCAGATCCAGAACCTGAAAGGACTCTGAAGAAAAAAATTAAGAGAAGCTAAAATACAACAATCCAGAGATAACCTTTCAGAAATTTTCGAACAGGAAAAGGAGATGGCAGCCGAAAATAATAATAATATAAGGAAGATGCTTGGTGACTTCACTGCACCTAATTCCAATTTACATGGAAGAAGCATTTCCATTCCTGCCATTGGAGCAAACAACTTTGAGCTGAAACCTCAATTAGTTTCTCTGATGCAGCAGAACTGCAAGTTTCATGGACTTCCATCTGAAGATCCCTTTCAGTTCTTAACTGAATTCTTGCATATATGTGATACTGTTAAGACTAATGGAGTAGATCCTGAAGTCTACAGGCTCATGCTTTTCCCTTTTGCTGTAAGAGACAGAGCTAGATTATGGTTGGATTCTCAACCCAAAGATAGCCTGAACTCTTGGGATAAGCTGGTCACGGCTTTCTTAGCCAAGTACTTTCCTCCTCAAAAGCTGAGCAAGCTTAGAGCGGATGTTCAAACCTTCAGACAGAAAGAAGGTGAATCCCTCTATGAAGCTTGGGAAAGATACAAACAGTTGACCAAAAAGTGTCCTTCTGACATGCTTTCAGAATGGACCATGCTGGATATATTCTATGATGGTTTATCTGAGTTATCAAAGATGTCATTGGATACTTCTGCAGGTGGATCCATTCACCTAAAGAAAACGCCTGCAGAAGCTCAAGAACTCATTGACATGGTTGCTAATAACCAGTTCATGTACACTTCTAAAAGGAATCCTGTGAGTAATGGGACGCCTATGAAGAAGGGAGTTCTTGAAGTTGATACTCTGAATGCCATATTGGCTCAGAATAAAATATTGACTCAGCAAGTCAATATGATTTCTCAGAGTCTGCATGGAATGCAAGCTGCATCCAACAGTACTCAAGAGGCATCTTCTGAAGAAGAAGCCTATGATCCTGAGAACCCTGCAATAGCAGAGGTGAACTACTTAGGTGAACCTTATGGAAACACCTATAACTCAACATGGAGAAATCATCCAAATTTCTCATGGAAGGATCAAAAGCCCCAACAAGGCTTTAATAATGGTGGAAGAAACAGGTTTAGCAATAGCAAACCTTTTCCATCATCAACTCAGCAACAGACAGAGAACTCTGAACAAAATGCTTCTAATTTAGCAAATCTAGTCTCTGATCTATCTAAGGCCACTGTAAGTTTCATGAATGAAACAAGGTCTTCCATTAGAAATCTGGAAGCACAAGTGGGCCAGCTGAGTAAAAGGATCACTGAAATCCCTCCTAGTACTCTCCCAAGCAATACAGAAGAGAATCCAAAAGGAGAGTGCAAGGCCATTGACATAAGCGCCATGGCCGAACCTGTGAGGAGAGGAGAGGACGTGAATCCCAAGGAGGAAGACCTCCTGGGACGTCCAGTGATCAATAAGGAGCTTCCCTCTGAGGAACCAAAGGACTCTGAGGCTCATCTAGAGACCATAGAGATTCCATTGAACCTCCTTATGCCCTTCATGAGCTCTGATGAGTATTCCTCTTCTGAAGAGAATGAGGATGTTACTGAAGAGCAAACTGCCAAGTTTCTTGGTGCAATCATGAAGCTGAATGCCAAACTATTTGGCATTGATACTTGGGAAGTTGAACCTCCCTTGTTCATCAATGAACTAAGTGATCTGGATCAACTGACATTGCCTCAGAAGAAACAGGATCCTGGAAAGTTCATAATACCCTGTACCATAGGCACCATGATCTTTAAGGCTCTATGTGACCTTGGTTCAGGAATAAACCTCATGCCCCTCTCTGTAATAGAGAAACTGGGAATCTATGGGGTGCAAGCTGCTAAAATCTCACTAGAGATGGCAGACAGCTCAAGAAAATAGGCTTATGGACAAGTAGAAGATGTATTAGTAAAGGTTGAGGGCCTTTACATACCTACTGATTTCATAGTCCTGGATACTGGAAAGGAAGAGGATGAATCCATCATCCTAGGAAGACCTTTCCTGGCCACAGCAAGAGCTGTGATTGATGTTGACAGAGGTGAAATATTCCTTCAATGGAATGAGGACTCCCTTGTATTTAAAACTCAAGGATCTCCCTCTGCAACCATGGAGAGGAAGCAGAAAAAGCTTCTCTCCAAGCAGAGTCAACCAGAGCCCCCACAGTCAAACTCTAAGTTTGGTGTTGGGAGGCCACAACCAAACTCTAAGTTTGATGTTGAACTCCCATATCCAAACTCTAAGTTTGGTGTTGGAGAGTCTCAACAAAGCTCTGCACATCTGTGAGGCTCCATGAGAGCCCACTGTCAAGCTATTGACATTAAAGAAAGCGCTTGTTGGGAGGCAACCCAATGTTTATTTATCTAACCCTATCATTCTTGTTTTTCATGTTTTCTTAGGTTCATGATCATGTGGAGTCACAAAATAAATATAAAAATTGAAAACGGAATCAAAAACAGCAGAAGAAAAATCACACCCTGGAGGAGCATCTGTCTGGCGTTCAAACGCCAGAACAGAGCATAGTTCTGGCGCTGAACGCCCAGAATGGGAGCATCCTGGCGCTGAACGCCCAGAACAAGCATGGTTCTGGCGTTCAACGCCAGAAATGGCAGCAAAGGGGCGTTGAACGCCCAAAATGGGCACCAGCCTGGCGCTGAACGCCCAGAGCTGTGTGCAAGGGCATTTTGCATGCCTAAATTGGTGCAGGGATGTAAATGCCTTGACACCTCAAGATCTGTGGACCTCACAGGATCACCTCAGAATCTGTGGACCCCACAAGATCCCCACCTACCTTCACTCACTCTCTTCTCTCTTCTCAATCATCCTCTATTCCCAATAAACACTCATCCCTTCTGTCTTCCATTTACCACTCACACCCATACACCCACTTACCTTCAAAAATTCAACATCTCTTCCATATCCTTAGAGTATCTGTTTCAAATATCCATATTGCCATCCATCTCCTCCATATCCTCTTCTTCTTCTATTCTTTCTTCTTTTGCTCGAGGGCGAGCAACATTCTAAGTTTGGTGTGGTAAAAGCATAGCTTTTTTGTTTTTTCCATAACCATTGATGGCACCTAAGGCCAGAGAAACCTCTAGAAAGAGGAAAGGGAAGACAAAAGCTTCCATCAAGGGTCTATAGCTCAGTGGTAGAACATTTGACTGCAAATCAAGAGATCCCTGAGATACCTCAGGGGATACATTTTCTTCCACACAATTATTGGAAGCAACTAAGGGTGGAACATCAAGAGCACTCCATCATCCTTCATGAAATCAGAGAAGATCTAAAAGCAATGAAGGAGGAGCAACAAAGACAAGGAAGAGACATAGAAGAGCTCAAGGACATCATTGGTTCCTCAAAAAGGAAACGCCACCATCACTAAGGTGGATTCATTCCTTGTTCTTCTTTCTTCTGTTTTTCGTTTTCTATGTTATGTGCTTATCTGTGTTTGTGTCTTCATTACATGATCATTAGTAGTTAGTAACTATGTCTTAAAGTTATAAATGTCCTATGAATCCATCACCTCTCTTAAATGAAAAATGTTTTAAATCAAAAGAACAAGAAGTACATGAGTTTCGAATTTATCCTTGAACTTAGTTCAATTATATTGATGTGGTGCCAATGCTTCTTGTTTTCTGAATGAATGCTTGAACAGTGCATATGTATTTTGAAGTTGTTGTTTAAGAATGTTAAATATGTTGGCTCTTGAAAGAATGATGACTAGGAGACATGTTATTTGATAATCTGAAAAATCATAAAAATGATTCTTGAAGCAAGAAAAAGCAGCAAAGAACAAAGCTTGCAGAAAAAAAAAAATAGGCGAAAAAAAAAAATAGAAAGAAAAAGAAAAAAGCAAGCAGAAAAAGCCAATAACCCTTAAAACCAAAAGGCAAGGGCAAATAAAAAGGATCCCAAGGCTTTGAGCATCAGTGGATAGGAGGGCCTAAAGGAATAAAATCCTGGTCTAAGCGGCTAACCCAAGCTGTCCCTAACCATGTGCTTGTGGCGTGTAGGTGTCAAGTGAAAACTTGAGACTGAGCGGTTAAAGTCAAGGTCCAAAGCAAAAGAAGAGTGTGCTTAAGAACCCTGGACACCTCCAATTGGGGACTTTAGCAAAGCTGAGTCACAATCTGAAAAGGTTCACCCAATTATGTGTCTGTAGCATTTATGTATCCGGTGGTAATACTGGAAAACAAAGTGCTTAGGGCCACGGCCAAGACTCATAAAGAAGCTGTGTTCAAGAATCATCATACTGAACTAGGAGAGTCAATAACACTATTCGAAATCTGAAGTTCCTATAGATGCCAATCATTCTAAACTTCAATGGATAAAGTGAGATGCCAAAACTATTCAAGAGGCAAAAAGCTATAAGTCCCGCTCATATGATTGAAGCTCTGTTTCACTGATAGTTTGGAATTTATAGTATATTCTCTTCTTTTTATCCTATTTGATTTTTAGTTGCTTGGGGACAAGCAACAATTTAAGTTTGGTGTTGTGATGAGCGGATAATTTATACGCTTTTTGACATTATTTTTAGTATGTTTTTAGTAGGATCTAGTTACTTTTAGGGATGTTTTCATTAGTTTTTATGTTAAATTCACATTTCTGGACTTTACTATGAGTTTGTGTGTTTTTCTGTGATTTCAGGTATTTTCTGGCTGAAATTGAGGGACTTGAGCAGAAATCAGATTCAGAGGTTGAAAAAGGACTGCTGATGCTGTTGGATTCTGACCTCCCTGCACTCAAAGTGAATTTTCTGGAGCTACAGAACTCGAAATGGCGCGCTTCCAATTGCGTTGGCAAGTAGACATCCAGGGCTTTCCAGAAATATATAATAGTCCATACTTTGGCCAAGAATAGACGACGTAAACTGGCGTTCAACGCCAGCTTTCTACCCAAATCTGGCGTCCAGCGCCAGAAAAGGAGCCAAAACCAGAGTTGAACGCCCAAACTGGCACAGAAACTGGCGTTCAACTCCACAAATGGCCTCTGCATGTGCAACACTCAGGCTCAGCCCAAACACACACCAAGTGGGCCCCGGAAGTGGATTTATGCATCAATTACTTACTCATGTAAACCCTAGTGACTAGTTTATTATAAATAGGACCTTTTACTAGTCTTTTTGACCATCTTTGGATTACCTTATGATCCTTTGATCACGTTTTAGGGGGCTGGCCATCTCGGCCATGCCTGGACCTTCACTTATGTATTTTTAACGGTAGAGTTTCTACACTCCATAAATTAAGGTGTGGAGCTCTGCTGTTCCTCAAAGATTAATGCAAATACTACTGTTTTCTATTCAATTCATCTTATTTCGCTTCTAAGATATCCATTCGCACCCAAGAACGTGATGAAGGTGATGATTATGTATGACGCTCATCACCATCTCCCCTATGAACACGTGCCTGACAAACACTTCCGTTCTACATGAAATAAGCTAGAATGAATATCTCTTAGATCTCTTAACCGGAATCTTCGTGGCGTAAGCTAGAATGATGGCGGCATTCAAGAGAATCCGGAAAGTCTAAACCTTGTCTGTGGTATTCCGAGTAGGATTCAATGATTGAATGACTGTGACGAGCTTCAAACTCGCGAGTGCTGGGCGTTGGTGACAGACGCAAAAGGAGGGTGAATCCTATTCCAGCATGATCGAGAACCGACAGATGAATGGCCGTGCTGTGACAGAGCATGTGAGCATATCTTTCACTGAGAGGAGGGGATGTAGCCACTAACAACGGTGATGCCCTTGCATAAAGCCAGCCATGGAAAGGAGTAAGATTGATTGGATGAAGATAGCAGGAAAGCAGAGGTTCAGAGGAACGAAAAGCATCTCCATTCGCTTATCTGAAATTCCTACCAATGAATTACATAAGTATCTCTATCCCTATTCTATTATATAATATTCGAAAACACCATTATCACTTTATATCTGCCTGACTGAGATTTACAAGGTGACCATAGCTTGCTTCATACCAACAATCTCCGTGGGATTCGACCCTTACTCACGTAAGGTATTACTTGGACGACCCAGTGCACTTGCTGGTTAGTTGTATCGAAGTTGTGACAATTATGAATTAAGATCAGAGCACCAAGCTTTGGAGCTATTACCAGGATTTGTTCGAGCCTGGAGATCACAATTTCGTGCACCAACGATGAACAAAGAAAAAGAAGAAGAGACGAAGATGTCGGACGAACCGAGTGATCACCTCACACACCAGAAAGACACGTCCACATGATACACGGTGGATTTGTGGGAGGAGGAATCTCCAAGTCATCTCGCAAAAGATATCTCAAAGAAGTATATCATGTTGAGGGGAAAGACGAAGCACTCGACATCCCCGCAATCACTTTCACGAAAGAAGACGCATCCGGTATCATCTTAGGACACGATGATCCCATGGTCATCACTATTATACTGGCAAACGCAAATCTTCACCGCACACTGATAGACCAAGGGAGCTCCACCAACATCTTGTTCAAAACTGCCTTCGACAAGCTCAGCCTGGAAGAAACAGAACTTAGAGCATATCCAAACAGTCTGTTCGGACTGGGGGACACCCCGGTTCAACCACTTGGATACATCTCACTACACACTACCTTCGGAAAAGAAAACCAATCCAGAACACTCAAGATAGACTACATCATGGTTGACGTGAGTTCAGCCTACAATGCCTTAATAGGTCGGACAACATTGAATCAACTCGGCGCAATAGTCTCAACTCCACATTTATGCATGAAATTCCCAACAGCGGAAGGGATAGCAACAATAAAAGCAGATCAGAAGATAGCACGCCGCTGTTACAACGAAAGTCTAAACCTCAGAGGCAGAGGAGAGCAATTCCACACAATCGAACTGGGGGGAGTTCAGAGGCGAGAAGAACTTCGTCCACAACCCGAAAGTGAAATAGAGAAAATCCAGATCGGAGACACCCCGGACAAAACAACGAATATTGGTACGATTCCAAGAGGAGACATAAAAGAATTACTCGTACAGTTCTTACGAGATAACATCGACCTCTTTGCATGGAAAGCTGAAGACATGCCAGGCATAGACCCCAAATTAATGTGCCACAAGTTAGCGGTCTACCCAGGATCTCGGCCAGTACAACAGAGATGGAGAAAACTCGGATCAAAATGATCCCAAGCTGTGGAAGAGCAGGTGCAAGCTCTACTGGAGGCAGGATTCATAAGAGAAGTCAAGTACCCACTATGGCTAGCTAACGTCATCTTGGTGAAAAAATCAAATGGGAAGTGGCAAATGTGCACCGACTACACTGATCTCAACAAAGCCTGCCCAAAAGATCCTTATCCACTCCCAAGTATCGACGCTCTAGTGGATGCCTCCTCCAGATATAAATACCTATCATTCATGGATGCATATTCGGGATACAATCAAATCCCAATGCATCCACCCGATCAAGAAAAAACCTCATTTCTAACCCCAAAAGCAAACTACTGCTACATCGTAATGCCTTTCGGTCTTATAAACACAGGAGCTACTTACCAAAGGTTAATGAATAAAGTCTTTTCGGATCATATTGGAAAAATCATGGAAGTCTATGTGGACGACATGTTAATAAAGACACAAAGTGAAGAGACGCTGTTGTCCGACCTGACCCAAGTGTTCGACACTATAAGAAGGCATGACGTGCGACTCAATCCTGCAAAATGCACCTTCACAGTAGAAGTCGGCAAATTCCTGGGTTTTATGCTCACACAAAGAGGAATCGAAGCAAATTTGGATAAATGCCGGGCCATACTTGACATGAAAAGCCCGACTTGCGTCAAAGAGGTGCAACAACTCAATGGGAGGTTGGCAGCCTTGTCCAGATTTCCAGCCGGATCAGCAATAAGATCTCTCCCCTTCTTTGTCACTCTAAGGAAAGGAAAAAAGTTTGAATGGACAACGGAGTGCGAGCAAGCCTTCCAAGAGGTCAAGAGATTCCTGGGACAACCACCTATCCTAACTCGGCCACGGAAAGGAGAACCACTCATATTATACCTCGTGGTAGGAAGTCGAGCAGTAGCCTCAGCACTAGTTCGAGAAGTCGACAGTGGGCAACAACCCGTATACTTCATCAGTAAAGCATTACAAGGATCTGAGATGAACTACCAAAAAATAAAAAAATTTGCCTACGCCGTTATACTAACATCTCGACGACTTCGTCCATACTTCCAAGCTCACACCATTAGGATTCGGACCGACCAGCCCATAAAGGGGATTTTGCAGAAAACGGACTTAGAAGGTAGAATCTTGCAATGGGTCGTCGAGTTGTCCAAATTTGATCTTTAATACGAAGCTTGGACAGCCATTAAATCACAATACCTGGCCAACTTCATTGTAGAATTTACAGACACCCCAGAAATCCCCACAGAATGGAACCTCTACATGGACAGTTCCTTAAATAAAAATGAAAGTGGCGCGGGTGTGATAATTGAAAGCAACCAAGGGACTCAAATTGAACTTTCCCTCAAATTCGGGTTCCTTGCCTCAAACAATCAAGCAGAATATGAGGCACTATTAGCTGGTTTGAAGCTGGCTAGGGAGGTTGAAGCCCAAAAGCTTACCATCTTCAGCGACTCACAAGTAGTCACTTCACAAATAACAAGGAGCTACCAAGCCAAAGACCCCACCATGAAAAAGTACTTGGATAAAACTAGGGAACAGCTCGGACAACTCGGAAAATATGAGGTCCGTCACATACCCCGAGAACAGAATGCCCGAGCTGACGCGCTCTCAAAGCTAGCCAGCACCAAACCAGGGGGCAACAATAGAAGCCTCATCCAAGAAATACTGCAGAGTCTGTCAATCTCGGAAGAAGAAAAAGTCCTAGCCATAACAGGTCAGGATCAAGGATGGATGACTCCCATAATTAACTACCTCAAAACAGAACCACTCCCTACAGACGAAAAGGAGGCAAAGAGGTTAAAATGAGAGGCACATCATTACACCATCATAAACAATACTCTATACAAGAGAGGGATTTCAATCCCATTATTAAAATGTGTGCCGACTTCCAACACAAAGGAAGTTCTAGAAGAAGTACACAGTGGCATTTGTGGAAATCATCTCGGAGCACAAGCTCTCGCCAAAAAGGTACTCCGAGCAGGATTCTATTGGCCAACTCTACAAAAGGAAGCCACAGAGTTTGTAAAGACATGTATACCATGCCAGAAACATGCCAACTTTCACATCGCCCCGCCAGAAGAACTCATCAGCGTAACCTCACCATGGCCCTTTGCAAAATGGGGACTCGACCTTCTCGGACCCTTCCCTCAGGGATCGGGACAAGTTAAGTTCCTTATAGTAAGAGTAGACTACTTTACAAAGTGGATCGAGGCAGAACCCCTAGTTAATGCCACTGCTCAAAGAAGTCAAAAATTCCTATATAGGAACATTGTCACAAGGTTTGGGGTTCCATACTCCATCACCACAGACAATGGCACCCAATTCACAGATGCAGGCTTCAGAAAGTTAGTGGCCGACTTGAACATAAAACAACAATTCACTTCCGTAAAACATCCCCAAGCCAATGGACAAGCCGAAGCTGCCAACAAAGTCATATTATCTGGGATAAAGCAGAGATTACAGAACGCAAAGGGAGCTTGGGCTGAGGAGCTCCCACAAGTCCTATGGGCATACCGAACAACGCCACATTCCACCACAAAGGAATCACCCTTCCGATTAACATACGGAATGGAGGCAATGATCACAGTAGAGATTGAAGAAGGGTCGCCTAGAGTGATCCACTATAATGAAGAAGCCAACTCCCAATTTCAAAGGGAAGAACTCGACCTACTCCCGGAAGTCCAAGAAAGAGCTCGGATCAGAGAAGAAGCACTAAAGCGTCGAATGGCTTCAAGATATAATCAAAAGGTAGTGCCACGAGGTTTTGCTGAGAATGACCTCATCCTAATCCGAAATGATATCGGAACAACTCGACCTGGAGAAGGAAAGCTGGCAGCAAACTGGAAAGGACCCTACCGAGTCGTAGAAGTACTCGGAAAAGGCTACTACAGACTGTCCGAACTCGATGGATGAGAGCTTCCTAGGTCGTGGCACGCCTGCAACCTGAGAAGGTACTATAGTTAGGGATGATAAAGGATCTCGGCATAAGGTGCACTCTTTTTCCTGAAAAGGTTTTTTAAAGAGGCACCAAGCCAAGACCTACGAATAATTTGACTTAAAGGGATAAAAACTCCCGCATGTATATATGTACATTTTCTTTTGAATAAAATATGTTTAGATATTCTACCAACTCTCAAACCGCATTAATCTGAAACATTCATCGTCTGATTATAAAGCAACAGATCGGCAGAAAGTGAAAATCAAATTCACTGCACGATCACGATAAAGACCAACAGAGATAAAAACCAAACTCGTCAAAAGGTTGACCAAACGAGGATTGAACCCAACTTCTACAAATCGGAAAAGATGAAAACAGAATAATGCAAGAAGTTATCAAAAGTGATCCAGAGAAAGGACCTGATGAGGTCTTGATAAAATGGGTTGCTAAATAATAACTTAGAGACTGGCTGACGTTAAGAAGTCGGACCAGTCGCAATAACAAAAGTTATCAGTAAATCTCTGGAAAGAGGTCTGGCCAGCCCTATAAAAGAGGATTACTATAACTTAGAAGGGCCCGACATGACGAAGTCGGCCCAAAGCCCAAAAGTTATAAAAGTAATTCCTGAAAGAGACTTGAACAAAGTCCAAGAAAGAGGATTAAAAAAATAACTTAGAAGGGCCCGACATGACGAAGTCGGCCCAAAACCCAAAAGTTATAAAAGTAATCCCTGAAAGAGACTTGAACAAAGTCCAAGAAAGAGGATTACAAAAATAACTTAGAAGGGCCCGACATGACGAAGTCGGCCCAAATCCCAAAAGTTATAAAAGTAATCCCTGAAAGAGTCTCGAACAAAGTCCAAGAAAGAGGATTACAAAAATAACTTAGAAGGGTCCGACATGACGAAGTCGGCCCAAAACCTAGAAGTTATAAAAGTAATCCTTGAAAGAGACTTGAACAAAGTCCAAGAAAGAGGATTACAAAAATAACTTAGGAGGGCTCGACATGACGAAGTCGGCCCAAAACCCAAAAGTTATAAAAGTAATCCCTGGAAGAGACTCGAACAAAGTCCAAGAAAGATGATTACAAAAATAACTTAGAAGGGTCCGACATGACGAAGTCGGCCTCCATAAGATACTAAAGTTATAAAAAGTAATACCTAGCAAGAGACCTTATAAAAGGTCCAAACAAGGCAGGATTACTAGAAATAACTCCCGAAGCCTCAAAGGAATCAAAGCCACAAACAGGAAATACAAAGGCAATCCAGAGAGGTCGAGCAACAAGGCTCCAACACTTCCGAAAACCTAAACAAGGGGTACCAAGATAGATAAAGACCGACATGATATTAAAAGCATAATAAGAACAAGCTCAAAGAGGCTACCCAAATCAGCCCCAAGAACTTGGAAGCTATTTTTTGTTTTTCAAAATAAAGTTGCTAAACAAGAAAACTAAAAAAAGTGTCAACAGTCAGAAACATTACAAAAAGAAAGTTTTAAAAGCCCACAGACCGGGCTATCTACACAGAACATTTACATAATCAGGGAAGATCCGAAGCCTTCTCGGCAGCACAAGGTAAAGGAGGACGAGTCTGAAGGGGACTGCATCCACTGTCCTGTCATCCCGATTTAATATCTGACAGTCAAGCTCTGGTTCGGGATGACTAACCCCAGCAGAAGGAGCTGAAGAAGTCGGCATAACAGTGGCTTTGGCGACCGGCACAGGAAGGGGTACAACATCGTCGTCATCAGGGTCATCAGGGACAATCTTGCCATCCTTTACAACATTGTCCAGGCTGAAGAGAGTAAGGTTGGCCTCAGGTGCAAAAACTTGAACCTGCTCCTTCAGGTTCTCATAAACAGCATTTACGCTGCCTACAAGATGACCCTGGAGCTCGGCATAATCAATCCGGGCAAACTCCAACTCTTCCCTAAGATGCATCACCTCCCTGTAGGCCGTAACATAACTATCCTTGTGCCTCAAAGCCGTGTCTTCAGCCAACTTTACAGAAGCTGCCTGATGCGTGGAAAACTTGTCTCACAACAAATCTCCCTTCGGCAAGTGTACCGAATTTGTCGTCAAGTAAAAACTCATAATAGAATGAAGTCGAATCCCACAGGGATTGATTGATCAAGCAACTTTAATTAGAAGAATGTTCTAGTTGAACGAATCCAGAATTTGGGTTGAGAATTGCAGAAAATAAAATGGCGGGAATGTAAATAACAGAAAAGTAAATGCTAGAATTAAAGGATTGGAAGTAAATGACTAAAAATAAATTGCAGAATTGTAAATGGGAATGGGGGATTTACTCATAAAAGTAAATAGCGGAAATTAAAGAGAATGGGTAAGATCAGAGATGGGGAGTTCATTGGGCTTAGGAGATGTTGCAATTCTTCGGATCAAGTTCATTTTCATCTCTTCCTCAATCAATGCACTCATTGATCTCCTTGGCAATCTTAAGTGATTGAATTACAATTTCTTGCAATTCAATCTCTCAAATCTTGATCAATAGCCAATTCCTTGGTCAATTGCTCATGAGAAGAGATGAAGTATGGTCACTGATTATACCACATGCATTTCCCAAATCAAGTATTGAGAGGGTTATAGTCACATACCCATCCAAACCCAATTTGGTCCAGCATGAGAAAGCATTTCTAGCTTGATCTCTTCATTCCTCTTTCAAGGTTCAAAAGAGACCCAAGTTTGAATAGCTTCTCTTCCAAGATAACTACTCAATTGGATGAAGATCGAAAGCTTTCAAGTAAAATCAAGAGAAAAGATAGAAGAAGAATAATGAAAATTAGTATTGATCCATCAAATTACAACAGAGCTCCCTAACCCAATGAAAGGGGTTTAGTTGTTCATAGCTCTTGAAAATGAAAACAAAGATGGAGAATACATCCTAAAACTAGAAAATACAGAGAAGATAAAATACAGAGAGTAGTTATCCTTTTTCCAGCTTCCAGAGCTCCTTAACAATTCAAAGCTACTCCTATATATACTATTTCTCTCAGCTTCTAGTTGGCTCTTCAAGTCTTGGGTCTTTGGATCTTGAGTTTGAAGCAGTTCTTTTCTTCATTTGGGCTTGGCTTTACTTGCAGAGAGAAAGTGCTAAGTGGGCAGAGACTTCAGCTCAGGGCATTAGGGGTGTTAACATTTAGTGAAAGTATAAGTTCGAGGACGTTAGTGACACTTAACATTTTCACTAACGTTCCATTGTACCCCTTTGCCTCACGTTAGACCCCATGTTAACTAGGTTAACGTGGCTTCTAACGTGGCCTTTCCAACCTTCGAGAATGTTAGTGACACTCAACATTGTCACTAACGTTCCAATGTGCCCCTAGATCTCACGTTAGAGTCCATGTTAACTAGATTAACGTGGCCTCTAACGTGGCCATTCTTAGCCATCCCAACGTTAGTGACAATGTTGAGTGTCACTAACGTTGGCTCATCATTCATTCCTCATCGTTAGCTTCCACGTTAACTAAGTTAACGTGGAAGTTAACGTGGCTCCTTGGGGGTTGTGTGGTTGCTTCCAACGTTAGTGACAGTGTTGAGTGTCACTAACGTTGTCGACAACTCTCACTTCTTACGTTAGCTCCCACGTTAACTAAGTTAACATGGGAGTTAACGTGGTGTGTTGCATCCTTAGGCCAACGTTAGTGACAATGTTGAATGTCACTAACATTGGCTTCTCTTCCCCCTTTAACGTTAGAGGCCACGTTAACTAGGTTAACGTGGGCTCTAACGTGGCCACTCATGAGTGTTTGCCAACGTTAGTGACAATGTTAAGTGTCACTAACGTTGGCTCAACTTCCCTTTTCCACGTTAGAGTTCACGTTAACTTAGTTAACGTGACTCTTAACGTGGGCAATGATGGCTTTGAGAGTGTCATTGGCAATCACTTTTCTCATTTAACCTTGCAAGTTACCTCCCTTTCCTTGCTTCCTTTGGTCCTGAAATCAAGCAACAGAGTGCATCAAAGTTCTAGTCCAAGTCATGGGTAATGCAGCATACAATTTGTCAATAAATTCATGCAAAATCCTCATGAAATAATGTAAAATGCACAATGTATGCTTGAATCAAGGTGTAGGTGAATATCTACCCAAAACTAGCTTATTTCCTATAGAAATGCATGAAACTACCCTAAAAACAATAAAGAAAAGGTCAGTGAAACTGGCCATGATGCCCTGGCATCACAACACCAAACTTAAAGCTTGCTTGTCCCTAAGCAAGTACTGGAACAAGAGAATGATGAATGGAATATCCAGCGGAATGAGTCATTCTTGTGGAAGTCATGTTACTGATTTTATGGTGGTTTCATGCATAGCAACTTAGGTTCATTCCATTACTGGCTTTCAGACCTTTATCATGTCCCTAAACACTTACTTTGTCTATATCCCATGAGACTTTTATTCATTGACCCTTTTATTGTTATTTCAAGGGTTATTTGTGTTATTTAGGCTAAGTGCTCTGTAAGGGGGTAACTCTTTAAGATAAGTTTTCAGCCAACACTCCCGAACCAGTTGGTTCAAGGTGCTAGGTGTTGAAGCACCCCTAAGAACTTACTCCCCCAAGTCTCTCCCCCATACATACACACCACAGGCATATAGTTTGTTTATTTTCTTTTCTTGAGACCTTGGTGTCCAGCACCTCTTTGGGTTATTAAATGCTCTGTAGTAAGGGTTACTCTTGATAGTGGATTTTCAGCTGATAATCCCGAGTTAGTTAACCCAAGTTACCAAGTGATAAAGCACCCCTGAGAGCTTATTCATCCAAGTAGATCCCTCACACAGGAGCACCACAGACACTTGTCTCAAGGTCCAAACCATTGGTGCCTAGCATTATTGCTTACTCTTTTTCTTTTGTTTTTCACTTCCATTATTCTTTCCCTTTTTTCTTATTAGGATCTTGTCATCTACTTAGTCTCATGGGTATATCCAAAGTCAAGTATTCAGGATAGATAGTTGTCCTCCTAGCCTTGTGGTTGAACTAACTTAGCTACTTATGACTACCCCAAAGATTCATGAATGCACTTCCACATTATGAACTCTACTCTGGTCTTTTAAAAACAATCATTCTCTCTTCATTAAATTCAAAAGGGACAAGCATACAAGTAAGTTAAGTAAGGATGCAGTGACATAAAGACTAGCACACATAGACCTATTCAGAACCTAAAAGGCAGAATTTTAAAAAAGGTTAAACTACGAGTAACTACAAATCAAAAGTGCATTCAGACTTCCAACTTTCAACACTTCTGAGTACAATGGAATTAAGTAAAAATACAACCTTTGGGTGATGATTTCTGGTTGCCCTCTCTCTTTGTCATCATCCTAGTTTTTGCTGCCTAGCTTCTTTGGGTGGAGGTGCACCATTTCCTCATAAAGTTCCTGCAAGGTTACTGGAAGTTGCTTGTTCCCAAAGCACTTGAGACATAGTTAGCTTGCATGTATGCTGGTGCTTTTTTAACTCAATTTGGTGTGTGAACACCAAACTTAGTTCCTTGCCCAGTCCAATCATTACACATATGCAGCGAACCCCATATCTTGTTGTTAACAAAACAATGATAACCTATAGTCTAACTACATCTAAGTGGTTTCTCTTGATTGGATGGAGCTAGCAATGTTCTTCTGGAGTGAAGTGTAATTCTAACCAATGTCCTTTGGTGGAACACCAAACTTAGAATTACACCATCACTCTTGGATTGTTCTGGTGTGGAACACTAAACTTAGCTCCGTACAATACAGGGGAAACGACTTGTGAATTTTTTTTTATTGAAATAAAGATGAAAGTGAAACTACCTGAGGTTGGGTTGCCTCCCAACAGAGCGCTCTTTTATCGTCGCTAGCTCGACGAGTTCTTAATTACTTGAGATGGTACTTTACTCTGGGGTTTTCCCCCATGTTGCCCAGATAATGCTTGAGTCTTTGTCCATTCACTGTAAAAGTCCTCTCTGACCCTTCATCCGTGATTTCGATGTGGCCATATGGTGATACTTTCGTAACCATGAAAGGTCCAGACCACCTTGACTTGAGTTTTCCTGGGAACAGCCTTAATTTAGAATTGTAAAGGAGTACTCGCTGCCCCTTTTCGAAACTCCTTGGCGCAAGATGCATGTCATGTTTTCTCTTTGCCTTCTCTTTATACATCTTAGTGTTTTCATAGGCTTGTGACCTGAATTCTTCCATCTCTTGCAGCTGCAAGATCCTTTTTGCACCAGCAGCAATGCTGTCAAAATTTAGTATCTTGATAGCCCAGAGAGCTTTGTGTTCCAGCTCCAGTGGTAAATGACAAGCCTTCCCATAGACCAGTTATATGGAGACATTCCAAGTGGAGTTTTGAATGCTGTTCTGTATGCCCAAAGAGCATCATCCAGCTTCTTCGACCAATCCTTTCTAGATGCACCCACAGTTTTTTTCAGGATCCTCTTTAGTTCTCTGTTGGATATCTCAGTTTGCCCACTCGTTTGAGGGTGGTAAGGTGTGCCTACTTTGTGTTTTACTCCATATCGTAGGAGGAGAGCTTCTAGTGGTTTGTTACAAAAGTGGCTCCCTCCATCACTGATGAGGGCTCTTGAGACTCCAAACCGGCTAAAGATATTCTTCTTGAGGAAGTTCATGACTACCTTGTTATCATTAGTTGGGGTTGCAATAGCCTCTACCCACTTGAAAACATAATCCACTGCTACCAGGATGTACTTGTTTGCATATGAGATTGGGAATGGTCCCATGAAATCTATTCCCCACACATCAAACAGTTCCAGTTCCAAGATAAAATTTTGTGGCATGGCGTTTCTTTTGGGCAGGTTTCCAGATCTTTGGCATTCATTGCAGCTTTTCACTAGTTCCTTGGCATCCTTGAAAAGGGTGGGCCAAAAGAATCCGCTTTGTAACACCTTTGCTGCAGTTCTGTCCCCTCCAAAGTGCCCGCCATAACATGAACCGTGGCAGTTCCACAGGACTTCTCTCCCTTCCTCTTCTGAAACACATCTTCTAAGGATTCCATCTGAACATTTCTTGGAGAGATATGGCTCATCCCAGACAAAGTATTTTGCATCATTCATGAGCTTCCTCTTTTGATGTTTATTGATCCCTGGGGGTAATGCCCCAGTTGCCTTGAAATTTGCAATATCTGCGAACCATGGTGCTTTGTGAACTGTCATCAACTGCTCATCAGGGAAGAGCTCGTTCACATTTGTATCATTTTCTCCACCTTGATCATGAGGGATTATGGATAGGTGATCTGCCACCTTGTTCTCCACTCCTTTCTTGTCTCTGATTTCAATATCAAATTCCTGCAATAGTAAGATCCACCTTATTAGTCTTGGCTTTGATTCTTGCTTGGCAAACAAATATTTAAGTGCTGTGTGATCTGTAAAAACAATCACTTTAGCACCAATGAGGTATGATCTAAATTTGTCAAATGCAAAAAGTATTGCTAGCAACTCCTTTTCAGTAGTGGTATAATTTCTTTGAGTTTCATTAAGGACTTTGCTAGCATAGTATATCACACGAACTAGGTTATCTTTCCTTTGTCCTAACACTGCCCCAACTGCAAAATCAGATGCATCACACATCAATTCAAATGGTAGGTTCTAATCAGGTGGGGAAATGATAGGAGCAGAGGATAACTTCATTTTCAAATGTGCAAATGCTAGCATGCATGTTTCATCAAAGATAAATGGTGTATCAGATACAAAGAGATTGCTTAAGGGCTTGGCTATCTTTGAAAAATCTTTAATGAACGTTCTGTAAAAACCAGCATGCCCTAAAAAACTCCTAATTGCCTTGACATCACTGGGTGGGGGTAGTTTTTCAATAAGTTCTACTTTAGCTCTATCAACCTCAATGCCTTGGTGAGAGACCTTGTGACCAAGGACTATTCCTCCTGTCACCATGAAGTGGCATTTTTCCCAGTTCAAGACCAAATTGGTCTCTTGGCATCTTTTCAATACCAAGGCGAGGTGATGTAGGCAACTAGGAAAAGAATCTCCGAATACTGAGAAATCATCCATAAAAACTTCAATGAATTTTTCTATCGTATCTGAAAAGATAGAAAGCATGCAGCATTGGAAAGTTGCAGGGGCATTACATAATCCAAATGGCATGCGCCTATAGGCAAACACTCCATACGGACAAGTAAATGAGGTTTTCTCTTGGTCTCTCGGATCAACCACTATTTGGTTATATCCTAAATAACCGTCGAGAAAACAATAATATGCGTGCCCTGCAAGTCTTTCCAACATCTGATCCATGAATGGAAGGGGAAAATGGTCCTTTCGTGTAGCCTCATTGAGTTTCCTGTAGTCTATGCACATCCGCCATCCTGTGACGGTCCTTGTAGGTATGAGCTCGTTCTTCTCATTGGTAACCACAGTGATTCCTCCCTTCTTTGGAACACCATGTATGGGGCTAACCCAAGGGCTGTCCGAAATTGGGTATATGACCCCTCCTTGCCAAAGCTTCATAACCTCTTTCTGTACCACTTCCTTCATGTTGGGTTCAGCCTTCTTTGGGATTGAATGGATGGCTTGGCATCATCTTCCAACAGTATTTTATGCATGTATATGGCTGAACTAATTCCCTTCAAGTCAGCAAGGGTCCATCCAATGGCATCCTTATGCTCCCGCAGCACCTTGAGTAGCTCGTCCTCTTGATCTTGACTGAGGGATGAATTTATGATCACTGGGTAGTTTTCATTTTCTCCTACATATGCATATTTGAGAGTGGGTGGCAGTGCTTTGAGTTCAAGTTTGGGTGCTTCTGACTTTTCGTTCCCTTCCTTTGGTGCATCTGGTATATGTATTTCTGCTGTGGCTACCTCTTCACTTGATTCAGATTCTTCCTCCACCAATCTCTCGTCCTCTTCAGGTTCTTCTTCTTCAAAATTCTCCTGCACTTCATCCTCAAGTGCATCTAACCTCATGCATTCCCCCAATTGTTCTGGTGGATAACTCATGGCCTTGAACACATTGAATGTCATATTTTCATTGTGTAATCTCAGGGTGAGGTCACCCTTCTGAACATCAATGACAGCTCCAGCAGTGGCCAAGAATGGCCTTCCCAAGATGATGGAGGTCTTGGCGTCCTCCTGCATGTCCAGCACCACAAAATCTGCTGGAAATATGAAATCTCCCACTTTTACTAGCAAATCCTCTACTATCCCGTGAGGGAATTTGAACGATTGGTCTGCCAGTTGTAGGGCCATTTTTGTTGGTTTAGCCTCCTCAATTTTCATCTTTCTCATCATAGCTACTGACATCAAATTGATGCTGGTCCCTAAGTCACAAAGAGCCTTCTCTGCTGTGATTTCTCCTATAACGCAAGGGATCTGAAAACTCCCAGGATCCTTCAGTTTCTGAGGTAGTTTATGCTGAATGATAGCACTGCACTCTTCAGTTAGTATCACAGTCTCATTGTTCTTCCAGCTTCTCTTCTTAGTCATTAGCTCCTTCAAAAACTTGGCATAGAGTGGCATTTCTTCTATGGCTTCAGCAAAGGGTATGTTGATTTGTAGCTTCTTGGAGATTTCCAAAAATCTCAAGAACTGGTTGTCATCTTCCTTTTTTTTCAATAGCTGGGGCTATGGAGCTCTTGAGATGTTCAGTTGGAGTATCTTTTTTTCTTTCTGTAGATTTGGCGTGGGGGGTTGAACTCCATCTTGCTCTTCTCCCTTTTCATTTGAGCCTTCTTCTTGTGGTTTTTGGGGACGTTCCTTCAGTTCCTTCCCACTCCTAAGTGTGATAGCTTGACACTCCTCCCTTTTGCTTGAATGGGCATCATAGCAAAAATTGTGGTTAGGAAGCTGCTTAAACAGATAGCTGATTTGTGTCTCCAGTTTCGTGATGGCAGCATTTTGATTCTGCATGTTTGACTGTACTTCCTCTCTGAATGCTTTACTGTCTCGAATGTCTCTGCATATTCCTTCAATTAAGGTTTCGACCTTAGAGAGCTTGTCATCAATTGATGGGTGATTCGGAGCAAATGTGCTATTTTGGTTTTGATAAGTATGTGGAGAAGTGTTGTTGTGGGGGTATTAAGATGTCCTCTGTGTGAATTGCTGGTGAGCGGCATTGTTGTTGGAGTAGTAACGTCTCTAGTCTTGGTTTTGATCTTGTTCACTTCTCCACCCAAAGTTTGGGTGGTTTCTCCATCCAGGGTTGTAGGTTTTAGAGTATGGATCATAGTTTTTTCTTGGTGAATTCCCAATGTAGTTGGCTTGCTCCTGACTCCCCTCTGCTTCTTCATTCACTCCTTCTTGGATTGTTGATGAAGTGGAGATTGCTGCTACTTGGTTCATCTCCATCTTCTTGGTGAGGTCAGCCAGCTGCTGGGTAATGAGCTTGTTTTGGGCCAACAGAGCATCTACATTGTTTAGCTCCATTACTCCTCTTGTGTTCCCTCTTTTGGAAGCATAGAAGTAGTCGTTCTCTGCTACTGTTTCAATGACATCTATGGCTTCCTCAATGGTCTTCTTCTTGTTCAAAGATCCTCCAGATGAATGGTCTACGACCTTCTTTGACTCATAAGAGAGCCCTTCATAGAAAATGTGCAGCTGCACCCATTCGTTGAACATGTCAGGTGGACACCTCCTTGTTAAGTCCTTGAACCTCTCCCATGCTTCATATAGAGTCTCACCATCTTGTTGCCTGAAAGTTTGGACCTCAGCTCTCAGCCTATTGATTCATTGAGGAGGGTAAAATCTTGCTAAGAATTTGTTCACCACGTCTTCCCAAGTTGTCAAGCTTTCCCTTGGGAAAGATTCCAGCCATTTGGCTGCCTTGTCCCTGAGTGAGAATGGAAATAAGAGCAGTCTATAGGCGTCAGGATGAACACCATTAGACTTCACTGTGTCACATATTCTCAGGAAGGTGGTTAAATGTTGATTGGGGTCTTCTTGAACACTTCCTCCAAACGAACAGTTGTTCTGAACAAGGGTGATGAGCTGTGGTTTAAGTTCAAAGTTGTTGGCATGGATTGTTGGCTTTTGGATGCTACTTCCACAATTGCCTGGGTTTGGATTGATGTAAGAGCCCAAAACTCTTCTATCCTCCCCAGCATGATTTGCTCTACCTCCTCCCCCATGGTTGTGATCTTCTTCTTCATGATGGTTTTCCATGTTGTCTTCCATGTTTGTTTCAAAGAATTCCTCTTCTTCCTCAGCACCAACCACCTTCTTTCCTCTTGCCTCCCTCCTTAATTTAAGGAAGGTCCTCTCAGGTTCAGAATCAAAGGAAGTTGAAGCCCCGCTTCTTCTCCCTGTCATACAACCATCAAGTGCAAGCAAGAAAAGATAGGTGCAGAAAGTATTTGTGTCAGAATTACTGTTAGTTGTGGGTGATGCAATATATCAAACAGTTAGTGGGTTAGCAAACAGAATTGAAAGTAACAAAGAAGAACAAAAGAGTAGAGGGGGAAGGGAAGAAGTTTAACTAAAACAAAAAGTAAATCACTCAAACAGAAAATGAAATTCACAAAATAAAATTGCTCAATCTAGTGATCTTCCAATTTAATCGTTGTTGATGCACAATCAATCCCCGGCAACGGCGCCATAAACTTGATGCGTGGAAAACTTGTCTCACAACAAATCTCCCTTCGGCAAGTGTACCGAATTTGTCGTCAAGTAAAAACTCACAATAGAGTGAGGTCGAATCCCACAGGGATTGATTGATCAAGCAACTTTAATTAGAAGAATATTCTAGTTGAGCGAATCCAGAATTTGGGTTGAGAATTGCAGAAAATAAAATGGCGGGAATGTAAATAACAGAAAAGTAAATGCTAGAATTAAAGGATTGGAAGTAAATGACTGAAAATAAATTGCAGAATTGTATATGGGATTGGGGGATTTGCTCATAAAAGTAAATGGCAGAAATTAAAGAGAATGGGTAAGATCAGAGATGGGGAGTTCATTGGGCTTAGGAGATGTTGCAATTCTCCGGATCAAGTTCATTTTCATCTCTTCCTCAATCAATGCACTCATTGATCTCCTTGGCAATCTAAAGTGATTGAATTATTGTAATTCAATCTCTCAAATCTTGATCAATAGCCAATTCCTTGGTCAATTGCTCATGAGAAGAGATGAAGTATGGTCACTGATTATACCACATGCATTTCCCAAATCAAGTATTGAGAGGGTTATAGTCACATACCAATCCAAACCCAATTTGGTCCAGCATGAGAAAGCATTTCTAGCTTGATCTCTTCATTCCTCTTTCAAGGTTCAAAAGAGACCCAAGTTTGAATAGCTTCTCTTCCAAGATAACTACTCAATTGGATGAAGATCGAAAGCTTTCAAGTAAAATCAAGAGAAAAGATAGAAGAAGAATAATGAAAATTAGTATTGATCCATCAAATTACAACAGAGCTCCCTAACCCAATGAAAGGGGTTTAGTTGTTCATAGCTCTTGAAAATGAAGATAAAGATGGAGAATACATCCTAAAACTAGAAAGTGCAGAGAAGATAAAATACATTGAGTAGTTCTCCTTTTTCCAGCTTCCAGAGCTCCTTAACAATTCAAAGCTACTCCTATATATACTATTTTTCTCAGCTTCTAGTTGGCTCTTCAAGTCTTGGGCCTTTGGATCTTGAGTTTGAAGCAGTTCTTTTCTTCATTTGGGCTTGGCTTTACTTGCAGAGAGAAAGTGCTAAGTGGGCAGAGACTTCAGCTCAGGGCGTTAGGGGTGTTAACATTTAGTGAAAGTATAAGTTCGAGGACGTTAGTGACACTTAACATTTTCACTAACGTTCCATTGTACCCCTTTGCCTCACGTTAGACCCCACGTTAACTAGGTTAACGTGGCTTCTAACGTGGCCTTGCCAACCTTCGAGAACGTTAGTGACACTCAACATTGTCACTAACGTTCCAATGTGCCCCTAGATCTCACGTTAGAGTCCACGTTAACTAGATTAACGTGGCCTCTAACGTGGCCATTCTTAGCCATCCCAACGTTAGTGACAATGTTGAGTGTCACTAACATTGGCTCATCATTCATTCCTCATCGTTAGCTTCCACGTTAACTAAGTTAACGTGGCTCCTTGAGGGGTTGTGTCGTTGCTTCCAACGTTAGTGACAATGTTGAGTGTCACTAACGTTGTTGACAACTCTCACTTCTTACGTTAGCTCCCACGTTAACCAAGTTAACGTGGGAGTTAACGTGGTGTGTTGCATCCTTAGGCCAACGTTAGTGACAATGTTGAATGTCACTAACGTTGGCTTCTCTTCCCCCTTTAACGTTAGAGGCCACGTTAACTAGGTTAACGTGGGCTCTAACATGGCCACTCATGAGTGTTTGCCAACGTTAGTGACAATGTTAAGTGTCACTAACGTTGGCTCAACTTCCCTTTTCCACGTTAAGAGTCACGTTAACTAAGTTAACGTGAACTCTAACGTGGGCAATGATGGCTTTGAGAGTGTCATTGGCAATCACTTTTCTCATTTAACCTTGCAAGTTACCTCCCTTTCCTTGCTTCTTTTGGTCCTGAAATCAAGCAACAGAGTGCATCAAAGTTCTAGTCCAAGTCATGGGTAATGCAGCATACAATTTGTCAATAAATTCATGCAAAATCCTCATAAAATAATGTAAAATGCACAATGTATGCTTGAATCAAGGTGTAGGTGAATATCTACCCAAAACTAGCTTATTTCCTAAAGAAATGCATGAAACTACCCTAAAAACAATAAAGAAAAGGTCAGTGAAACTGGCCAAGATGCCCTGGCATCACCGCCAAGGCAATAGAACTAGCCTTCTCACCCTCCAACTCTTTCTCCAGCTTGGTCACCTTCACCTCAAGCTCCTCCTTCAAACCTTTCATCCGATCGAACTCTAATTTGGCCTCCTCTATAAAGGCCTTCGTAGCATGAAGAGGAAGATCTTGGGCAGTCCGATATAAGGCCGCCCCCATATGTGCCATCTTGACACTACTCCGAGTTATAAAGTCTAAATGATGAAGGAGTGACACATCATCCATAGGAAGGGCACCATAAGGACCGATCTGCTGGTCGACAAACCCAACAACATCGAAGTCAGGGGTATCCAAATTGAAGGGTTCAACAGTTTGAGGTCTTTTGGAAGGTGGAACGACCGGAGGAGAAGAAGCAGCAGCAGCAGAAGACGGCGGAGGATCCACTACATGAACTCGAGGAGTAGGGATCATTCTCCTCGGGCCAGGAAAGCTCGGCACGGACGGTTTTGACATCATCTGTGAAGATCCTTCCCCATCTGTTTTGGTCGAGATGTTCTGAGCGGCAGCAGCCTTTCTCGCCTTCTTGAAAGCTTTCATCGATTCATTATTCTTGGCCATCTCTGTAAAATAGAAACCAGCAGTTTTACAGACCAGGAAAAAAGAGGAAAGCAAAGTAAAAACAATAAGCAATATACATCAACTAATACCCAGTGCAGTTCGAACAAGGGAGGGGTCCCCAAAGGATTTTTAGTATCTAAATAAGGAGGTTCCCCCCAAAGGTCCTCCAAAACAGTTACAAAAGCCTGCTTAATCTTGTCGAGCATTTCTCACGTATATCGGGACACTACTACATTCTGCTGCCAACACAGAGGAAAGGATGGCTCATCATTAGCTTCCAAAAAAAAGGGGGAGCTCCCTCAACAGCTCGAATCTTGAAGAAATATTTCTTGAAGTCCCTAAAGGACTCGTCGTACATGGTAAAAACCTTATGTCCTTGTGCAGACCTAAAAGAAACCCACGATGCTTTCTTTTTCGAAGAAATCCCGAGCTTAGTTAAAACAAACAAATAAAGAAAAAGAGTTTGAGAAAGGGTAACATCCAATTCTTGGCAAAGAAGCTGAAAAATCTTAATAAAATCCCAGGAGTTCGGATGAAGCTAGGACGGAGCTACATTACACGACCATAGCAAATCGGTCTCAAAGGAAGTAAAGGGAAAAGTGATGTCCAACTGGCTGAAAAAATAGTCGTAAGCATAAAAGAAAGGGCACTCCCCTTGGATCGGGACAGGGAAGCAAACCCTCTCCTCAGAGTCAGGTGCCACCAATTCATAATTCCTCTCTTGATCTCTACTCTTGCAGAGACGGTGATGTTTTCTAAGCTCTACGCAAAATTCAGAATTGGCTAAAGAAACACACAGCAACACCAGGGAGTCCAACCAATCAGACATCCCCTCGGGGACCTTAGAAGACGCCTCAACAATATTTTTGCGAGAAGACATGGCCAACTAGTCCTACAAACAAGAAAAGAAGTTCGGATTACTAAAAAATATCTCGGACAAAATACAAAACAACTCGGCTAGTATGATTCAGACAGCACAAACAACAAAAGAAAAACCCCAGGACCCACATAGAAGGTCCAGGGGCATCCTTTGGAGGCAGTCAGGGAACAAGGAATCAGAAAAACCTACAAAACTAACGTCCCAACAAAACTCACATCAAAGACAGAGATAAACCCTTTCTCAAAAGAAGCAGCATCCCCAGAAAGCTACAAATCAAACAAAATCGAAGTAGCTACCTTCCAAATTTGCAGTCTCAGCTTATCAGCAAAGATAGCAAAACATATCAAGAAGAAATCATCAAAAATGCCACCTTTTTTTAGAGAAGTAAATTCCCCCAGAAAAAGTAAAACAACACGAAGAAATAGTCGTTATCTTTCATGGAATTCATCAGCAAAAGCTATCAGCATGACAAAAAGGAACAATCTTTCGAGAAAACAAGCAGTATGAACCCTAGAACACAAAGGAACCATCCCAAAAGCAAGAGAAATCCCCCAAACAATAAACAAACAGGCGCACAGTGATACGAAAAGATTCAGATTTTCCAAGTCGAGACGTCAAGAGAAAAATCAAAACTCTATCAAAAGCCGAAGGCAAAATGACGAAAGAAGTACAAGGAAAGAAAAACCAACCTGAACAAAGGAAGAAGCTTCGAAAGGAGAATGAAGATGGAGAGACGGAATCGCCCAGAAATTGCCAAATGACCCCGCAACGCAAATAACGCAAATTTCAGGCGAAAACAGAAAGCGAGAGAGTACAGAGAGAAGTTACAAAAACGAAGAAGGGAAACCATTTTTTGTGTGTGAAATTCAAAAAAAATGAGCCAAGGGAAACAGAGCACTAAAAAAGTAATTAATTAAGGTATTAAACCTTCGCACGTTCCCAAGAACAGAGCGCTAATACAAAGGCGCGCGCTTTTAGAAGAAAACGTTCCACATTCAACAAAGGAAGACTCTACAAAGAAGGAAGTCGACAAATTCTCGATTTCGGCTTCACCAGAAAAGGATCGAAGTCCTAAAACTAAGACTCGACCTCAAAATGAAAGACCGAGCTCAAGCAGTGGCACTGTTCATACCCTGGGTCGAGCTATCCGACCCGGGATGTTTAAGCGACAAGGCGACTGACCTCTTCAGGTCCGACTATCCGACCTCTTCTCAAAGAGCTCGGCCAAACTGCCAGGAAAGCCCAGTAAAGGGCCAAAATAGAGGAACACGACCCAAGTCCAAAGGCAGTCCAAGCCTATAGAGATAAAGGCGGTTCCCTTGAAGATAAGATGACCTCACCCAAAGATAAGCTGAGATAAGATAACTAACTTATCTTATCTAAGATGGTCAGCCCACACTATTATAAATACACTGGAGCACCCAGGTATAAATCATACTCTGATTCTACTAAAAACCTGCTTAATACCCTTGCTAACTTAAGAATCAGAGTCCCTTGCAAGTACCCCCCACACTCCGGTGGCGAAGAATCAGCAGTGCAGCTAGTCCAACAAGTCGAACACGACAGCTCCGGCCGCCACTCACCAGCCGGACACGTCAGCACCGACCAGTACAGAAGATCTCGACCGAGATCGACCTCCAGTTTCAAGTAACCCTCGGAACAGAAAGTAATAAGAAAAGTGGACTCAATGCATTTAGAAGACAACAAGTAAATGAGGAGAAGAACCAAATTGAAAGTACATGATAAAAATAAACCAAAATGGCTTTCATGCATTTCCTCGAACACTTGGCGTGCAATTATCAAGCAATGAGTAATTGTGAGATACTCAACCAACTTGAAGCCCAAAATGAAATATCAATCATCGTATAATCATCACATATTGACAAAGATAAGGAAACAATCAAAAATATCCATTAAAGCAAATTAAACTCAAATTCAATCATCCACGGAAAAGCAAGAAAAAGGGAAAAGTAAATAAACAAACAAAAAGCAAGTGGTATAATCATGCAACTAAAAGAGAAATTAAGTAAAGCAATAAAAAGAATCTAACTAAAAGAAGAAATAATGCAAAGAAAGTAATAGAGGAGATATGGAAGAAGTAGAACCTTGAGAAGTGGAAAAGAACAAGGTAGAATTTCCTTTTTGTGAAAATGAGAAAGAAATAGAAAAGATGTAGTGCCACCGGAAGAGGTTGTGGTGGCTGGTGAGTGGCCGGAGACGGTGGTGAAGCATGGAAGAAGAAAAGGAAGAGAAGAGAGGTGATGGAGAAAGAAGAAGAAAGAAATAAGAAAAGAGATGAGAAAGGGGGGTAAAACAGGGCGCGCCAGTTTTTTAAACTGGTTCGCGCGACCGGTGCGCGCGCGCACGGTGCGCTGGTGCGTTGGTGAAGGTTGGACAAGGGTGATGCACGGAAAACTTGTCTCACAACAAATCTCCCTTTGGCAAGTGTACCGAATTTGTCGTCAAGTAAAAACTCACAATAGAGTGAGGTCGAATCCCACAGGGATTGATTAATCAAGCAACTTTAATTAGAAGAATGTTCTAGTTGAGCGAATCCAGGATTTGGGTTGAGAGTTCCAGAAAATAAAATGGCGGGAATGTAAATAACAGAAAAGTAAATGCTAGAATTAAAGGACTAGAAGTAAATGACTGAAAATAAATTGCAGAATTGTAAATGGGAATGGGGGATTTGCTCATAAAAGTAAATGGCAGAAATTAAAGAGAATGGGTAAGATCAGAGATGGGGAGTTCATTGGGCTTAGGAGATGTTGCAATTCTCTGGATCAAGTTCATTTTCATCTCTTCCTCAATCAATGCACTCATTGATCTCCTTGGCAATCTTAAGTGATTGAATTACAATGTCTTGCAATTCAATCTCTCAAATCTTGATCAATAGCCAATTCCTTGGTCAATTGCTCATGAGAAGAGATGAAGTATGGTCACTGATTATACCACATGCATTTCCCAAATCAAGTATTGAGAGGGTTATAGTCACATACCCATTCAAACCCAATTTGGTCCAGCATGAGAAAGCATTTCTAGTTTGACCTCTTCATTCCTCTTTCAAGGTTCAAAAGAGATCCAAGTTTGAATAGCTTCTTTTCCAAGATAACTACTCAATTGGATGAAGATCAAAAGCTTTCAAGTAAAATCAAGAGAAAAGATAGAAGAAGAATAATGAAGATTAGTATTGATCCATCAAATTACAACAGAGCTCCCTAACCCAATGAAAGGGGTTTAGTTGTTCATAGCTCTAGAAAATGAAAACAAAGATGGAGAATACATCATAGAACTAGAAATTGCAGAGAAAGTAAAATACAGAGAGTAATTCTCTTTTTCCAATCTTCCAGAACTCCTTAACAATTCAAAGCTACTCCTATATATACTACTTCTCTCAGCTTCTAGTTGGCTCTTCAGGTCTTGGGCCTTTGGATCTTGAGTTTGAAGCAGTTCTCTTCTTCATTTGGGCTTGACTTTACTTGCAGAGAGAAAATGTAAAGTGGGCAGAGACTTTAGCTTAGGACGTTAGGAGTATTAACGTTTAGTGAAAATATAAGTTCGAGAATGTTAGTGACAATCAACTTTCTCACTAACGTTACTAAGTAAAAGCCACATTAACTTCAACGTTAGTGGCATAAACGTTGCCACTAACGTTGCCTCTAAGTCCTTCGCACACGTTATTGAGACTTAACATTTCCAATAACTTTGAAAAGCCCCATTTGTTCCCACGTTAGAGCCCACGTTAACTTAGTTAACGTGGCTCTTTAACGTAGGCTTGCCATCCTTCGAGAACGTTAGTGACACTTAACATTGTCACTAACGTTCCAAGGTGCCCCTATGCATCACGTTAGAGTCCATGTTAACTAGGTTAACGTGGCTTCTAACGTGGCCATGCTTAGTCATCCCCAACGTTAGTGACAATGTTGAGTGTCACTAACGTTGGCCATTCTTTCACTCATCAACGTTAGCTTCCACGTTAACTAGGTTAACGTGGAAGTTAACATGGCTCCTTGGGGGGTTGTGTGGTTGCTTCCAACGTTAGTGACAATGTTGGGTGTCACTAACATTGTCAACCATGCTTGCTTCTTACGTTAGCTCCTACGTTAACTAAGTTAACGTGGGAGTTAACGTGGTATATTTCTCCTTAGGCCAACGTTAGTGACAATGTTGAATGTCACTAACGTTGGCGCTTCTCCTCCTTTCTAACGTTAGAGGCCACGTTAACTAAGTTAATGTGGACTCTAACGTGGCCACTTATGAGCATTTGCCAATGTTAGTGACAATGTTAAGTGTCACTAACGTTGGCTCAAATTCCCTTCTCCACGTTAGAGTTCACGTTAACTTAGTTAACGTGACTCTTAACGTGGTCAATGATGGCTTTGAGAGCGTTATTGGCAATCACTTTTCTCATTAACTTTGTAAGTTACCTCCCATTCCTTGCTTCCTTTGGTCCTGAAATCAAGCAATAGAGTGCATCAAAGTTCTAGTCTAAGTCATGGGTAATGTAACATACAATTTGTCACTAAACTCATGCAAAATCCTCATGAAATAATGTAAAATGCACAATGTATGCTTGAATCAAGGTGTAAGTGAATATCTACCCAAAACTAGCTTATTTCCTAAGGAAATGCATGAAACTAACCTAAAAACAGTAAAGAAAAGGTCAGTGAAACTGGCCAAGATGCCCTGGAATCACAACACCAAACTTAAAGCTTGCTTGTCCCTAAGCAAGTACTGGAACAAGAGAATGATGAATGGAATGCCAAGAGCAATGAGTCATTCTTGTGGAAGTCATATCACTGATTTTATGGTGGTTTCATGCATAGCATCTTAGGTTCATTCCTGGCTTTCAGACCTTTATCATGTCTTAAAACACTCACTTTGCTTACATCCCATGAGACTTTTATTCATTGATCCCTTTATTGTCATTTCAGAGCTTATTGGTGTTCTTAGGCTAAGTGCTCTGTAAGGGGGCAACTTTTTAAGATAAGCTTTCAGCCAACACTCCCGAACCAGTTGGTTCAAGGTGCTAGGTGTTGAAGCACCCCTAAGGACTTACTCCCTCAAGTCTCTCCCCCATACATACACACCACAGGCATATAGTTCATTTATTTTCCTTCTTGAGACCTTGGTGTCCAGCACCTCTTTGGGTTACTAAATGCTCTGTGGTGAGGGTTACTCTTGATGATGGACTTTCAGCTGATAATCCCGGGTTAGTTAACGCAAGTTACCAGGTGATAAAGCACCCCTAAGAGCTTATTCATCCAAGTAGATCCCTCACACAGGAACACAACAGACACATATCTTAAGATCAAAACCATTGGTGCCTAGCCTTATTGCTTACTCTTTTTCTTTTGTTTTTCCACTTTCATTATTCTTTTCTCTTTCTCTTATTAGGATCTTGTCATATACTTAGTCTCATGAGTATATTCAAAGCAAAGTATTCAGGCCAGATAGTTGTCATCCCACCTTATGGTTGAACCAACTTACCTAACTTATGATCATACCACAAACTCATGAATGTACTCCATAATGTGAACTCCACTCTGGTCTTTTGAGACATAAACATTCTCTCTTCATTTGATTAAAAGGGACAAGCATACAAGTAAGTTAAGGAGGATGCAGTGACATAAAGACTAGAATTTAAAAATGGTTCAACTACGAGTAACTACAAATCAAAAGTGCATTCGGACTTCCAACTTTCAACAATTCTGAGTACAATGGAATTAAATAACAATACAACCTTCGGGTGATGATTTCTGGTTGCCCTCTCTCTTTGTCATCATCCTAGTTTTTGCTGCCTCGCTTCTTTGGGTGGAGGTGCACCATTTCCTCATAAGGTTCCTGCAAGGTTACTGGAAGTTGCTTGTTCCCAAAGCACTTGAGACATAGTTAGCTTGCATGTATGCTGGTGCTTTTTGAACTCAATTTGGTGTGTGAACACCAAACTTAGTTCATTGCCCAGTCCAAACATTGCACATATGCAGAGAACCCCATATCTTGTTGTCAACAAAGCAATGATAACCTATAGTCTAACTACATCTAAATGGTTTCTCTTGATTGGATGGAGCTAGCAATGTTCTTCTGGAGTGGAGTGTAATTCTAACTAATGTCCTTTGGTGGAACACCAAACTTAGAATTACACCATCACTCTTGGATTGTTCTGGTGTGGAACATCAAACTTAGCTCCTTACAATACAGGGGAAACGACTTGTGATTTTTTTATTGAAATAAAGATGAAAGTGAAACTACCTGAGGTTGGGTTGCCTCCCAACAGAGCGCTCTTTTATTGTCGCTAGCTCGACGAGTCCTTAATTACTTGAGATGGTACTTTACTTTGGGGTTTTTCCCCATGTTGCCCAGATAATGCTTGAGTCTTTGTCCATTCACTGTAAAAGTCCTCTCTCAACCTTCATCCGTGATTTCGATGTGGCCATATGGCGATACTTTCGTAACCATGAAAGGTCCGGACCACCTTGACTTGAGTTTTCTTGGGAACAGCCTTAATTTAGAATTGTAAAGGAGTACTCGCTGCCCTTTTTCGAAACTCCTGGGCGCAAGATGCATGTCATGTTTTCTCTTTGCCTTTTCTTTGTACATCTTAGTGTTTTCATAGGCTTGTGACCTGAATTCCTCTATCTCTTGCAGCTGCAAGATCCTTTTTGCACCAGCAGCAATGCTGTCAAAATTTAGTATCTTGATAGCCCAGAGAGCTTTGTGTTCCAGCTCCAGTGGTAAATGACAAGCCTTCCCATAGACCAGTTGATATGGAGACATTCCAAGTGGAGTTTTGAATGCTGTTCTATATGCCCAAAGAGCATCATCCAGCTTCTTCGACCAATCCTTTCTAGATGCACCCACAGTCTTTTCCAGGATCCTCTTCAGCTCTCTGTTGGATATCTCAGTTTGCCCACTCGTTTGAGGGTGGTAAGGTATGGCTACTTTCATATCGTAGGAGGAGAGCTTCTAGTGGTTTGTTACAAAGTAGCTCCCTCCATCACTGATGAGGGCTCTTGGGACTCCAAACCGGCTAAAGATATTCTTCTTGAGGAAGTTCATGACTACCTTGTTATCATTAGTTGGGGTTGCAATAGCCTCTACCCACTTGGAAACATAATCCACTGCTACCAGGATGTACTTGTTTGCATATGAGGTTGGGAATAGTCCCGTGAAATCTATTCCCCACACATCAAACAGTTCCAGTTCCAAGATGAAATTTTGTGGCATGGCGTTTCTTTTGGGCAGGTTTCCAGATCTTTGGCATTCATTGCAGCTTTTTACTAGTTCCTTGGCATCCTTGAAAAGGGTGGGCCAAAAGAATCCGCTTTGTAACACCTTTGCTGCAGTTCTGTCCCCTCCAAAGTGCCCACCATAACATGAACCGTGGCAATTCCACAGGACTTCTCTTCCTTCTCCTTCCGAAACACATCTTCTAAGGATTCCATCTGAACATTTCTTGAAGAGATATGGCTCGTCCCAGACAAAGTATTTTGCATCATTCATGAGCTTCCTTTTTTGATGTTTATTGATCCCTGGGGGTAATGCCCCAGTTTCCTTGAAATTTGCAATATCTACAAACCATGGTGCTTTGTGAACTGTCATCAACTGCTCATCAGGGAAGAGCTCGTTCACTTTTGTATCATTTTCTCCACCTTGATCATGAGGGATTCTGGATAGGTGATCTGCCACCTTGTTCTCCACTCCTTTCTTGTCTCTGATTTCAATATCAAATTCCTACAACAGTAAGATCCACCTTATTAGTCTTGGCTTTGATTCTTGCATGGCAAACAAATATTTAAGTGCTGCGTGATCTGTAAAGACAATCACTTTATCACCAATGAGGTATGATCTAAATTTGTCAAATGCAAAAACTATTGCTAGCAACTCCTTTTCAGTAGTGGTATAATTTCTTTGAGTTTCATTAAGGACTTTGATAGCATAGTATATCACACGAACTAGGTTATCTTTCCTTTGTCCTAACACTGCCCCAACTGCAAAATCAGATGCATCACACATCAATTCAAATGGTAGGTTCTAATCAGGTGGGGAAATGATAGGAGCAGAGGATAACCTCATTTTCAAATGTGCAAATGCTAGCATGCATGTTTCATCAAAGATAAATGGTGTATCAGATACAAGGAGATTGTTTAAGGGCTTGGCTATCTTTGAAAAATCTTTAATGAACCTTCTGTAAAAACCAGCATGCCCTAAAAAACTCCTAATTGCCTTGACATCACTGGGTGGGGGTAGTTTTTCAATAAGTTCTACTTTAGCTCTATCAACCTCAATGCCTTGGTGAGAGACCTTGTGACCAAGGACTATTCCTCCTGTCACCATGAAGTGGCATTTTTCCCAGTTCAAGACCAAATTGGTCTCTTGGCATCTTTTCAATACCAAGGCAAGGTGATGTAGGCAACTAGGAAAGGAATCTCCGAATACCGAGAAATCATCCATAAAAACTTCATTGAATTTTTCTATCATATCTGAAAAGATAGAAAGCATGCAGCGTTGGAAAGTTGCAAGTGCATTACATAGCCCAAATGGCATGCGCCTATAGGCAAACACTCTATACGGACAAGTAAATGAGGTTTTCTCTTGGTCTCTGGGATCAACCACTATTTGGTTATATCCTGAATAACCGTCGAGAAAACAATAATATGCGTGCCCTGCAAGTCTTTCCAACATCTGATCCATGAATGGAAGGGGAAAATGGTCTTTTCGTGTAGCCTCATTGAGTTTTCTGTAGTCTATGCACATCCGCCATCCTGTGACGGTCCTTGTAGGTATGAGCTCATTCTTCTCATTGGTAACCACAGTGATTCCTCCCTTCTTGGGCACAACATGTATGGGGCTAACCCAAGGGCTGTCCGAAATTGGGTATATGACCCCTCCTTGCCAAAGCTTCATAACCTCTTTCTGTACCACTTCCTTCATGATTGGGTTCAGCCTTCTCTGGGATTGAATGGATGGCTTAGCATCATCTTTCAACAGTATTTTATGCATGCATATGGCTGAACTAATTCCCTTCAAGTCAGCAAGGGTCCATCCAATGGCATCCTTATGCTCCCGCAGCACCTTGAGTAGCTCGTCCTCTTGATCTTGACTGAGGGATGAATTTATGATCACTGGGTAGTTTTCATTTTCTCCTAGATATGCATATTTGAGAGTGGGTGGCAGTGCTTTGAGTTTAAATTTGGGTGCTTCTGACTTTTCGTTCCCTTCCTTTGGTGCATCTGGTATATGTATTTCTGCTGTGGCCACCTCTTCACTTGATTCAGATTCTTCCTCCACCAATCTCTCATCCTCTTCAGGTTCTTCTTCTTCAAAATTCTCCTGCACTTCATCCTCAAGTGCATCTAACCTCATGCATTCCCCCAATTGTTCTGGTGGGTAACTCATGGCCTTGAACACATTGAATGTCATCTTTTCATTGTGTAATCTCAGGGTGAGGTCACCCTTCTGAACATCAATGACAGCTCCAGCAGTGGCCAAGAATGGCCTTCCCAAGATGATGGAGGTCTTGGCGTCCTCCTGCATGTCCAGCACCACAAAATCTGCTGAAAATATGAAATCTCCCACTTTTACTAGCAAATCCTCTACTATCCCGTAAGGGAATTTGAATGATCGGTCTGCCAGTTGTAGGGCCATTTTTGTTGGTTTAGCCTCCTCAATTTTCATCTTTCTCATCATAGCTACTGACATCAAATTGATGCTGGCCCCTAAGTCACAAAGAGCCTTCTCTACTGTGATTTCTCCTATAATACAAGGGATCTGAAAACTCCCAGGATCCTTCAGTTTCTGGGGTAGTTTATGCTGAATGATAGCACTGCACTCTTTAGTTAGTATCACAGTCTCATTGTTCTTCCAGCTTCTCTTCTTAGTCATTAGCTCCTTCAAAAACTTGGCGTAGAGTGGCATTTGTTCTATGGCTTCAGCAAAGGGTATGTTGATTTGTAGTTCCTTGAAGATTTCCAAAAATCTCAAGAACTGGTTGTCATCTTCCCTTTTCTTCAATAGCTGGGGATATGGAGCTCTTGAGATGTTCAGTTGTGGTATCCCTTTTTCTTTCTGCAGACTTGGCGTGGGAGGTTGAACTCTATCTTGCTCTTCTCCCTTTTCATTTGAGCCTTCTTCTTGTGATTTTTGGGGACGTTCCTTCAGTTCCTTCCCACTCCTAAGTGTGATAGCTTGACACTCCTCCTTTTGCTTGAATGGGCATCATAGCAAAGGTTGTGGTTACGAAGCTGCTTAAACAGATAGCTGATTTGTGTCTCCAGTTTCTTGATGGTAGCACTTTGATTCTGCATGTTTGACTGCACTTCCTCTCTGAATGCTTTACTGTTTCGAATGTCTTTGCATACTCCTTCAATTAAGGTTTTGATCTTAGAGAGCTTGTCATCAATTGATGGGTGATTCGGAGCAGATGTGCTGTTTTGATTTTGATAAGCATGTGGAGAAGTATTGTTGTGGGGGTGTTGAGATGTCCTCTGTGTGAATTGCTGGTGAGCTGCATTGTTGTTGGAGTTGTAACGTCTCTGGTCTTGGTTTTGATCTTGCTCACTTCCCCACCCAAAGTTTGGGTGGTTTCTCCATCCAGGGTTGTAGGTCTTGGAGTATGGATCATAATTTTTCCTTGGTGAATTCCCAATGTAGTTGGCTTGCTCCTGACTACCCTCTGCTTCTTCATTCACTCCTTCTTGGGTTGTTGATGAAGTGGAGATTGCTGCTACTTGGTTCATCTCCATCTTCTTGGTGAGGTCAGCCAGCTGCTGGGTAATGAGCTTGTTTTGGGCCAACAGAGCATCTACATTGTTTAGCTCCATTACTCTTCTTGTGTTCCCTCTTTCGGAAGCATAGAAGTAGTCGTTCTCTGCTACTGTTTCAATAACATCTATGGCTTCCTCAATAGTCTTCTTCTTGTTCAAAGATCCTCCGGATGAATGGTCTACGGCCTTCTTTGACTCATAAGAGAGTCCTTCATAGAAAATATGCAGCTGCACCCATTCGTTGAACATATCTGGTAGGCACCTCCTTGTTAGGTCTTTAAACCTCTCCCATGCTTCATATAGAGTCTCACCATCTTGTTGCCTGAAAGTTTGGACCTCAGCTCTCAGCCTATTGATTCGTTGAGGAGGGTAAAATCTTGCTAAGAATTTGTTCACCACTTCTTCCCAAGTTGTCAAGCTTTCCCTTGGGAAAGATTCCAGCCACTTGGCTGCTTTGTCCCTAAGTGAGAATGGAAATAGGAGCAGTCTATAGGCGTCAGGATGAACACCATTAGACTTCACTGTGTCACATATTCTCAGGAAGGTGGTTAAATGTTGATTAGGGTCTTCTTGAACACCTCCTCCAAACGAACAGTTGTTCTGAACAAGGGTGATGAGCTGTGGTTTAAGTTCAAAGTTGTTGGCATGGATTGTTGGCTTTTGGATGCTACTTCCACAATTGCCTGGGTTTGGATTGATGTAAGAGCCTAAAACTCTTCTATCCTCCCCAGTATGATTTGCTCTACCTCCTCCTCCATGGTTGTGATCCTCTTCTTCATGATGGTCTTCCATGTTGTCTTCCATGTTTGGTTCAAAGAATTCCTCTTCTTCCTCAGCACCAACCACTTTCTTTCCTCTTGCCTCCCTCCTTAATCTAAGGAAGGTCCTCTCAGGTTCAGAATCGAAGGAAGTTGAAGCCCCGCTTCTTCTCCCTGTCATACAACCATCAAGTGCAAGCAAGAAAAGATAGGTGCAGAAAGTATTTGTGTCAGAATTACTGTTAGTTGTGGGTGATGCAATATATCAAACAGTTAGTGGGTTAGCAAACAGAATTGAAATTAACAAAGAAAAACAAAAGAGTAGAGGGGGAAGGGAAGAAGTTTAACTAAAACAGAAAGTAAATCACTCAAACAGAAAATGAAATTCACAAAATAAAAATGCTCAATCTAGTGATCTTCCAATTTAATCATTGTTGATGCACAATCAATCCCCGGCAACGGCGCCATAAACTTGATGTACGGAAAACTTGTCTCACAACAAATCTCCCTTTGGCAAGTGTACCGAATTTGTCGTCAAGTAAAAACTCACAATAGAGTGAGGTCGAATCCCACAGGGATTGATTGATCAAGCAACTTTAATTAGAAGAATGTTCTAGTTGAGCGAATCCAGGATTTGGGTTGAGAGTTCCAGAAAATAAAATGGCGGGAATGTAAATAACAGAAAAGTAAATGCTAGAATTAAAGGACTGGAAGTAAATGACTGAAAATAAATTGCAGAATTGTAAATGGGAATGAGGGATTTGCTCATAAAAGTAAATGGCAAAAATTAAAGAGAATGGGTAAGATCAGAGATGGGGAGTTCATTGGGCTTAGGAGATGTTGCAATTCTCCGGATCAAGTTCATTTTCATCTCTTCCTCAATCAATGCACTCATTGATCTCCTTGGCAATCTTAAGTGATTGAATTACAATGTCTTGCAATTCAATCTCTCAGATCTTGATCAATAGCCAATTCCTTGGTCAATTGCTCATGAGAAGAGATGAAGTATGGTCACCGATTATACCACATGCATTTTCCAAATCAAGTATTGAGAGGGTTATAGTCACATACCCATCCAAACCCAATTTGGTCCAGCATGAGAAAGCATTTCTAGCTTGATCTCTTCATTCCTCTTTCAAGGTTCAAAAGAGATCCAAGTTTGAATAGCTTCTTTTCCAAGATAACTACTCAATTGGATGAAGATCGAAAGCTTTCAAGTAAAATCAAGAGAAAAGATAGAAGAAGAATAATGAAGATTAGTATTGATCCATCAAATTACAACAGAGCTCCCTAACCCAATAAAAGGGGTTTAGTTGTTCATAGCTCTAGAAAATGAAAACAAAGATGGAGAATACATCATAGAACTAGAAATTGCAGAGAAAGTAAAATACAGAGACTAATTCTCTTTTTCCAATCTTCTAGAACTCCTTAACAATTCAAAGCTACTCCTATATATACTACTTCTCTCAGCTTCTAGTTGGCTCTTCAAGTCTTGGGCCTTTGGATCTTGAGTTTGAAGCAGTTCTCTTCTTTATTTGGGCTTGGCTTTACTTGCAGAGAGAAAATGTGAAGTGGGCAGAGACTTTAGCTTAGGACGTTAGGGGTGTTAACGTTTAGTGAAAATATAAGTTCGAGAACGTTAGTGACAATCAACTTTCTCACTAACGTTACTAAGTAAAAGCCACGTTAACTTCAACGTTAGTGGCATAAACGTTGCCACTAATGTTGCCTCTAAGTCCTTCGCACACGTTATTGAGACTTAACATTTCCAATAACTTTGAAAAGCCCCTTTGTTCCCACGTTAGAGCCCACGTTAACTTAGTTAACGTGGCTCTTTAACGTGGGCTTGCCATCCTTCGAGAACGTTAGTGACACTTAACATTGTCACTAATGTTCCAAGGTGCCCCTATGCCTCACGTTAGAGTCCATGTTAACTAGGTTAACGTGGCTTCTAACGTGGCCATGCTTAGCCATCTCCAACGTTAGTGACAATGTTGAGTGTCACTAACGTTGGCCATTCTTTCACTCATCAACGTTAGCTTCCACGTTAACTAGGTTAACGTGGAAGTTAACGTGGCTCCTTGGGGGGTTGTGTGGTTGCTTCCAACGTTAGTGACAATGTTGGGTGTCACTAACGTTGTCGACCATGCTTGCTTCTTACGTTAGCTCCCACGTGGGAGTTAACGTGGTATATTTCTCCTTAGGCCAACGTTAGTGACAATGTTGAATGTCACTAACGTTGACGCTTCTCCCCCTTTCTAACATTAGAGGCCATGTTAACTAAGTTAACGTGGACTCTAACGTGGCCACTTATGAGCATTTGCCAACGTTAGTGACAATGTTAAGTGTCACTAACGTTGGCTCAACTTCCCTTCTCCACGTTAGAGTTCACGTTAACTAAGTTAACTTAGTTAACGTGACTCTTAACGTGGTCAATGATGGCTTTGAGAGCGTTATTGGCAATCACTTTTCTCATTAACTTTGCAAGTTACCTCCCATTCCTTGCTTCCTTTGGTCCTGAAATCAAGCAATAGAGTGCATCAAAGTTCTAGTCCAAGTTATGGGTAATGCAACATACAATTTGTCACTAAACTCATGCAAAATCCTCATGAAATAATGTAAAATGCACAATTCGCGTCGATGGCGAATTTACGAAGGGCGCGCAGGCAGCAAGCACGCGGACGCGTGGGTGCCTAGCACGAGATGGGGATAAAGTGGGCATGACTCTCGGGTTTTTGGCCCAGGAGTTAGAAATGCACACCGGCACGCACGCAAGGTGCGCTGGCGCATCGGTGCCTTTTTTCCTTTTTCCTCTTTTTTTTCCTAGCAAAAGCTATTCTAACACATTCTTGGTAGGTGTTTAAGCTAGAAGTCAAAGAGAACACTTCACAAATTCATGCATTATTCAAAACATGGTATTCCCTCTACTTCAACAATTCATCCATACCAAAAAGGTGAGAACTATATGAACATCCTATCTATTCAACAAGAACAATAAGGCTAGCAATCCTATGCAATCAACAACATCAAGAAATCACAAAATTCACAAAAATCTAGAGCTAAAAGCAAGAATGTACACAAGGAAGATCTTACCACTATGGGGTGCCTCCCACCACGCACTTTTCTTTAACGTCCTTAAGTTGGACGGTCCTTTGCTTAAGCTTCCTCTCTCTTCGGTGCATCCTCCAATAGGAAAACCTCTAGCTCTTTTGGGAGCTTATAGCCATGGTACTTCTTCACTCTATGTCCATTCACCTTGAAAGTTGCTTCACATTTAGGATCAAACAACTCCACCACTCCATAGGGCTTTATCTCCTTTACCTTGAAAGGTCCTTCCCATCTAGAACGAAGCTTGCCAGGCATGACTCGAAGCCTCAAGTTGTAGAGGAGAACCTCATCACCTTCTTAAAAGTCCTTCTTCCGGATGTGATGGTCATAAAATGCTTTAGTCTTTTCTTTATAGATTCGGGCATTCTCATATGATTCGTTCCTCAAACACACAAGCTCCTCTAGCTGTAACTTTCTGGCTTCACCCGCCTTGCTCAAATCCATGTTGTAGTGCTTTATCGCTCAATAGGCTCTATGCTCAATTTCCACCAGAAGGTGGCATGCCTTCCCATAGACGATCTAAAAGAGGCTCGTCCCTAACGGAGTCTTGTAGGCCGTTCTATATGCCTATAGTGCATCTCCTAACCAGAGGCTCCAATCCTTCCTTAATGGATTGACCACTTTCTCCAAGATTCTCTTAATCTCCCGATTGGACACTTCCGCTTATCTATTGGTTTGCGCATGATAAGTAGTAGCAACCTTATGTGACACTCCATAGCACTTGAGCAATGCCTCTACTTTTGTGTTACAAAAGTGGGATCCTTGGTCGCTCACGATTGCTCGTGGTGACCCATAACGGCATACAATGTTATTTCTAATAAAAGAAATGACGGTATTGGCATCGTCAAGGCGGGTAGGTATTGCTTCTACCCACTTTAACACGTAGTCAACCGCTAACAGAATATACAGATACCCACTAGAGTTGGGAAATGGTCCCATAAAGTCAATGCCCCATACATCAAATATCTCATAGAACAGCATAGGTTGCTGAGGCATTTCATCCCTTTGGGATGTGTTTCCCAACTTCTGACAGTGATGGCAAGACACACAGAACCGGTTAGCATCCTTGAATAAGGTTGGCCACCAGAATCCACAATCCAACACCTTTTTAGCGGTCCTTTGTGGGCCAAAGTGGCCACCACATTCGGACGAATGGCAAGCTTCAAGAATGGGTTGGATTTCAGACTCCGGGACACATCTTCGAATTACTTGGTCCACTCTCCTCTTCCACAAGTGAGGGTCATCCCAAATATAGTATCTGGAATCACTCCTCAACTTATCCCTTTGGTGTTTAGAAAAGTTAGGAGGGAAGAGTTTCGCAACCAAGTAGTTCACCATTGGGGCAAACCAAGGAAAATTATCCGTCACAGCATGCAAACTATCCAATGGGAATGAGTCATTAATCGGAAATGGGTCAAATTTTAAATTCTCAATACGGCTTAAATAATCCGCAACCAGGTTTTGAGATCCACTCTGGTCCCTAATCTCAATGTCGAACTCTTGCAAAAGCAAGATCCAACGTATGAGTCTAGGCTTTGACTCATTCTTTGTCAATATGTACTTTAAAGCTGCATGATCTGTGTATACCACTATCTTTGATCCTAGAAAATAAGATCTGAATTTATCTAAAGCATGAACAATAGCTAAGAGTTCCTTTTCAGTAGTGGTATAGTTGGATTTGTGCTGCATCCAGTGTTTTAGAAGAGTAAGCAATGACATAAGGGAGTTTACCATCGCGCTGTGCAAGCGCGGCACCTACAGCATGGTTTGACGCATCACACATTATCTCGAATGGCAACGTCCAGTTGGGGCCTCGCACAATCGGTGCTGTGGTAAGAACTCTCCTTAGCTCTTTAAAAGCTTTCACATATTCACTATCAAACTCAAAATCTACATCTTTTTGGAGTAGGCGCGACAATGGCAAAGCAATCTTGCTGAAATCTTTGATAAAACGCCTATAGAATCCTGCATGGCCTAAAAACGAGCGAACCTCCCTCACAGATGAGGGGTGAGGTAAAGTGGTGATAACATCGACCTTGGCCGGGTCTACAGAAATGCCTTCATGAGATACTACATGTTCCAACACTATACCTTGTCTTACCATAAAGTGACATTTTTCAAAATTCAAGACAAGGTTAGTGTCAACACATCTAGCTAAGACCTTGGCCAAGTTCTCTAAGTAACAATCAAATGAAGTTCCATAAACACTGAAGTCATCCATAAAGACTTCTAGATAATTCTCCATTAGATCGGAAAAGATACTCGTTATAAACCGCTGAAAAGTAGCAAGTGCATTACATAGTCCAAATGGCATCCTTTTATAGGCAAAGGTGCCAAAAGGGCAAGTGAATGTGGTCTTTTCCTGATCTTCAGGAGCAATGTGAATCTGGAAGTAACCAGTGAATCCATCAAAAAAACAATAATGGGATTTACCCGCCAAACGGTCCAACATCTGATCAATAAAGGGCAAAGGGTAGTGGTCCTTTCTTGTAGCGGCGTTCAATCTTCTATAATCAATGCACACTCGCCACGCATTTTGTACTCTCTTGGTGACCACTTCACCATCATCCTTTTTAATCGCAGTGATGCCTGATTTCTTGGGAACAACCTGGACCGGGCTCACCCATTCACTGTCAGAAATTGGGTATATGATACCCGCATCAAGTAGTCTAGTGGCCTCCTTCTTTACCACATCAAGGATGGTCGGGTTAAGCCTTTTTTGTGGTTGCCTAACCGGTCTAGCTCCCTCTTGGAGAAATATACGATGCATGCACTTGCGAGGATCAATCCCCACAATATCGGCTAGGCTCTATCCAATCGCTTTCTTGTACCTTCTTAGAACATCTAGGAGCTTCCCTTCTTCTTCACTTGAAAGCTCACTAGCAATAATGACCGGAAACTTTTGGTTGTCCTCTAAGAAAGCATACTTCAAATGAGATGGAAGAGGTTTCAATTCACTCTTTGCCTCAAGCTGAGGTTCCTTTTCATCAAGCTCATGGAGTTCATTCTCAACAACTTTCTTATGTTCATCCTCTTGGTCATCCGTCTCTTCAACAATGGGTTAGCATAGCTTGTTGTGGTCTTCTTCTTGCACTTCCGCTACCACTTCATCAATTACATCACATCGGAGAATGGAATGCTCTTCGGGAGGATGCTTCATGGCTTCTTCCAAATTGAACTTGATAGTCTTGTCTCCAACCTCAAAGGAATATATGCCGGTGAAGGCATCTAACTTGAATTTAGAGGTCTTAAGAAAGGGTCTACCAAGTAGAACGGAGGATGAGCTTCTATTTTCTATTGGAGGCATTTCAAGGATGTAAAAGTCAACCGGAAAAACTAAATCCTCGATCGCCACAAGTACATCTTCGGCTATTCCTATCACCGTGATCACACTTTTATCGGCTAAGGCAAACTTTGCTGCCGACTTCTTTAACGGAGCCAAATTCAACCGCACAAAGATGGAAAGCGGCATGATGCATACACAAGCTCCCAAGTCACACATACAATCATGAAAAGTGTGCCCACCAATACAACAAGACACCAAACAAGGTCCAGGGTCACCACATTTCTTTGGAATAGGTTCCATCAAGGAAGAAATTGAACTACCCAAGGATAATGTCTCCAAATCTCCTATCCTATCCTTGTGTGTACACAAGTCTTTCAAAAATTTTACATACTATGGAATTTGTTGAATAGCATCAAGAAGTGGTATGGTTACCTCGACCTTCTTGAACACTTGAAGCATGTTCAAATCAAATTCCGGTGTTTTCTTTGCCTTCTTCACTATTGAAGGGAATAGAATAGGAATGGACTCATCCACTATAGCTTTCCTCTTAGGTTCCTTGAGGCTTACTCCTTCTTCCTCATGCCTTTTGTCTACCACCTCTTCTTTATGTGGAGCTTCAACAATCGCTTCTTCCTCATGAATGTCTTCCATGAGCTTTGGAGGTATCTCCTCTAATGTAGTCCCCGACCGTAGAGTGATGGCGTTGAGACAGCCCTTTGGGTTTGGTTGGGGTTGGGATGGAAGGTTAGAAGAGCTTGATAGTTGGTTGGTGTTGTTGTTGGGGGTTGAGGGTTGGTTTGACATGGCCATCTTTGAAAGCATGTTGGTGAGGTTAGCCAATTGAGCGCCCAAGGCATCAAATTGAGCCTTGTTGCTCTCATCCCGTTTCTCCATGGTGGCTCTAAGCTCATCAACTTGATTGTTGGAAGATGAAGGAGTTTGGTTGGATTGTTGTCTATGGTATGGTGCTTGGTATTTGGTGTTGTTATTTTGGTTTTGGTTGGAGTGACCTTGGTTGGCTTGGTAGTTGGTGTTGTTATGGTGGTATTGAGATGAAGATTGGTTGTTGTTATGATGAGGAGAAGAGTTGTTCCATTTTTGGTATTGATTGCTCCCTTGTGCATTATCCCTCCACCCTTGATGTTGATTACCACCATGAGGGTAATTGTTTTGGCCTTGAGGAGAATAGGGTGGACGGTTTTTGTAATTCACATTGGCCACTATAAGAGCATGTTCCTCTTGAATTTGATGGCATTGATCGGTGTAATGTGTAGTGCTAGAGCACAAACCACAAATCCTAGGAGGGCCTTCAAGTTGAGCAACTGGAGGTGGGGTTTGGACGGCTTGGATGGAGTAGTATTCCGTTTGATCCTTTTGTATTTGTGTGAGGATGGTGGTCATATCCCCAAGTACTTTGGTTAGGCTTGCTTCGGAAGGGGATGGTTTTACCACACCCTTGAAAGGATTACTTCTCACCCTGGTATGTTGTGTAGCCTCGGCAACATCCTTTATCAAATTCCAAGCTTCTCCCTCCGTCTTGTTTTTCGAAAGGGAACCACCACTAGAAGCGGTGAGCAATCTTCGATCTTCCACACAAAGACCTCCGGTGAAGTAGCTAATGAGCAAGCGAGTGTTCATTCCATGGTGTGGACAAGATTCCAATAGCCTCTTGAACCGAGACCAATACACGTACAAACTCTCTTGGTCTTTTTGCATTATACCCGAAATCTCCTTCCGGATGTAGTCGGTCTTCTCCGGTGGGAAGAATTTATCTAGAAACTCTCTTCTCAAGAAATCCCAATTAGTCGCAATCTCATCCGGTAGCGAATAAAACCATGTCTTCACTTGCCCTTCAAGAGAGAAAGGGAAGGCAAAAATCATGATAGCCACCTCATCGGCTCCATGCCTTCGAGCCGTAGAACAAGCAACTTGAAAATCCTTTAGATGTCAGATGGGGTCTTGACCAGGCAACCCATGATACTTTGGAAGTAGATGTATCAAGCTACTCTTCAACTCAAAGTTTGGATCAAGGTTAGGATACCTTGCTTGCAACGGTTGAAGTATGATATCCAGAGCTCCTTGCTCATACAAAGTGATCCATCGTGGCTCCACCATGTATGGCTCACCTGTAGGATGCAAAGATGTATTAGTAGTGCCAACAGAGGAATAGGAAGTAGCGGACTCCAAGTCACTCTCGGTACCGCCTAGTGATTCAGTATGTTCCTCAAGAGAGGCCGATGTACTAGCCGTATAATCCAACCGCCGTCTAGCTTGCCGAGTGTGTAACAAAGTTCTTTCAATCTCGGGATCAAAATCGGCTAACCTAGAATTTGGTTGAGACCGAGTCATCAAACTTGAGAGTCATAGGACAAATATAAAAGAAATCTAAACTATAGCCAAATATTGAAAGCAATTAAACTATCTACAATATTCACATATTCACATAACCAATATCAAGGCATATGTTGCAACCACTCCCTGGCAACGGCGCCAAAAATTTGATTGCCTCGTGGATACCGTCGGTAAAGAATTTCTCAATAAAGTTGCGTTGGTAGTATAGCTCTACCCAACAACAATCCCCGAGGATCAAATTTAGAAGGAAAATTGGTTGTCACAAATTCAACCCCAATAGAAATAACCGAAGTATTCAAACCTCGGGTCGTCTCACAAGGAATGGGCAAACATGTGCTTCAACATTGATTAGAAATCCGGGGTTGTGAGTTTTGAGCAAGAAATTAAACTATGAATCTTAACAAGCAAGTAATCTTAAATTGCAAGAAACTAATTCAAATAACTAAGCAAGATGTAAATAATTCCAAACTAACAAAGTAACATCCAATATGATTCTATTCTCAGCTAAACAAGTAACTATAACTAAGACAAGTAATCAAGAATTTTGGGTTTTCAAATAGGAATGATAAAAGTAACTCTTGGCTAGGCATGGGAGTTGGGGTCACTATCCTTGTCTAATAACCATATCTTGACAATTATGAGGAACCAAACCCATTAAGTCTACTTCTATACTTGAAGTACGTTAAATGGTTTGATCAACATCAACCCATAAGGTCTAACCTACCTACTAATTGACTTAGTAGTAGGTTAGTGTCAATGGCTATCAAATTGACCACTAAGGGTTCCCAAATCATCAAATCCATTAGACTCAATGACTCAAGTTTACCTAATTCCCTTAGCCTAGGCCAAGAGTAAAGAGAACTACTCCATAATCAAAGTAAACAATTCATCAAACACATGGTAAGCATTAAGAAAAGTCATGTTCAAATTGCAATTAAATTGAAATTAACAAATACCCACTAACAATTATCAACATACAATCACTCAAACAACACAATTAATCATAGAAATCATCAATGTAACATCAACAAGTCTAGATTCACAACATTCATGAAATGGGTATAAAATGACAATTGACAAGAATTCATAAAACTAACACAAGATCTAAGAAAAATTATACTAAGGAATTCAAATTAAGCAATTAAAACTAGTAATTAACAAGATCCAATTCAGAATTCAACAAGAGAAGATGAAATTAAAGCTAGATCTAGAGAGGAACAAGGGTTTCTCTCTCTAGAAGAACAAAGAACCAAAAAAACTAGCTAAAAATTGTGTCTAAGTGTAAAATGAATGATCCCCCCTTTCCCCCTAGCATCCTTGGGTCTTTTCCATGCAAAAATAGCTTGAATTTGGGCCTGATGAGCCTCAGAAATCACCAGGCACGATTTCCTTTAATGAGGTCACGTGCAGCTTTCCGCGTGTGCGCGCCATGCGTGAGTGCGTGCCGATTGCTTTTATGATCCACGCGTGCGCCCAGTGCACGTGCGCGTCGGTGGGAATTCTCTGGCCCACGTGGATGCGTCCATCCTTGCGCGCCACTTCCAGCTATCCTCATCCACGCGTGTTCGTGGAGTGCGCGTGCGCGCCAATGCTGAGTTTCCCAAAATCCAAATCTTCATATTCCTTCCTCTTGTGCATGCTTCTTTCTCTCTTCTAGGCCATTCTTGCCCTATTAATTCTGAAATCACTCAACAAATACATCACGGCATCGAATGGCAATAAAAGAGGATAAAAATATAGCAATTCTAAGGCAAAATAAGCATGTTTTTTCATCATGAAGCAATATTAGGAAGAAAACACAAAACCATGCATTTCTTGTGAATAAGTGTGAGAAATATTGACAAAACCCCCAAATTCTTCACAATATAAACCACAAAATTGGGTTTATCAGTCAGAGATAATTCGATTAAGATTGAATAACCTCCTCGGCCTAGAAGCACTCAACGGTGGTTCTTCGGGAACCTGGGAGACTCTCCCTCCATACCTTGCCGAGATTGAAAGCTGTCGCTTCTTCGCCTACGAAAATGCTTCATAGAATCTGTAGAATTGACCATATCTACAAAAAAGAAAACAAGAAAATAAGTCACAAATAGATGAAGATAAACATTCAACCACAAAGCGAAACTATTAACAAGAAGTCGACCACTACCCAATTCAGTTCGAAGAAGGAATGATCAGAAAGAAACTTATCAAGATGAGGGATTCCCCCCAGTTTCCTCTAACACATTTACAAAGGCCTGCTCGACCTCATCTAGACTTCCCAGGAATACCTAGATACTACTACGTTCTTCTGCCAGCACAAAGGGAAGGTAGGCTCATCATTCTCATCCAAAAAAGGGCCGAGCTCCCTCAACAGTTCAGACCTTAAAATAATAGTCTTTAAAGTCCCTAAAGGACTCGTCATACATAGAGAAAACCTTTTGTCTTGAGTAGCTCGGAAAGAAACCCAAGAGCTTTCTTCTTCGCTACCCCAGGCTTCATCAGCACAAAAAGATAAAG